>NC_139435.1:75500569-76077877 GCF_905368555.1 Meleagris gallopavo
ACATCTTTGGTGTGATGGCAGACAGCGGTGTCAACAAATCTGTGATGCTGCTACTGTCCAAACGTCAGCTACTGTGATAGGAAAGGCTCTTGCAGGCAGATTTCAGTACCAGCAAAGCTAATGATCGATCCTCAAACTGCAGTTGGGATGAAGTGGGGCTGGTTCTTGCAGAGGCTCCGACTCATCAGACATGCTATTCCCCAGTGCCCAGCTGTCTGCTGCGTGCTGATCTAAGAAGCAGACAGTGGAGCAGCAGTGCTCTCTTTTGCAACGTGTCCTATCTCCTTGGCTGGCAGAACAGTGCTGAGAAATCCTCTAGCTCACACTCAGCGGCCAGAAGGTCCCAGTTTTTCCAGTGGTTTTCAGAAGCCAAAAGGAGGATTCTGCTCAGGCACTCACTGAGGTTGTTAGCAGCTAATGAACACTCCTAACTCTGGGGAGAGATGGAGGACCTTGAAGGACATTGTGGGACCCCTCAGCAAGGGAAGGACTCTCCAAACTGGACAGCATGACCAGGTGCAGAACCGGGTGGATGCTGGTTCAAAACAGGCAAATACCCACACAGCCAAACTCCTCTTCCTGTTCACCAGATAGGGGATCTGGCTCACGAAATGCATCAGCTACAGGGCAGAGGCATCAGTGGAACCGGTGATATCTATCTCTGCTCCTTAAACTCTTGCTCTCCTACAAGTACCACTATAGGGTAAGGCTACTCTGCCTCCCAGGTAGGCAGCAGCAAGCTCAGCTAATTCCTGACAAAAATAGTTCGTTGTGAGCCTGGGCTGCCCCCAAAGGCACATTTGGCAGGACTGGGTGTCTCTGCAGCAAAGCTTTGGAAGGTCAGCCACCCTCAACGAGACACTGGGACAAAACAGCGTTTTACAGTCTCCCATGTACTAGTTTCTAAAGGTGTTCTCTGAGATGTGATCAGGGCAGAAAGCAGGACCAAAGGACCAGGATCAAAGCTTCCCACGAGAACCTAAGAAAGCCTCTGCCAGGAAGACGATACCAGAGACTGCTCCAGGACCATGCTGCCATCCTCACTTCGTGTCACTGTTACAGCTTTCACAATCATACGGACCTTGCCAGATGTCACTAACAGGATTTAGATTATCCTCTGCACCCTTATGTCAGCTGCTTGTCTCATCACCCCTGGCTATAATCGGTTTGGTGCTGCAGAACAGCCTGACTTCCAGCAAGGACTTTGCAGCTGAGCTGATGTCCCCTGTGTGACACTTCTGAGCATTTTCACTCAGCTCCTCCATGCCAGGGAAACTCAGTGAGGACGCAGAAAATGAAAAGCTCGAGGTGTGTGGGTGTGCACTGAGACGTGAGGCACACCATCACATCCTATACCGTGCCTTGTACACGGTTCATCTGCTGCCGTGGGCAACCACAAAGAGAACCTGTGTTGTAATGTCCTGGCTCTGAGGATGGGCCAGCAGCCACACTCCTTGACACAGAGTCCTCCTCCCAGAACGTACAGTTTGAAAGGAGGAAAGCTGAGCCACCATGTGGAAACAAAGCCACGAAACATCTCAGCAATCCGTGTCAGAAACACAATGTGCCCCAGCTACTGCCCCCATAGAGCACTTCCAAGCTGTAGTATTTCCTGGTTTACTTTGCATCTAAAATGGAAAGATCTTCACTGTTTAGCCCTTTTCTTTTTTTTTTTTTAATATCATGGAAAAAATTACCACTCCTGCTTGCCTTTTAATCCTAATGAAAGCCTAAAAACAGCTGCTGCCAGGAAGATAATCAAACAAAGGAAAAATGACACCATCTCCACCTGCTTTGAGTGCAAAGTCTTTAACTGAACGCTTGGCAGCACAGGAAGTCAAGAGATTGTACTGCACGCCTTGTTGCTGATGAAGGCAGCCTGGTGCAAACGCTGCGTGCAGACTTCCAGGAATATCAGGGGTAACTGAAGGCACAGCTCTCCTGCTGCCTTTCCTTGCATATTCCAAATACCTGAGCGCTCTGATCGTCCTGTTTCCCACAGTGCCAGTCAGCACCCATGGAGGCTCTGTTACACAAGATGTGCCACTTGGCAGAGGGCTTCTCAGAACCTCCCTCCAGGTGCTGCTCACTGGGGATCCTGGTTTACAATAGACGTGCCCTGTGGAGCAGCACGACCTAGGGACACAGCAGTCACGGAGCAGAGAAATGACATGCATGTGACCCACTCAGCCTGCAGACGTCCTGTTTGCTGCTGGGGCACAGAGCTGGTGCCACTCAGGACCAGCAGAGCTGAGACAGTGTGCCTTCCAGCCCAGGCCCTTAGCAGGGCCCTGCTGCAGCAGAACAACAGAAGAATAGACAGAGCAGCTGCTGACCATCTGAAGGATCGGCTGCAGGTCCCAGTGAGCTATGTCATCCACAGCAGTTATCTCGAGTACCCATTCCCTAACAGGCCTGGAGAATCGTTGTCATTTGGAATCCTGAAGAATAATCCAAGTAATGCTTGGCTAGAAGCAGGGAGGCAGGAGCATATCTAGGAACAGGCACAAACATCAGGAAAGCAGGCTGACCAGATGCTACCAGACACTTGTGGAGGCTGTCCCTGTCACTGGTTTGATGCTATTATGCTGAACATAAGCTGTTTGCTACTGCCTATCCCCGCCAAACTGCTTGGTATCAGCTTTCTTTCTGAAGACATTTGCAACAGTTTAAGAACTTTCTGCAGACCTAACAGGCTTCACATCTGAATTAGCTTTAGAAGACGAGATTGTGGACTTATGCATAGACTTCAGGCACTGAATAATAATCGTATCAGCAAGTGCCCTAGGGGAGAGGTAAAAGCTTCGTGGTCCATTACACACGAAAGGAAGAAAATTATAAAGATAATGTGCAAGGAGAAAAAGGAGAAAAAGCAGTGCATCTCCTCTGAATAGCCTTCACTTCTAAAACTAGATTTGTGTGGAAGCATTAAGATTTTCATCCCTTCAGCTGTATTTCTCTGGACAAGAGCCACCAGTGTATTAGGAATGTTCCCCTCTAATTTCTTGACTTAGCTTTCCAAGAGTAACTTTCTTTTCAGCGCAGCACACTCAGATCCCCTTCCCCAGCCCCTGTATGCTCAACAGCACTCAATCAAGAAGCTACCACGAGCAGTGCTTTTATTCCACTTGCAATTTGCACAACAGGAGGGGGAAAAAAATCAACAATTCAGTGCAGAACACTACCTACCAGCACTGGTCTCCATGTTGTGGTGCAGACCTTGAAGCTGCAAACATGGCTCTGAAGACGACTCACCTCGTGGACAAGCTCAGGACAGGCAATGCAACAGGTTCTCCCACATCTGCAGGTGATCTTGCACTTAGGATGTCACTGCTCTTGAGGACTTATACATATATATGGGGAAACAACTTCTGCGCAGCCTTTTGGCAAGTGCCATGAATGGAGTAAGGGGAAAGCATGTGCTCTTGAAAAATACTGGGTTATGAATTTCATGCTGCATACGGAGCCACTGCACAGGAAGCCTAGGATCTTGCCTTCAGCTTTAACAATGCCAGGCTCTTTGGAAACATTAGAATCATAGAATCATAGAATCCTAGAACGGCGTGGGTTGAAAAGCACCATAATGATCATGGAGTTTCAACTACCCTGCTGTGTGCAGGTCGCCAACCAGCAGCCCAGGCTGCCCAGAGCCACATCCAGCCTGGCCTTGAATGCCTGCAGGGCACAGCTTCCTTGGGCAGCCTGTTCCAGTGCATCACCACCTCTGGGTGAAAAACTTCCTCCTCATATCTAAACTAAACCTCAGTTCAAAACCATTCCAGCATGAAAGGCTCTGCTCTATTTGCTAGCAGCTTGCTCAGAGAGTAATTTACTAAAATACAGAGGTGAAACCCAGGATACATTAGGCGTCATTACAATTGGAAGCATGTGCCGTAAATCTGCTACCCACAGCCAAACTGGGGAAGCAAAGGAGTCTGTATGGCAAGCTCCACATTTGGCTGCAAGCCTAGCTGCACTCATATGCTGGCATTTCTGCTGCTCAACTACCCTTTCCCACAGCAGTTGTAGCTGGCACAGGCTGTGCCTGAAAGGCCTTGGTGGAAACGAACTTCACCTGCCATTTCCCAGAAGGGATCACCAACTTCCTTTAAGCTTTCTTCCTCTCCAGAACATTCCTGGCCTCCTGCTCAATCCGGGAAAGACCTGTCTCCATATGGCCAGCTCTATCATCTTGTCTGCACAACAAGGACATCCCCTCCCTTTCTATAGTGCTGCATTCCTTCAGACTGTTTCAGTGCCCCTCTGCTTTTGATCTTCTAACCCAGTTTGAAGCCTGAGCTAATTCATTAGCCTTGCCAGAGCTGCACTGGCCAATTCGGAAAAGCAGAGATGGAGCGAGGGTAAGATGCCTCCCCAGCTAGCATGATGTGGAATTGATGCAGGGAGAATGAAGTTCCACTTCACAGGTTTCCAGATCAAAGCTACAGCTTTGATTTTATCAGGTAGTATAACAGCTCTCCTAGCATTTCACTCTGTGGTGTTACAGAGAGTGCTCATATGAAAGCGGGTGCAACAAAGCAACAAAGGAAAAATGCGAGAAGCGATTCACTGAGGGCTTCCCAAAGTGACTGCCACTCCATCTGCAGTTTTGCAGATCATTCTGATAGTAGGAGTGCTCCTACAGAAAGAGGTTCCTGTGCCTAATGGGTTTCCTCACATTTCTGGTCATATATCCCCTTTAGCCCATTCAGCCTCATCAGCATCTCACAAACAGGTAAATCTGACACACAAATCTGATGGGAAGGAGAATCACAGAATCACAGAACGGCCTGGGTTGCAAAGGCCCACAGTGCTCATCTGGTTCCAACCCCCTGCTGTGTGCAGGTCGCCAACCAGCAGCCCGGGCTGCCCAGAGCCACATCCAGCCTGGCCTTGAATGCCTGCAGGGATGGGGCATCCACAGCCTCCTTAGGCAACCTGTTCCAGTGCCTCACCATCCTCACTGCCTTACTTAATTGAGTATTCAACAATGGAGCTGCAGAGGGAGCACGGCAGGGAGATGGCACAACACGAGGCACAGATCACCTGGTTCATTCAGAACAGGTTGCCCAGGCAGAGGAACATGCACAGCCACCTTGATCCCACCTCCCACCCTAGGCAGAGTTTTGTGAAGACACAAAGCAACACCATTGCCTTGTTCATGGAGATGACCTCTGCTGAACACCTGCGTGTTAAAACCACTCTGAATTTGTCTCCATCAACCTCCTGTGAAATTTTCCTCCTAATATTTTCCCATTGTGGTTAAAAAGATGGTATCATCAACTCAGTTCTAAAACGGAGACTTTTCTTTTGGGGAAGCATCTATAGCTTCCTCCAATGCAGAGAAAAACTAGCTCAAAGTGCGTGGTGTGAGACTGGGTCAGAGACCACCAAACAAGCTACATGCAGTGAGAAGACGTACATTCAAGGACCTCAGCATTCAAGGTCGCCAGCGCTTCACTGTCAGACATAACAGGAGAAGCTGCTGAAGCCTGTTATTAATTCCAGTAATATCTCAGAATCATTATGACTGGATAAAAGCTTCTAAGATCACCCAGCCAGACCCAAACCCATCCCCACAACACCCACTACCCACGTCCCTCAGTGCCACATCTCTCGACGACCTCCAGGGGCGGAGGTCCGCTACTTCCCTGGTCAGCCCATTCCAGTGCCTGACCATTCCTTCGGAGAAGAAATTTTTCCCAATATCCAACTTGAAAGACGGATATTGGAAAAGGCTTATTCTGGCACGGCTTTCAAGAAACAGCCGAGGCAGAGCGAAGGCAGCCGCAATGTGTCCTGCAACACCTCCTCCGGCCGAAGCCATCGCTCCCGAGCGCCCCGACGGCCGCGCTGCTCCGCACCCCCCGCGCGCACCGCATCGGCCCCGCGCTGCCCTCTCCTCCCGCCGCGGCTCCCGCGGGGCTGCCGGCTCCCCAGGCATCCCTCGGACCGGGGCCGCCCCGTTACCTTCCGCAGAGAGCCGAGCACGGAACTGCGACGGCGGCGGGCCAGGGGCAGCCGCTGTCCGGCAGGGAGGGCGGAGCCGGGGCGGGGCAGGGGCAGCTCCTCCCGGGGCCGCGCCTGCACATCCCGCACATCCCGCTCATCCCGCACATCCCGCTCATCCCGCAGTGCCGCGGCTCCGGAGGGAGAGCGCGGGGAGGATGGCCCTTCGCTCCGTCCGCTGCCCGCTCTCCTTCCCCGTCTGCTTTGGGGCACATCCCCGCAGGGAGCCGTGCGTTTGGACCCAAAGCGGCTTCGCCCGTTGAAAGAATTCGGACGGTCCCCTGCTCGGAAAGCTGCGCCCCTCGGCTGCGGCTATCCTGCCCAATCTCTCCCCCACGGGTGATCCCACGCTGCCGGCTGCCGTTGCCTTTTTTGGGGGGGAATCCTTCTGGCTCTGCACGGCGCTTCCAGGCAAGTCCCAGAGCTCAGTCTCTGCTGACTGAGAAGCCCAGTCCAGCAGCCCGCACATCCCGGGAGAGAGGATGAAGCTGCTGTCTCTCTCGGCTGCAGGTCAAACTGTGAGTGAGGCTGAGAACGTACTCCCCAAAGGCAGGCACAGAACAGGTGTGCAGCACATACCTGTGGCCATCACACAGACACCAACCAGCTCACCGAGTGTCCGGGCAAACAGCACGACCAGCCTCGCGTTATTCTCCTCTCCGGAGCACTTAAAATGAAAGTTCATTACTGGGAAACGTCCCCGCAGTAAAGGAGTGTTTCCCCCCCCCCGGCTGCCAGGCGCACCGCTGGCTCCTGTTGAGCCATTTGCCGGTGCCTGCAAGGTCTCACCTCCAGCGACCACTGCCTCCCAGCTCCTCACCCACCCGATCCCGGCTGGATCTAAGAGCCTGCATACACACTGGCACACCTATGCTGCTGCAGGTGTCATACTGCTGACACATGAGCCTCTGTGACACCCATGCACACGCTCCCATACCAGAGAACCCAGGAAAACAGCTAGAAGTGGAGCTCAGAAGGAAGGCAGGTCGAGCTGTGCTGACCACAGGGCACAGCCAGGCAAACATCCTGACCAGCCAACTAATTACGTGCTGCTGGCCTGTTTAATCCCCTTTTCTCATTTTCCCACATTTGTTCTCTTCAGGCCACCTCAGTGTGTGTGACTTATGGTTCCTGCCCTGAGCAGCTCTCCATAAGCTCTGCACAATTCTGCAACGCTCTTCCCCTGCATTCCATGTCTCAGGTCTATGGCAGAGTCCTGAGGATGCTTGGACTTTGACTCCTCAGCGTAGGTTTTATGTCTCTGCTGGGACAGCGTGCCTCTCTGCCATGTCCCTAATCTGAGTTTGCCTGCCTTCGTGTCCCCGTGTTCCTCTGAGCTTGTGGAGATGGACCTCTGATGGGCTGGTGGCTGCTGGGAGCCAATGGAGCAAGGTATCCTTGGGGTTCTGCTCCTGCCATGGTTCTCTCTGTGCTCTTCTGCGAGCATGCAAAGGAGCCTTTATTACACAGCACAGTGTGCGGAGCTCTTTCCACTGATGTGGACAGAGAAAGTGGGTACAGGTCTGCCTGGAGGTTACCCAGCACTACACAAATGGGGACACAGGAACACGCACCCAGTGTGTCAGCAGTTCCTCTCCTTCTCGGACACCAGTCTTTGCCGTAGAAAATGTCCTGTTCTCTGTTTAAACTCCTTTGCTTCTGTCTGCAGCCCTTTATTTAGCACTGGGTTGGGCAGGAAAAGAAGAGTTGCCTACTGAAAGGTATTGATTTTTTCTGTTTTGTGCCTTTCTGGTTTTGCTTTTTCATACTCCCTAATTAGCTGGAGTATTTCTGCACTGCAGTTCCTTCTGCCTTTACCTCTGATGCTCTCTATGCTCCTAGCCCAGGAACTGCCCTTTTCCCAGATCAACACCCACAGAAACTATGATGATTTTTCACTCCTGCTGATATAAAAGCTTACTTGGGCACCATTCATGATCAGTACTGTTTCGTGATTACTGAACTTCACCAAACACTGAACTTCACCAAAAACAAAATTTGGACCTGCCATCTGTACCTAAAATAGCATTAAACAGTGCCCTAGAACAAGTTTTGTATCAACTGCTAATTCATGCAGCTTTCCTAGACAGTTCACATCACACCCCTATTCTTACCAATGCTGCTGGGTAGTGTTTGCAGAGCTATCTACGCAAGGAGCAGAATCTTAATTAAAAAAGAAATTAAGCCATAGTTTCTGTCTTGAGAACGAAAAGCAGAATCCATTAACTAGAGGAATAAGAACTCCACGCAAAACTGCCAGATGTATTAGATCTGTATCTGCGTGCTGCGGACGTCTCTTCTCTCTGGTTATCCCCAGTTTCAGAAGCCTGGGGAGCGTTTATGCAGAAAGCTATGAGAAACGTTGCCTATAAATGGTGCTCTCCCTTGCCCATATTTTTATTGTGTTTCAGAGCAGACCTACAAAGGCCTTCTTTCTGGAGAAACATTTCAACACTATTTGGAAGCTTCCAACCCATTGCTGCTCACCTGTGGAGCTGTTCCAAGGAATGCAAAGATACCAAAGCTCTGGGAGCCCATTTCTGCCATGAGCTGAGCCTGTGAACCCACTTCCATGTTCTGCGACCCAGAAGATTGCTCTGGAATTGCTGGGCTTCAGAATTCATGGAGCTGAGCCTGGTGAAGAAGAGTGACAGATACCAAGGAGGAGAAAAGACCTCAAATTTTGCATGTCTGAAGAAGAGAACTTCAGTGGCCTCATCAGCCCATCTCTCAGAATTACTTGCTGTGCCATGGCTGGGCTATCGGGTCATGCCTGCGTGCTGCAAGTTTTTGGCTCTATGAGCTCTGCAGAAATGCCTCGAGTTCTCAGCAAAGAAAGCACAGCTTTGTCCTTCAGCCCTCTGAGTGTGAGCAGGCACGTTGCTGCCCAGCCCCTTCTGTAATGATGCTCAGTCCATCAGAGAAGGAGCTCCAAATCCCACTGTGCAGACAGCCTTCACCAAGATATTTTTTAAGGAAACAATTTCAGATCACTCAGCAAGGAATGTGCAAGTGGACCCTTGAAGCAGGAACGTTTCAAGTGCCTGAGAGCCAAATTGCATGGCCTACAGTCTACCCATGAGGCTTCTCATTTTCTTCTTACATCTTTAGCAACACATTTCAAAGACAGAGAGCTCAGTAGGGAACCCATATATTTTATATCTTGCAAAAGGAGAGAAAGTGACAGGAGAGATGTTTCTGTTAATGATGCACGTGAGCAGGAAGTATTTCTCCAAAGGGCTCAAACTCACCCAAAGTGCATCATATATAGCATTATATTCTGGCATTCTTAAGAGCATCAGAACTGGAGCCTGTCAGACTGTCTGACCTGGCCTGTCTTCTTGGAGGCAGATTTGAGCCTGGCTGGCAGGTTCTGGTGATGAACTGAGCTTTGCTCCTGCCTGGGCCTGGCTGCTTGAAGATGGAGCAGCCTCGCCTTCCTGATCCGCTGTGTCCTGCATGGACAGCCAGGGATATTTTTGCTAACAACCCATGCAGCAGTCTTGCAGAGGCACACAGAGATAAGGGGAGATACATCCTGGAGGGGACCAGGGAGCTGGGTGAAAGTGTGACACAGCTGTGAAGTGAGAGACTCCCAACCCAAGGTACCCTATTAGAGTGTTTGCCACTGTCTCTTCACAATGCATGTCTCTCTGAACCACACTGTATCTTTTCACTGTGCCCACAGTGATGCACTGTTCACGTGAAGGCACGAGTCCTCCCATGCTGGCACTGTTCTGCTCTCCTTAACAGTACTATTCAGATTTATGTTGCTGTAGAATCAGTTCAGGTGTGTTTTTGTCCCATGTCATGCACTCAGTTTACGTAATACCCAGAGCATCCTGTGGATTTGAACATTGCTTTATTTATTGTTACTTGATCTGCAGAAAAATAATACCTCTCCCACAGTTCTGACGTCAGCAAAGGATGCAGCTCTCCTCAACAGCACTCTGCTGAAGGCACTCCTGCGCGAGAATGTACGCAGTCTCCTCCCTTGTCCTTAACAGAGGTCACTACCATAAGGTTTCCAATGTCTCTGTTTCTCCATTTAAGCTCTTTAGCATTCTGCTTCCCCTTCAGATCAGCTGCTCAGTTGACAGCTCTGCTACAGCAGTGTTAAAAGGAGTCACGCCGTTTCCATTTTGGATTTTGTCATTCAATTAAGCTATCCATGCTAAGACATCTTCCACCCTATACAGGCACCAAAAGAATCGTGCTGGACAGATGTGTTTGGCACTGCTGACTCTCCTGGACCAACAAAACCAAGAGGAGTTGCAATTCATACCAGACCTTCTGGCTGGAATTAGTTGAAAGGAACAGACTTCAGGTCTGGTCCAGTGAGAAGCAGAGCTCTAACCATGTGTACTCAGATGCCTATCTGCCAGAGTTTGTCTCGTCAGTGAGATGGGGATGATTTTACCTGCTGCAGAACTGAAGTGAGAGACTGAATGGATTGAAAGCTGTGCCCCCTTTGGATATCTGCTACTATAGTTGGGGGTGGTCTGACTTCTGTGAACACCAGCGTTGCTGCACAGCTGTCCCAGGCACTGTGTACAATGGCTGGATTTGCTCATGTACCATTTGAGTAGACAAACTGACTGGAAACTTGCAGAATTCCTACATAAAAGCCCTTGTCCTGTTCCATAGCCTTCCCTTCAAAGGCTACAGATTCAGACTGGAAAACATACCAAATAAAAAATGAAGTTATTCAGTAGTGATTATCTTAAGAAACAAAGAAAGAAACAGCTTATGCAGTGAATTGGCTGACCAAGCTCCCAAGGTGACACACTGCCAGGGCTGTCCTATCTGGGAAGGACTACTCAAGCAAAGGAGACACAGCCTGCAGCATATGGACCTGCCTAGCTTTGGTTACGCTGGCATTTCAGTCAGCTGGACAAGCCCTCTGCAGACTGGGCCACGTTCATGTCAATCATCACACAATAAAGTCTACATTAAAGTACGCCGGTCTCTCAAGTCTCTCCCCAGAGGAAGATAGCAGTAGAGGCATCCCTGGCATCCCTAGGAGAATGTGAGTTTTGTTGTCAGCAGCAGCACTGGTCAAAGTCTCACCTAGGACTTGCTGCAGCCTACCTCCCTGTGCTGTTATGCTTCCCTACTGCAGCATGAGTATCACCTCCTTGTGGCAACCCAGCCTCCACGGATTGATAATGCAGATGGGCTTAACCACCTGGCCAGCTGGTTCTCCCCATGCCCTCCTGGTGTCCCAGCACTTGGGTCTTGATAACACTGATGACTTTTGTCACCATGCCCATGGGTGCCCCCACACTTTGACATCAGAGAGGTGGAGGAAGAAAGGGAGGGTGTATACATCCTGCTTATGGCTGTTTGCCTTATTGCTGTTATATATTCCTCAGCTGAGGAGCAGAGGGTGCCAGCCATGTGCACCTTCCTCCTCACTCTCTGCCCCTGCTCCACATGGGGTACCTCCATGGGATGCTATGCCTCCTGAATTGATCCTGTGTGGATCAGCTCTTCAAGCACTGCTCCAACATGAGTCTGTAACCATAGAGTCAATATTTGTAACCAGTAAATCTTACAAGGCACGAATGTCCAACCTTTTGTTTTGTCTGGATCACACTGAGTGAACTGGAACTGCCTTGGGTCACATACACAAAGGCTGCCCTGGAAGCAGTGCCTCCTATTTGTTTCCATGGAAAGTACAAGAGATACAAAAACAGGGAACTGCTGGGATATGTGATCTTGTTTGTGTGAAACTGGCAGATCAGTTTCTCGTTTGATGTCAGTGTTTGCAATTCTTAGTGAGCTTAAGAGAGCTCTCAAAGAGATTTTTGATGAAATTTTACTCACTCTTCCTGTGCTTCCTCCTTGAAAGCAGCTGTTCACAAATGGACATACTGCCGAAAGTGATGACGTGTGAGGTGAGTTGTGAAATGAGGAATGGTTTTCTCTGGTAAAATAGGGCTTGTAAAAGTAAAGAGACACAGTCAGATTTTTTAGTTGAATATCTGATTGCCACTCTACAGACTCCATTTGAAAATTCCCAGGTATTGTATTTGTGTTGACTGAAAACAGAAACGTAAATACACAAAACCAAAAAAGATGTTTTCAGCAATCTTGAAACCAATTCTCAGTCCTTTATCCTCTATGGAAAGCAATACACAGCTGTGTATTTTTTTTTTTTTTTTGCTGTTTGTAGGACAGCGAGCTCACAGCAGTACCACCAGGTTCACTCTCTGCCTCAGCTTTGCCAGCACAAGGTCCCTTTTGGAGCCAGCTGGAGATGGTTCTTTCCTAACACGGGTCAGCTTCTGGACTCTCCTCACAGATTCCACCCCTCCAACCAAAACTTTGCCATGTAAATCCAGTGCAGCGCATCCACCCCAGGCTCAATATGCATGGTGGGAGAGAGGACATGGCCATACACCAAACCTGAGAAGCGGGGGGGAGTATGCACGTGTGAGGGAGAACTGTTCCTTCAGTTTCAGTTGGCAGGTGCATTATTTTTTTTCCAGGCTGGTTTGGTGAAAGCCAGAAAATGTATCTACACTGACTGTGTGGAGCCCATAGAGACAGATTCTGGAAGTGTACTGGATAGATGGAGAAATTTTCTTTGTTTGTACAAAGACAAATACAGCCATTAGTGTACATATCAGTATTGATTCTTCTGATGGGGTGAAAGGGTCAACATGGTAGGTAGCACCAAGGCTCCAGCATTATCTACTTCACCTCCCTCCTGTGCTTCTGTAAGACTTCCCCTGGGCCTCAAAAATCCCTTTGGTACGCACCAGTGATAAATATCCTGATCTGATCCCAGCAGAGGAGATTTCTGGTATTTCTCTACTTTGTTGGCATATGTTCAAGCAACTGGAGAAAATTGATATTCCCAAAGGGGAAGGAGTGCTGTACTTTAAGGTGGCTGATGATCCCTCTCCAGGATGGGGACTCAGGAGAAACACTGCAGAATAAAGTAAGAAGATCTCCTTCACAAAACATATTTGTCACGGAGGAGCAACATGCCTTGGTGAGTTCCTTCCTTCTCCCCCACAAAAGTGATTGAGGTCCTAGAAAGAGTAGTTGGAACAGACTTTATTTCCAAGTACTATTTCTTGCCTGCTTTCTTCACTAGCTGTGTCTTACCCCAGCACCAGTGCTTGAACTGTAAGAAATCCAGATTGTCACAAGCATATCCTAAATCAGATCCTTGGGCAGCACTGCTGGGGCAATCCCTCTTCCCTGCTCTCCCACCAAGAGCTCTGCCCTGCCATTTTCACTTGATGTCTCTGTCCTAGGGCTTGTGCAGCTTGTTTGCACCTGTGTACAATCCTAGAGCCACAGAACCTCCCAAGATGGAAGAGACCTCATTGTGGCTTTCTACTAGTTAAAGAGGGTCTACAGGAAAGTGGAGAAAAGACATTTTATCAGGAAGTGTAATGATAGAACAAAGGTTAAGGGCTTTAAACTGGAAGAGGGTAGGTTTAACTATGATCAAGCATGCCCAGTCCTCAGCCCCCAGACCCACACACAGCCCAACAGAAGCTCTCAGTGCAGCCCAGCACCCACATAGCAGCAGCTCTTCCTGCCTGCCCCTTGGTTAAGGCACATGTCACCTCTGAGAAGCTTCCTCAAGTCCCAGGCAACAGGGCGATAAGGAGAAAGCTTTCCTCTCCCTAATCTTCTAGGCCTAAATTAAGCATGCCCCTCCAAGCTGTAACAGGACATGAGCATTCAACCTTCTGGCTCACCTGAGTCACAATGAGGGAAGAGGAATTGTCTTGGACCACATATAAAATATATAACACAGTTAACTTATATAAGTAAAAAAAAAAAAAAAAAACAAACACGCTTATTTATTAAAAAAAAAACAAAAAAACATTTTTTATTAAAACACAAATAAAAGAGTGCAACCAAAACAGTAAACTAGT
The DNA here is from genome assembly GCF_905368555.1 of Meleagris gallopavo. NCBI lineage: Eukaryota > Metazoa > Chordata > Aves > Galliformes > Phasianidae > Meleagris > Meleagris gallopavo. The sequence continues at coordinate 75,514,483 of NC_139435.1, forward strand.
GGGATGCATGATCTCATTCTTAGGAAGCTAAGACATCAGTCTAGTTCAATAGCAGTGGTTGCAATTCTGGCTGAGTTCCCAAGATATCCTTTGGAGATTTTTGATGCAATTTTACTCCTGTTGCACTTGGTTCTTTCAAATTAGTTGTTCACAAACATCATACACAGTGCTGAAAAGCTACAATGTGAATAAGGTGTGATTGCGAAGCGAGGGACGTTTCTCTGTGGTAAGAGAGCTCTCATAAAAGTCTGGCAAAGATGTGTGATCCATTTTTTGAGTTGAATATCCAACGGCAGCTCTATAGAATCTATCTGAAAATGCGCAGGTAATGTATTTATGTTGACTGAAAATGGAATTGCTAATATATCAAAACAGATGATGGTCTTTTTTTGGCAATCTTGAAACCAGTTCTCAAGTTCCTTCATCTAAACGGAAAGCTCGGCTCTGTATTTTTTGCAGCTCGCAGTGCTGTGTTTAGGCAACGTCTCAGAATGTGTCACAAGGCGAAGAGGCTTGTGGTTCATTACATTGATCCCAATCCCTTTGAATTAAGACTTGGAACAGAGTCAAGGTCTTGACTGAGCAAGAGCGTACCTTTATTTATTAAAAGATGGACGAGAAGGAGGGGGAAAAAAAGAGAAGGAGATGGAGGACAAAGGAAAGAATAGCAAGTCACCACAGCAGATCCCACGATGTCCCCACGTTCCATCCTCCTCCTTCTTCTGGGGTGGTCAAGGATGTGTTGAGGTGAGCATCACTAGCTGTGGTGTCGGCAATGTCTTTTATGCCATACGGTGGTCCCTTGCGACTGGGCCAGGTGCAGTGCCAGGTATCACACACCGTGCACATGCTGTATCAGCTGTGCTTCTCCCTTCACATGGTGGTTGTGGAGGGTCGTGGCTGGGGGGGACACCCAAGAACACCTTAAGCACGATGGCTAACTCCTGACTTCTCCATTGCACTTGGGCACAACATGTGTTTGTTCTGCACCTTTCCTAAGAGTGTTACAGTACAGTTTTTGCCCTGATGCCTTCACAAGGTTTTTAACTGGTTGTCACATCGGTTAGCTGCATGTCCGTCTCTTAACCAATTAGAAAGAGAGTGAGAATGGGAAACAAGCAGGAGAAGCTGGAAGCCACGATGCTGTTAGAAAAGCATGATGTAATTGCCAGCACTGAACCCTGGTGGGATGATTCCCAAGACTGGAATGGCTATCAATGGCTATCAATGACTACAAGCTCTTCAGAAGGCACAGGCAAGGAAGGAGGGAAGGAGGTCAAGGAAGGAATAGAATGTGAAGAGATGTCCCTTAAGAATGGCCATGAGCAAGACAAGGTGAGTTAGAGACCAAGGCAACAAAGGAAGCCTTGTGGTTGGTGCCTGCTACGGGCCACCCAATCAAGCAGAGTCTGCTAATGAGGCCTTCTTCCTCTGGATACAGGAGGCATCACAATCACAGGCTCTTTTACCACTGGGGGATTTCAACTACCCTGACATCTGCTGGAAAAGTAGCATGGCAGGCTGCATGCAATCCAGGAGACTCCTGGAATGCACTGAGGATAACTTTTAGAGTCAATATAGACGGTCCCACCAGGAGGAATGGAATACTGGACCTGCTGCTCAGCAGTGCAAGTGAAATGGTTGATGATATCAGGACTGGAAACTGCTTGGGCAGCAGTGACCATGCAATGCTGGAATTCACATTCCTGAAGGATATAGGACAAAGAGTAAAATCAGGATATCAGGATGCTAAATTTTAGAGAAGCCAACTTCCAGCTCTTCAGGGAGTTAGACAACAAAACCACCTGGGAAACTGTCCTTGAGGACAACAGAGAGGAGCAGAACTGTCAGATCTTCCAAGAAAACTTTTCTTAGGGTGCAAGTGTGGACCATCCTCAAGTGCAGGAAATCAGGAAAGGAAAGGAAAAGAGCATGGCTGAGCTGGGACCTGCTGGAGAGCAAGAGGAAAATGCACAGGCAGTGGAAGAAGGGACAGGTAATGTGGGAGGAGTACAGGGATGCTGCTAGGCTGAGTAAGGACAGGGTCAGGAACGCCAAGGCCCAATTGGAATTGGACTTGGTAAGGGGTGTAAAGAAGAGTAAGAAAGGCTTCTATAGGCACATCAGCTGGAAAAGGAAAGTCCAAGAAGGTGCACCCCTCTTTGTAAGCAATACAGACAGAGTAGTAACTGCTGACAAGGTAAAGGTGCTCAACAACTTTTTTGCCTGAATTCACTGGCAACTGTTTTTCACACATCCCTTGAGAGGATGGGTTTGAAAGTGGGGGCTGAGGGAATAATGTTCCTCACACAGAAAATCAGGTTTGTGATCACTTGGGGAATCTGAGCATCCTGATGAAATGCATCCCTGAGTCCTGAAGGAATTGGCTGATGTAGTTACCAAGTTACCAAGCTATTCTCGATGACATTTGAACATTCATGGTGATCAGGTGAAGACCCTGAAGATTGGAAAAAAGGCAGTGTCACGTCCATTTTTTAAGAAAAGTAGGAAGGATGATGCAGGGAACTACTGATCTGTCAGCTTTATCTCTGTGCTGGGAAAGATCATGGAACAGATACTCCTGGAAGCTATGCTAAGGCACATGGAAGAGAGCAGAGGGGATACGGGAGGACCAGCATGGTGTCACCAAGGGCAAGACTTGCCTGACCAACCTAGTTGTCTTCTAGCATGGTGTGACTGCATCAATAGATGAGGGAAAAGACATTGACATAATTTATCTGGACTTCAGTAGGGCCTTTTATGCGGTCCCCAAAACATCCTTCTCTCCAAATTGGAAAGATATGCACTTAATGGGTGGACTGCTCAGTGGACAAAAGCCAGCTGCAGGACAGGACTCTGAGAGTGGTGGTCAATGGCTCCATGTCTGGATGGAAATCAGTGATGAGTAGTGTCCCCCGGGAGTCAGTGCTGGGGCCTTTAATATCTTCATCAGTGGCATCAACAGTGAAATTGAGTACACCCTCAAGCTTGTAGATGTCAAGCTACGTGGTGTGGATGACATGCGTGAAGGATAGGGTGCCAGCCGGAGAGATCTGAACAGGCTGAGCAGTGGGCCCAGGAAAACCTCAACAAATCCAAGTGCAAAGTCCTGCATCTTGGACATGGCAAACCCTGCTACTAGTAAAAGCTGGGGAATGTAAGGACAGAGCACAACCCTGTGGAAAAGGACCTGGGAGGTGTGAGTGGTAAGCTGGACATGAACCAGCCTCTTAGCTATGTATTTATCATATGCATTTTCCTGGTCCTCTTGGAATCCCTCCACACCACTGCAACGACAGAGGAAAACCCCATTTGTACTCTCGCTCCATCAGCTAACTGCCCCAGTCTCCTGAAGTCCCTTTTGATAGTCCCCAGCCTTCCCTCAGCAACCTCATCACTGCCAGCCTGAGCTATCAGGGAGGGATAATGATCAGAGGAGTGAACCAGGCCAAGAAGTTTTCCAGTAATGTCCCTGACCAAAGCCCGAGAGCAGCAGTACACTTCCCTACTAGAAGGGTGTGCACACATTGGGCCCTTTGTTCCCCTCAGAAGGGAGTCACCTGCAAGAATTACTTTTCTTTGCATAAAAGCAGCCCCTAACTTTAAGAGCAACTCACAGTAATGCTGCTTGCCCATTTAAACAAACCCTTGCTTGGGAAGTTGCCTGATTCTACAAAACCTCTTCCTCTGGACACTGCACACAAACAGCAGTAAGAGTTGCCTTCTTGCCCTTCTTTGCTTTCGGTCTTGAATCCTTTAACAAGACAAGCCTACAACCAGTCTGCATCAAGACAAATCAAACGATGAGGTCTCCTTAAGTTCTGACCCCTAAGAGGGGCCTTTCCTGTCACTAGGACTTGCATCACAGGTGGATGATGGAAGTCTCCGAGACAGAATACAAAGAAAAATTCTGCTAATGACAACTTAAAATTACTGGAAAAAATTTTCTTCCTACTGTCAATAGCTATAAAATCAGCTGAGAAATTGTATCTACAGAATATCCCAGCCTCTGAGCTTCACAAAGACTTACACTCTACTGTTGCTACCTGTCTTGCCATTCAGACCATCTGCTCGACACACACTTCTGCTTGGAAGATGAGTAGCTGTTTCTCCAAGGCTGGAGACACACCACCACAGTAGTGTATCTTCGGTAGGAATTGGTAGGAATGCCACAGAAGTGAAGAGGCAACAGACAGCAGTCATCAGTCAGGTTGCAGTGACGTCCGTTCAGCCTCAGGACTGCATCTCAGTCCTCCTTGGAGGCAGTCGAGTAAAGCAACTGCCTGGCAAATTAGAAATTGCAGAAGATCACCTATTTATTTGCAGAAGATACCTATTTATTTTCTCCAATTTTAATAAGCAGATGGCTTCATCTCTTGTATTCCTGAAAGAAACTTCCCTAGGATGGTCTTAAAGAGCTCCTAACAGCCAATTCAAGCCCACTCTTAACAAGTACGTTTCTCCAGGGAGATAAGAGGTATGCAGCATTGCTCACAAGTCAGTGGTGTTTAGCCCTGAAAACTGTTTACAAATGGACAAAATGCATACCACATACATGATTTTAAGGATTTAGCAGGGAGTCCGGCTAGAAAGCTTTGGCACTGTAATACTTCTACTGTGCTTCCTACAAGCACTGCACCCTGCCAATCCGGACCATGAAGGTAACAGACTTCACCCAAGCAACCACCCAATACATGAAGAAAAAGCAGTGCCTCCACTACAGGCAAATGCAGGCACTCCACTAACACTAGGAGAATAAGGCTTAAAAGAATTAATTCTGAGTTTCAGAAACACCTAAATTTCTCTGCATGTCTGATTAAGAAAACAAAATCCCTTTAGACTTACACAAACAGGGAAGTAACTCAAAATGCATGAAAATCCAGCTCCTTCTGTGGCAAGTCAGGTCCATCTAAGGTCAGTGCATAACAGTAAGCATCAGCCCTAGAGCTGACAAACTCTTTCAGAGAGGAAAACTACAACCCTCACTGCAAAGCAAGCTGGCCAATTTTTTTGCATCAGCGCAACAACAGAGGTAAGAATACTGCATGCAACCCCTGCACAAAGTAACACTCCTCCTGAACAACTAATACATGGCAAGTTGTAATTGTGATGAGCTGGATTCCGCATACAACAGGCATTATGGAAATCTGCTGTGTCTAAAATCCTGTTAATAGTTCACAGATTACAGTAGTACAGCCTTGCTTATGCTTTATACCTTGCCTAAATGCAATGTCCATGAGCCTCTACTGGAATGGCAAACTAGCACAGGCCTGCTGGACAATGCTGAGCCAACCCCTTCTGCTTTTATTTCTGAGTCTTGACTACACATCTGTGTTTCAGATGTGAGTAACCACATATTTAGAAACTAGAAAAATATATAATTGCCTTCCTCGTCTTTCTCATTTTCCTTTGCTTTTCTTCAATACACACTGATACTGAGGGTGGAGAGTGTAAGCCTTAGAAAGCCAGGGAAATACTATCAAAGAACCTCTACTTTACCTGGTGATTACCAGAAATAAGTCAGTACCAGAATTGTTTGTTACGTGACAGAACTGCTCTCCCATTTATTCAAAATCAAACTCCCTCTGCACTGGATTCAGTAGCAAAGTAGTTTTACAGACAGGTTCGGGGACATCGATAGCCACAGCACGCGGCAGTTTAGAGGCAGGTGCACAACACAGCAACCTGCTAGCGCTTCAGACTTCATACCGGAAGACGAATGTGTTTTAAAAAGGTACCCGAATCGTTCCATTGTAACACTGCTGATGCTCCGCAGTGCTCTGCGAGTACCTGCACACAGAACAGACATCTGCCCCACACCTCCCACTGCGCTATCGCTCTCTGCTCGAATATGCCCGCACGGCCATGGTAACGAATATTTAAGATCGGATGCCCGCCTCCAGAACAACGTTTAACTAAGAAGAAAAGGAAAGCAGTTCGCCGCGCCTTTTCAGAAGCCGAGTCTTCCGTGCAGCTCGCAAAGAGCTCACACGCTGTCCAGCTTCTTCAGGACGAAGGGAGCTGAAAAGAGAAAGCAGCACAGCATGAGCGAGCCGGCAGCCGGCCCGGGAGTCTCCGAACGGCGCGGCGCTCCGAAAGGTTCGGGCACGGCAGTCGTGCAGCGCGGTGCCCGGCCGGGCCTGGCTCCGGGGGCGGCGCCTCTCCCCGCAACTGGGCACCCGCCGGCAGCCGTGCGCACTCACTGATCCGCAGTAGCGCCACGTAGATGAGGAAGTTGCGGACAGACGTAAGGACGTCGCGACGCATCTTTCGCCTCAGCTCCTCTGGGTCCATCTTGGGCCCCAGCCCCTCGATGCGGAACATGCTGCTCCGGCTGCCGAGCGGGGCCGGAACCGGAAGAGGGGCGATGCGCGCGAGAGGAAGGTGAAGGCGCAGTGTGGCGCCGGGATGCGGCAAGCGCATGCGCACGAGGAGCGGCGCAGCTACGGCCGACAACCAGGCGGGCGCAGCACCAGAAGACGCGTTGTCTTTGCGCATGCGTCGTTCTCTCTGAGGGACCTGCTGTCTTCTGTGGCGGGGCAGCTGGGCGGGACGGCGTGTCGCTGGGAAGGTGTAGCCTCTGCTGCCGTGCCACCACCAAATGCAAGCTGTTCCCAGAGCCCATCAGTATTCTTAGAATCATAGAATCATAGAATTGTATGGTTGGAAAGAGCCTGCAAGATCATCCAGTCCAACCGTCCTCCCATCACCACTGCTACCACAAGCACTAAAGCAGATCTCGCAGCTCCTCACCCAGACTCCTCTTGAGCACTGCCAGGGACGGCGACTCCACCACCTCCCTGGGCAGCCATTGCAGTGCTGACCACCATCTGAGAGAAAAAGTTCTTCCTCGTGTCTAACCTAAACCTCCTCTGGTACAACTTGCGGCCATTTCCTCGGGCCCTGTTTGTTGCCTGGGAGAAGGGGCCAAACCCCTCTTCACCCCAATCTCCCTTCAGACAGTTGCAGAGTGCAGTGAGGTCTCCCCTGAGCCTCCTCTTCTCCACACTGAACAATGCCAGCTCCCTCAGCCGCTCCTCATAAGACTTGTGCTCCAGACCCCTCACCACCTTTGTTGCCCTTGTCTGGACACGCTCCAGGGCCTCAATGTCTTTCTTTGGGCTCCAGGGCCCAAAACTGAGCACAATACTCGAGGTGCGACCTCACCAGAGCTGAGTAGAGGGGATGAGGACCTCCCTGATCCTGCTGGCCGCACTATTTCTCATGCAGGCCAGGATGCCGTTGGCCCTCTTGGCCACCTGGGCACACTGCTGGCTCATGTTCAGCCGAGCATCAACCAGCACCCCCAGCTCCCTTTCCTCTTCACAGTCATCCAGCCACTCAGCCCCAAGCCTGTAGCGCTGCATGGGGTTATTGTGGCCAACGTACAGGCCTCCTTTCTTCAGGATGGCACCTCCTGGTGCTGCTGACTCATAACCAGAAGGACCATGACACTTTGGAGCAGGGGCCACATGACTAGGACTCAGGGTCAAGGATGTGGGCGTTGTCAATAGAGTGTGCTATATAGACCACAGGGGATTCACATACTTTCTCTGTGGTTAGCTGAGAGAGAAACAGCGAGAAAGAAAAGGTGTTAATTGTTTAGTAGCTGGTAACGAGGCAGGGCCCGAGCCTAGGGAAGGTGGGGAAGCTGGGGGGAACTGGGGGAGCTGGGGAAAAGAAAGGGGAAAGGATAGGGAGATCATAGATGGCTCTAAGAGCAGCAGCAAGGATCTGACGAGGAACGTTAAGGTAACGCAATACCGCACGTTACAAGTGGAACTGAGGCCAACAAATCAAACAAAGTGAGAGAGACAGAGAGAGTGTCCAAAACTGCGAGCAGTCTCCACAGACTGCAGGGGGCCACGTGCTTCACTGCTGCAAACAGACACCGAAAAAGCCTGCTGTCCTTGCAGAAGCTCCACCTTTCTTCCCTTTGGCCGAAGTCCTCTGGAAAATGCTGCTCCTCTCCTCCTCTCCCCTCCGAGAACCAAAATACCCATAAAAAACAGTCCACAGAACCAGAACATTAACTCCTACTGCTTTACATGATGTTATGATGTGGAATAACAACGACAAAAATCACAAAACTGCGACATCCCACTTCTTATTCCACATCACTACATCATGCTTAGCATATATTTATACACAAGCAAGCAGAAATTAACAGATATTACACACTACACATATCTGTATGCATATGCATACATGGAATGGAATTACTGCACTCCCCCCGCATTAAATTCCCTTGGGGTACACATTGAACATCCCCATTTTTCTCCATCATCCACCAAGTGGACCCAGATCCCTGAGCTAAAATAGTTCCATGAAGAGCTTTGTCCTTTCCAGAAGCTGGAAGGACCCAAACTGCTTTTCCCAACATGTTCTTTATATGTTCTATAGGGACCTTATCTACCTTTACAGTGTGTAGGGAGCTGGATTGGGTAGACCATCTTGACTGACCGATCCTCTGGTATTGACCAACCAGGTGGCTTCTGCCAAATGCTTCTCCCAGTGCTTAAATGTTCCACCACTTTCAACATGGTTTTTAACAACCCATTGTATCGTTTAATTTTACCAAAAGCCAGTGCATAACTGGGGGTGTGATAAATTCATTCAGTGCCCTGATCTTTGGCCCAAATATCCACAAGAGAGGTTTTGAAATGAGTCCCATTATCTGACTCAATTCCTTCTGGAGTGCCATGTCACCACAGGACTTGCTTCTCAAGACGTAACATGGTGTTTCAGGCAGTAGCATGGGGTGCTGCGTGTGTTTCAAGCCACCTAGTGGTTGCCTCCACCACGGTGGAGATCCATCACGAGATCATGGCAAGGTGATCTAATCAATCTAACACACCTCCTCATGTTTGTACTTCTGCCATTGCCCTTCCCCTCAGAGAGCTTTCATCCTCTTGGCTTGTTTAAATGTGGCACACGTGTCACAGTCATGAATAACCTGCAATAGCATCCACAGTTAAGTCCACCCCTCGGTCTCTAGCCCATGTATGTGTTGCATCTCTTCCTTGATGGCCCGAGGTCTCATGGGCCCAGCGAGCTAGAAATAATTCACTCTTGTTCTGCCAGTCCAGGTCTATTTGAGCCACCTCAATTCTGGCAGCTCAGTCTACCTGATGGTTATTTTGCTGTTCTTCAGTAGCCCGACTCTTGGGCACATGAGCATCTACATGGCACATCTTTACAACCATCTCCTTTATTCGGGCAGCAATGTTTTTCCACAGTTCAGTAGCCCAAATAGATCTACTCCGTCATTGCCAGTTATTTTGCTCCCACTGCTGTAGTCACCCCCTTAAGGCATTTGCCACCATCCATGAGCCAGTGTAAAGATAAAGCATTGCCCACCTCTCCCGTTCAGCAGCATCTGAGGCCAGCTGGACAGCCTTTACCCCTCCAAATTGGCTTGATTTTCCTTTTCCTTTAGTGGCCTCTGCAGCTTATCATGTGGGGCTGTCCAGCTGCGATGTTTCCCTACAATATGACGCAATCCATCAGTGAACAGGGCAAATTTCTTCTCATTTTCTGGTAATTCGTTCTATGGTAGGGCCTCTTTAGCACATGGTACCTATTCTGTTGGTGATGGTCCAAACTTTTTGCCTTCAAGCCACTTCTATGATTCCTGTGTAATCAGTGCTGAGAAGGCAGAGATACTGAATGCCTTCTTTACTTCCGTCTTCAGTGAAAAGGCTCTCCTTCAGGTTTCCCACACCCTGGAGGTTAGTGAGAGGGTCTGGGGAATGGGAGACTTCCCTTTATTCAGGAAAGAGGACGTGCGTGAGCGCCTAGGCAGTACTAAGGTCCACAAGTCCATGGGACCCGATGGGGTGCATCCACGTGTGCTGAGGGAGCTGGCGGAGGTCATTGCTGAACCGCTCTCCATCATTTTTGAGAGGTCTTGGATAACGGGGGAGGTTCCTGAAGACTGGAGGATAGCCAGTGTCACTCCGGTCTTCAAAAAGGGCAAGAAGGAAGAGCCGGGTAATTATAGGCCTGTCAGCCTCACCTCTGTCCCTGGAAAGGTGATGGAACAGCTTGTGCTGGATACCATCTCCAGACAACTGGGAGAAAAGGAGGTTATCAGGAGTAGTCAGCATGGGTTCACCAAGGGGAGGTTGTGCTCGACCAACCTGGTGGCCTTCTATGATGCTGTCACATGCTGGGTGGATGGGGGAAGAGCGGTAGATGTAATCTACCTTGATTTTAGAAAGGCCTTTGATACTGTCTCCCACGACATCCTTATAACAAAGCTGAGGAAGTGTGGGACAGATGAGTGGACAGTGAGGTGGGTTGGGAACTGGCTGACTGGCAGAGCGCAGAGGGTCGTCGTTGGTGGTGCAGAGTCTGGCTGGAGACCTGTAACCAGTGGTGTCCCCCAGGGGTCTCTGCTGGGTCCGGTCTTGTTCAACATCTTCATCAATGACCTTGATGAGGGGATAGTGGCCACCCTCAGCAAGTTTGCTGATGATACGAAGTTGGGAGGATTGGCTGACACGCCTGAAGGCTGTGCTGCCATTCAGCGAGACCTGGACAGGCTGGAGAGCTGGGCAGTAAGAAACTGGGTGAGGTTCAACAAAAGCAAGTGTAGGGTCTTACACCTAGGGAGGAATAATTGCATGCACCAATACAGGCTGGGGGATGAGCTGCTGGAGAGGAGCTCTGCAGAGAGGGACCTGGGCGTCCTGGTGGACGACAGGTTGGCCATGAGCCAGCAGTGTGCCCTCGTGGCCAAAAAGGCCAATGGCATTCTGGGGTGCATTAAGAAGAGCGTGTCCAGCAGGTCGAGGGAGGTGATCCTCCCCCTCTACTCTGCCCTGGTAAGGCCTCATCTGGAGTACTGTGTCCAGTTCTGGGCTCCCAGTACAAAAAAGACAGGGATCTCTTGGAAAGAGTCCAGCGGAGGGCCACAAGGATGGCGAAGGGCCTGGAGCATCTCCCCTATGGAGAAAGGCTGAGTGAACTGGGTCTGTTCAGCCTTGAGAAAAGACGACTGAGAGGGGACCTGATCCAGGTTTACAAATATCTGAGGTGTGGCGGCCATAGCGGTGAGGCCAGTCTCTTTTCAGTGGTACGTGGAGACAGGACGAGGGGAAACGGACATAAGCTGCAGCATAGGAAGTTTCGCACGAATGTGCGTAAGAACTTCCTCACGGTGAGGTGACGGAGCACTGGAACAGGCTGCCCAGGGGGGTTGTGGAGTCTCCTTCTCTGGAGATATTCAAGTCTCGCCTGGACGCCTACCTGTGCGACCTGGTGTAGGGAACCTGCTTTGGCAGGGGGTTGGTCTCGATGATCTCTAGAGGTCCCTTCCAACCCCTACAATTCTGCGATTCTGTGATTCTGTGAATGCAATCCACTTACTCCGAGTGGCATCAGAAGCATGATGGCTGGAGGGAATCTTCTTCTCCAGCAGCAGTGTAGAGGATGTTCTTTACATCCTGTCCCGTTCTTACTGGCCCCAGGGCCACGGCACAGGCTAGACCTGGTTTTTGCTAATAGAGAAGGGCTAGTGGGAGAAGTGAAGGCTGGGGACCGTCTTGGGCAGAGCGACCATGGAATTGTAAAATTCTCTGTTCTTGGAGATGTCAAAAGAGTGACCAGTGAAAGTACTTACTTGAACTTCCAGGGGGTGGACTTTGATCTGTTCAGGGCGCTCATTGCGCGGGTCCCTTGGGAGTCGCTTCTCAAGGGTAAAGGGGTCCAGGAAGCCTGGACGCCCCTCAAGACGGAAACCTTAAGGCACAAGAACAGGCTGTCCCTGTGTGCCGTAAGGTGAGCCGTAGGGGAAGACGGCCGGTGTGGGTGAGCCGGGGACTATTGTTGAGATTCAGAGAGAAAAAGAGCCTATGTCCTCTGGAAGAAGGGGCAGGCTACTTGGGGGGATTACAAGGGAGTAGCTAAGGTATGCAGGGAAGAAGTCAGGAAGGCAAAAGCCTGACTTGAACTCAGATTGGCCACTGCAGTAAAAGACAATAAAAAATCCTTTTATAAATATATCAATGGCAAAAGAAGAATCAAGGATATTTCTCATCCTGTACTTAATGCAGCAGGGAACGTGGCCACTGAGGACAAGGAGAAGGCTGAGCTCCTCAATGCCTTCTTTACAACTGCCTTTAATAGCCAGACCGGTCATCTGCTGGGCATTTTATGCCCTGGGCTGGAAGTCTGGGACCCTCCTCAGAATATACCCCGGTGATTCAGGTGGAGAGAGTCAGAGAGCTCCTCCTCCATCTGGACTGTCACGAGTCCATGGGACCGGATGGGCTGCACCCTCGGGTGCTGAGGGAGCTGGTGGGGTGATTGCTGAGCTGCTCTTAGCCATCTATCAGCGCTCCTGGTTAACTGGAGAGGTCCTGGAGGATTGGAGGCTTGGTGATGTGACTCCCGTCTTCGAGAAGGGCCGTAAGGAGGATCCGGGGCACTACAGGCCTGTTAGCCTGCCCTCGGTACCGAAAGTAATGAGCAGATCATCTCGAGTGAGATCGCACAGCACGTGTGTGGTGTCCAGGGGATCAGGCCCAGCCAGCACGGGTTCATGGTCGTGCCTGTCCAACCTCATCTCCTTCTATGGCTGGGTGACCAGTCTGGTGGATGAGGGAAGGGCTGTTGATGTAGTTTACCTAGACTTCAGCAAAGCCCTGGACACAGTCTCTCACAGGCTTCTGCTGGGGAAACTGGCTGCCCGTGGCCTGGACAGGTATACACTTCTTTGGGTGAGGAACTGGCTGAGGGCCGTGCCCAGCAGGTAGTGGTTGATGGAGTGAAGTCCAGCTGGCGACCCGTTATGAGTGGTGTCCCCCAGGGGTCTGTTCTGGGGCCCGTCTTGTTTAATACCTTTATTGATGACCACCTAGATGAGGGGATTGAGTGCACCCTCAGTAAGTTTGCAGATGGCACCAAGCTGGGAGGTGGTGTGGATCTGCCTGAGGGCAGGGAGGCCTTTCAGAGGAATCCAGATAAGCTGGGCTGAGATGAATGGGATGAAATTCAACAAGGCCAAGTGCCGGGTCCTGCACTTTGGCCACAACAATCCCATGCAGCGCTACAGGCTGAGTGGCTGGATGACTGTGAAGAGGAAAGGGAGCTGGGGGTGCTGGTTGATGCTCGGCTGAACATGAGCCAGCAGTGTGCCCAGGTGGCCAAGAGGGCCAACGGCATCCTGGCCTGCATGAGAAATAATGTGGTCAGCAGGAGCAGGGAGGTCCTCATCCCCTTGTACTCAGCACTGGTGAGGCTGCACCTCGAGTACTGTGTTCAGTTTTGGGCCCTGGAGCCCAAAGAAAGACATTGAGGCCCTGGAGCGTGTCCAGAGAAGGGCAACAAAGGTGGTGAGGGGTCTGGAGCACAAGTCTTATGAGGAGCGGCTGAGGGAGCTGGCATTGTTCAGTGTGGAGAAGAGGAGGCTCAGGGGAGACCTCACTGCACTCTGCAACTGCCTGAAGGGAGGTTGGGGTGAAGAGGGGTTTGGCCCCTTCTCCCAGGCAACAAACAGGGCCCGAGGAAATGGCCGCAAGTTGTACCAGAGGAGGTTTAGGTTAGACATGAGGAAGAACTTTTTCTCTCAGATGGTGGTCAGCACTGGAATGGCTGCCCAGGGAGGTGGTGGAGTCGCCGTCTCTGGCAGTGCTCAAGAGGAGTCTGGGTGAGGAGCTGCGAGATCTGCTTTAGTGCTTGTGGTAGCAGTGGTGATGAGAAGACGGTTGGACTGGATGATCTTATAGGTCTTTTCCAACCTTGCAATTCTATGATTCTATGATTCTAACATGTCCGGCACAGCAGCGCTCAGTGGGGATGTGACTTCATTCAGGCCACGTAGTCTACTGTCAGCCTTCATTGTCCACTGACTTTATGCAGTGGCCATATGGAGCTGTTAAAAGGTGAGTGGGCTTTACTGATGACTCCCTGACCCTCCGTTTGATTAATCAATTTATGAATGGGGAGCAAGGAATTGCTGTTAATGCAGTACTGTGAACTTCACTTGCACTGTGATCCATCTGTACATTGCAGCTGTTGTATTGGAACATTCAGTAATTGCTGCATCACTTTGTTAAATCAAAATCCCATGAAATGTCAAACATCTTCAATTTCAAAATCCCACGTAACGTCAATTCAATTAAGTCAATTTAATATTAATATATTGAACACTCCTGAAGCTAACATCTGCTGGTCAGAGCACAATTGGTCTGGGAACACCTCCTTGTGCAGCAAGAGATTTCCAGAAAGGACTGGTTTATTCATAGACATGGCATGTGGTGCAGGACGCTCGACATGGATGAACCCTGCAGCATCAGGGACAGGTGGGAAAGCTAAAGCCGCACCTCCACACAAGCAAAAGAGACAACAGGCGATGCTCCTTTCTGAGCTTCTTCAGGATATCTGTCCTCTGATCTAGCCTAATTTTTAGTCTCTTTTAAAATACAATGAGAATAAGAAGGCAACAACCATGCATGTATCAAAAAAACTCTAAATATGTTTATTATTCAATTATATTTGCTTTTCATTGCACAAATTTATTTTTTATCCCCATGTTTTACAGTTTTTTTGTTTTTGTTTTTTTTTTACAAAGCAGTTAAGAGTTTTAGAAACTGTTAAAATGATCACAGAAGTCGATTTAGGCGCAATTCATTAGCCCACAAGAACATTTTCTCTCTTTTTTTTTTTTTTTCCTCTATATGAAAGATTTATGGTCACATTTGAGCTCCAAATTAAAGCGTATTTCATACTCTACCTTTTATGGGCATACTGTCTAAAAGAAGAGGTTTGATTACACTGCCTTGCCTTATCAAAGGCTGCCAGCAAAGCCTAAATAATTTTTTTTTTTTTTCTAGAAATGCTGAAATCAACACAACTCTAAGATGAGAACCGTGGTGGCTGAAAACTTTCTATGCCTTCCAGTCATAGCATGATGAAGAAACAGTCCTCAAGAGAAAGTACAAGTTCCATGGAAAAAATATTTTGACTAGGAAATAATTTAAGTAATAAGAAAATAGGAAAAATAAGAAAAAAAAAAATCCAACAGATAAAACACACATAGGGTGACTGACAAAGTCATATCAAGCACTTGCCCTTCTGATAATAATAGCATGGAAATGAAAGTACCATATTCCTGGGACAACACTGTGAAAATGGCTCTGAAGCCTGAAAGCTGTCAGGTTTTCTTGGCATGGCATGGTGGGCTTTTAGATCTCTTATTTAATTGTTCTCTTTGGTGAGAAAGCCTGACCACTTCTGGAGTAAGATGCACATATTTGGTTTAAAGCTGTGTATCTGCGGTGTGTTTTTGCATATAACAGCAGAGTGTCCCAGGGTGCAGAAAGCCCATTCCAGAGGACATGAAAGTTTGATTCAACAAAGCTATTCTTAACATAATATGAATCCTTATTTTTTTGCAAAAAGTAGTGTTAAAGAGGAGTTGGAGTTGGAATTGATGAGTCCTCCAACTCAGGATATTCAATAAGTGACTGATATTAAGGGCTTTTCTTGAAAAACATTACAACTACTCCCTCTCTTTAATAATGCAGAAACAAGCAACAGCATTTGACTTTTTAGCACCCACATCTGTTGCTGTTATGTAGAAATGAATGAAGTACTCTGAAGGCCGGGTGAAGTTCCTGCTGTAAAGAAAATGAGCTGTCAAAGTCTTTGTATGATTCCTATACATGAGCATTTGGTTCCCCTGAGCTTGCTGCTGGGGAATCAGAAAAGTGTCTCACATGAGCACAGATGGTGCTTAGCCCCTAATCAGGAGGCTGTTTGCAGGAGACTGATTATGGAAAATATGTGGGAAAGAATCAGGCTGCATGGAACCAGCAAGACATACTATTCACTACTACATGTGCCACAACAGATGTGCAGTTACAGACTAAGCAGTGTCTGCTTGCTTCATTTGGGATAGGGACATCTCCATGAGTTCTGCATTTAGGGCAAGGAAAATTATTCCCTCTCGGGAGCTGCTGCTGCTGCTGCATTCAGATCCCTGGGCTGCTGACAGCCCGCTTCTCTTCATGCCGTGCCTCATCAGCTCGCACCTCTCATGAGCAAGTGAGACCCGAGGACACCAACCAGGCTGGGGAACCCATGTGCTCCCACGTGTTGGCCCAGCTCTCCATGCTGGGGACAGCACCAGCACAAAGATGGTCACCAGCGCCAGCCTGAAAACAAGGATGGGACCTGAAGCCTGCAGCTGCTCTCACCCTATGCAAAGGGACAGCAGTGAGCTGGTGCCGCAGGGCACAGATAAGCAAACTGAGGGACCTGGGGTGATGGGGCAGCCTGCAGCCTGCAGCAGACGGGGGAAGAAGGAGCCCGGCAGGAACAGGACAAGGCATTGGCACCCAGGAATTAAGAAGGCAGCAGCTGTGAGCACAGAATAGGAAGGGCTATTTGTGGCCAGCCATGATCCCATGGTTCACCTGTGGCTGAGATAGCTTCTCTAACACCGTTGCTGAAAGGTTTGCAGAGGGCTGGAAATCTTTGGTAGAAGGAAGGAAGGAAAGAAGCCCCTGACTCAGAGGACCCAGAGACCTTTGTTTCACCTGCAGCTTTACTGATGGGAACCAGCCAGCATCACTGCCCCTTTTGTGTGGCATCTCCCAACGGAGCAGCCCTCTTTCACCTACTGCCAAAGTGCTGACCACTGGCAGCCCCAGTGCAACCTCCTGCACGGAACAAGACTATCCCCAGCACCAGGTGAGGGCAGCTGCAGTACTGTCAAGCCCCTTGATGCAGGGCTGAGTTGTGAGGCAGGAGGTGGCATGAGGATCACTTTGGAGTCAGAGTGGGAAAAGAAGCAAGCAGCTGCCTTTACTCTCCCATCATGTGAAGGAGCAGCGAAACAGGTTTTGGTCCTAGAGCTTAACAGGTGGCTTCTACAGGACAAGAGCAAGATTTTCCAAAGTCTCTCACTACCTTAATGCATGAGCTTCAGACACAAGTGACTTGGCAAGCAAGAGGAGACTGAAGAAGCACGGCAAGTCCACCAACAACTGTCTGGTGATGACTAGGGAAATGTGACTGCCACAAGCCAGGGAAATCCATGCTGCCTGAAGCATCAGCTTTTCCGACAGCAAAAAAAAATAGGAGTCTTCTGCAGGCAATGAAGTCTGCTGCAGCTGCTGAGGGTGCGAAGAGCCTTGGCCGGAACATTCAGTACCTGCCTGTGTCCATGTAGATGTTTCTGAGCTCCAGCTCCAGTTGTTTAATTCTGACATCTCTCTGATTTAGGAGCTCACGTAGTCTACGAATTTCTTCCTGTTGTTGGTAAAACATCTGCAGAAGCTGTAAGAAAAGTCACATTTTACTTCTCTTACAGTGAGGAAATACAGACTTATCCTAACAAACGCCACTGATCCTGTCAACTTCTCAGAGAAACAGCACTTAAAGAGAGGGTTTTCAGCTTACAGACTGACCAGCAGCAATGATCACCTGCACTACGAAAGTAGGTCTTCGTCAGTAATGGTATAGCTGCTTAATTCAACAGATAATATAACCTTCCTCCTGATGGCTCAAGCTGAGGAGAGTATTTGCATTTTAGATTCCAGGATCTCCTACTGTCCTACCTGAGGGATTTTTTTTCCTTTTTTCTTTTTTTCTTCTGTTCATGCTCTTTCCTCTCTGTTTGGACTAGCATGACCTTTCACCGTGCACATAGCAGATGACCCAGCATTGAAAGAGATGCTTCTGTAACCTCATGGGGCAGGTTCAGAAACATGAAGAATATCCTTCTTCACACCACTGGAAAATTGGGGTCAGTAGATTTCTGCCCTGTCAAGCTCAAATGCTAAAGCCTTGCCTAAGCAAAAGGGACTAAGCATGACAATGGGGAATGAAAACCTTCCGGGGTTCCTAAATGCAAACAACCTGCACATACTCAAAAATGTCCAATGTGCCAATGGGCTTCCCACTTGCCACAAAGATCTCACACTCTTCCCAACTCTGCAAAATAAATCCTCTCTAGATTCCATCACCTTGTGAACCGCATCTTTTTGCCAGCTATCTCTGAATATCCCCCATGACCCCAACCCGTCACCCTACACCTTCACACCTCATTTCCAGTTTTTGGTGGTGGACACTCAAACACGTCAAAGCCATTGGAGGGACACATGTGCTTATTGTTCGGCAGCCTCTCCTCTACTTTCAGCTGGTTTCTGCTGTCTTTGATCTCACTTTTCGTCTGCATCTCCTCCGGTGGCATTCTTCCTCCCTGACTCTTGTTCGGGTCAGGCCTTTTCACAGGTGGCTCTGACTCAGGAAGCTGCAGTAAGGAATTCACAGGTCCAGAGCCTGGTCTCAAGGATACCAACAGAGGCCCTATGGAGGGAGTCAGGTGACTGGTTAACACTCACAAACCATGTTCAGAAATCAGCAGAAAGCAGTTCATTCAGACAACCTGCAGGGATGGACATGGAGACGCTTGACGGTCTCTGGAGTTCACAGTAGTGAACATTTTGGATTATTACAGTTGAAATCTGTATTTGTTACATCTCTCCTTTAGCTCCACTACTGTTTCTCAGGCCAGAGAGCCAGTAGCAGCTTACCCAAGCCCTAGGGAGCTGAAGGGCTGGGGAGCTCTCTATGTGCTGACCTTTGTTAAATCCGTTCAGCCACTCTTGTGCCGTCATTGCTGGCTGTCCTCCTGTGGTCAAGGGGTAGATGTCTTCCTGGTATGACTCTGACTGCAAGCAAGCAAAACAGTCACAACATCAGAGAGGTTTGGGCTCTGACTGTCCATGTCATGGATCATGGTGGAATAAGGAGCTCATTCCACCTAAGAGCAGGGATGTACGTAAAATCTTCTCACCTGCCCGGAGACTTTCTCCTCCTCACCCCAGCTCAGAAGCAGAGCATCTGACGGCCTATTCTAATTCCTGCCAGTAAAGCCCTTTCACATCCAGAAAACAGACTGGGAAGAAGTTCGTAACACAGGTTAAGGACCCTTTGTTACCAAACTCCTTACATCTGCAAACTAGAAGTTTACAGCCAGCTAGTTGTCCTGATAATCAAAGAGACCCTTTGTTACACAAAAGCAGAGTAGTCTGGTGAGGATGTGTTTTGAAGGGAAGTTGGCCATTACACAGAGATCTAACTCTTGAGTTACCCAACCCACGATTTGGTGGCAGGGCTGCCCCATCAGTTGACTAACTTTGTTCCTTGGAGAAGGAAAGAGAAAATCTCTCGTTCTTCCTGCCATCCAGAAGTCACAGAGAGGAGGCACTGCCCTCTTACTCCTTGATATTTATCCCAGACACATACGTGACCTGAGGCTTACTTACCCATCGAGGGACAATCATGGAGACGGGCTCAATCAGGCTTTTGGTTGGAATCAGTTTGTAAAAACGGAAAATCTCACAAGCTGTCACTTCAAGG
Organism: Meleagris gallopavo; assembly: GCF_905368555.1. Lineage (NCBI taxonomy): Eukaryota > Metazoa > Chordata > Aves > Galliformes > Phasianidae > Meleagris > Meleagris gallopavo. Next base: position 75,533,860 of record NC_139435.1, read on the forward strand.
CCTCTTTTTGGCATCATTGCTGTTGGGAAAGCATAAGAGAAACAGGATATAAATCTTCGTAGGAGAACTGATGTCAACCATCATGGAAGAAGGGCCAACAAACATGAGTCAGAGTGCCAGCTCAGTAGCAGCATGGTCTGGAATCCTGACACAAAACAGGCTCAGTGTTACAAATTACAAATAAAACTCGATCTTTTTTTTCCTTCCAGACCATAAGGTTACATGCAGGATCTGCAGTGATTGACCTGAGACTCCTGTTCACTATTCATTCTTACAAACTGCAAATGGAGTGACCAACACTGAGCAGACCTAGCAGCCGATGCCACAGGATTTAATTATCATAATCAGTAGGAATGGAGTTCAGGACCTCCAAACACCACCCGTAGCTGGATGGGTCAGACCAAGGGTGCTTCCAGGTCAGTATCATCCCCCCAACACTGTACTAAACTAGATTGGAGTATACTGGCATGAAAATCTAATTTTTCATCCAGCATCATGTGTGTTTCAGGGAGAGTGACAGAGCCAGTTAAGATGTTCAAGTACTTGATAGCTCCAGTAAGAAATCAGTGGAAAAAACTGAATAACAGAGAGATCTTCCAGTTCAGTTTTAAATAATTTATTCTCTTCTAACAACAGCTTCCTGGAGGAAACCTGCAGGCACAAAATCCAGTGCTCTTAAGTATTTGTACCAACAAGGAAGATTAGAAGTGTCTATAGGCAGCATGTAGGGGTGGCAAATGGTGCTAAAAACTCATCTGCCTCTGTTGGGAAATTTGGCCTAAAGGATAGATTAGAAAATGTTCAAAAAAGGGCTGCAGCTGAGATCTGAGAGCTGAAACCCAAATTCTATAAATTAGATTAGTCCAAGAATGGAATAATGTGGGTACAGGTTAATGAGCAAGGGTTTCGATTGGAGGAGGGGTGACCTAGTTGCAGGAGGTCTAACTTGAATGGGAAATGTCAATACAGAAGAAGGTAGGCAAGTGGAAGGAGCAAGGGCAGTGTGTGGCAGGCATTATTCACAAAGAAATCCTAGAGTTTTGAGCTGGAAATCTCGAGGCAAAGTCTTAAAAAGCAAGGAACATGCTCCACCTCTAAATCCAGTCTACAATCCTTTCCATCTTGACCAGCTATGTGGAGGGGATGCGGTGGTCACTGGCAGAGTTCCTCAGTCCATACTTTGCCGGTCAAAGGAGACCTCTCCGAGGTGTGACCATGGTACCACTGAGATACATAGGTGAGCTGGGCCAAGCCAGCCACTGTTCCAGTATGGAGACTGAAATTAACCCACTGTCTTTTCTACACATGAAACGATATTTTGGACTCCAACAGCTTCTAAGATTGGAAGTCACCACCCTCTTGTAACATCAGGCAAACGCACTACCACTCACCTATTCCCTTCTGCGGTAACTGAGAGCGATATTCCATCAGGTAGCTCAGGTATGGTTTCTCAGGGCTAATCTCATAGTACCGTATATTTCCATCACCCTAAATGCAAAGAAAATGAACGTAAGCCAGGATCTGCTGTCCAACATGAGAGCCTGAGGAGAACGCGTGGCCCCAGAAGCTATGCGAGGTCAAGAATGTAAGCACTTCCTACCAAAATATTTACCCTGTATGCGGGGAAGTTAGGACTCTACCACATCCCCGCAGTAGAAGTTACATGTTTGCATAGAAAATGTGGCCTGATTCTCCAGCATTCTCAGACCCCATCCCGTTGGTGTGTATCTCTAGGTTAACGTGACTCAGAAGCATCCATGAATTCAGCCTCAGCGATGTGGATGACACAACACTGACTAAGAGAAGAATCAGACAGCATGTGCTAACAAGGAAAGCACTTACCTTTCCCACAATATAAAGCATGTTTGTGTCTGAGTCGTAGAAAGGAAACAGGAGACCTGAGGAGCCATCCAGTTCCTCTTCCAGTAAAGGCACAGAAAGGTCATTCTGTGTAGGAAAAACAAACAGCTGGAATCACCTGGCAGCTACCTCTAGTCAGGAACAGCTTACATGAATCCCACCTTGGAGTGACATTTGAGAGCTGCTCTGTAGTGACACCAGCACGTCTCAGCACAGCTCAGCTTTGTGCGAAGCATTTGGAAGGCAGCACAGTGCTCTGTCATACACAGAGCAGCCATGTCCAAACATACTCACATGGTACATCAGAGAGCTGCTCTACCTGCTTTGTCTGCTACAAAGGCTGATGGTGTGAAAAAGAGGCAGAGGACTGTGCTGCAAGGTTAGCTGATGCAGGGGGTACAGTGATGTAGTGAACAGAGGAAAAGTGTCTTGCTGCATATGAGGGGGGCAGAGGAGAGTTTCATAAGGCCAGCAATCATCAAGGAAGCATGTCTTGAAAGAGGCAAATACTACCTAATGTAAAGAATAATCATAAACCAATAAAAAATAATAAAAAAGCAAATATTTTCCTCCCTTCAGGGCTTTGCTTGAGTGTGTTTATCTAGAATTCATTTAACTTCCAGTACCCATAACAATAAGACCACTGAGAGCTGCTTTTAACTTTCTTGACCTACCTTTTCCTACACTGGGCACAGTACTATCTTTGTTCTGGTGGATTCTATGCACACAGAGCTAAGAGCATTTTCAGAAATTCATACACAGTTAATAGTATCCTAACAATACGGCCTCTCGCTCTTTAAGAATATGACGGATTGCTTCTGAATTGCTGTTACAAACCAATTCTTGAGCAGGTGGAATAGTTAAAGTGACAATAAAAGAGAGAAGAATGAAGATAGTAAGGTTAGAATTGCTGGTTCAACTCACTTGATCCCATAATACAATCTGCCTATTATTCCACCGGGATATTCCAGTAGAGAGCAGCTTCTTCATGTTTCCAAGAAACAGGACTTTATTGGCTCTGTGAGACTTGTAGCTGGCTTCCTATAGGAAGAGAAAACCCATTCCTGAGTAAGAGATAGCACCTTTCCTTGCTGCAGTAAAAAATTTCATGAGAAATCGCATCATGGCAAGAAACCACCTTCCTTTGCCCATGAAGCTTATCTGGGTGGGCTAAGGCACACCAGTTCATTTTTGTGTAGACACATTTCATTTTACCTGAGACTTCTAGTCCCAGAAGCCATACACAGTTGAGAATGAAAGCACCTCTCAGAGTATCTACCCTCAAATGTGGGGAAGTTGTTCACATCCAACAGATCTTCCCAATTGGGCTGAAACTACAGCAAGCAGGATTTCACAGGGATCTGAGAAAGGGAGCTTGAACTCTTTAAGTGCATTCTCAAAAACTCAGACAAGCTCTCTGGTTAGTGATTCACAAATTCACATCAGGGGAATCCCTAGGAGTTGCACTGTTGGATTTTCTGTGCGCTTAACTGTGTGCAAGTACATCCAAAAGGCAGTCAGCATCATCTTACCAAGAGACACAAAGTACAGACAAATGTACACTTGCAACCAGCTGACCACCTGACCTCTGCCAGCCAGAGCAAGGAACCCTAGAGGACTTCAGAAGGAAGCTATTAACTTAGAGCACTTCACAAAGGGTGTCAGAGAGCAAAGAGCTTGGTAAGAAGATACAGAAACCCTGCCAACAGTGGCAGCAATTGTTTCATGAAAAATAGAAGACAGTACTACCATTAAATGACTCGAAGAATACTGAGCACAGATCTGTCTTTTTTAATGGCAGTTAGTTTACCCAGAAGTGGAAATGCTCCACAGGTGAGATCAGCTGGATCTAAAAACCCTGAAGTCAACCTACTTGTAGGACTGTTCTTGCACGAGGGTCTATCAGACGGATCTTTTTATCTCTGCAGGCTATGGCAAGGAGGCTGCCATCCGTGTTGAATGACATGGAGAGGACCACATCTTTGTGAGCATCAAGGATCTTCACTGGGTTTGACAGGACACTTTCCCTGCTATCAAGGTTCCAGATCATTATCTGAGGCAAAAGAACAAAAAGTCATCTGTTTATTGCCTGGCCAAGCTGGGACTTTGTATATGTACGCTCTTCACATCTTCCTCTCTTCTCTACACGTATAGGTCATACCATCATGTGAGGAAGTCTCTGGACTCTCAGGACGCGCTGGAGACATAACAGCACACCAATGTGGTTAAAGGCTATTAGTCTACTTTATTGTTAAGCACTACTCTATTTATACATGTTAGCAGAGCATTCTGCAAAAACACTCTTCAGTCGTTCACACAGAAACTTACCCGATCAGAGCCATGAGATGTTCTTTGTTCTTCAAAAGGTGTCCTTGATACTGCTTATCTTGCTCCGCAGCTGCTGCTCCGAGCAGCTCCCCCTGCTCCACAGCTGCTGCCCTGAGCAGTTTTTTTCTTACGTTCCCACACCATCACGTATTTAAAATAATTAAAAATAATTCCTGGTACGTAAGGCAAATCATAGCTTATACAAAAAAATGGCCAGTGTCAGTGCAGATATTTGCACTAGCACAGGAATGAGGTCAAAGGTATATGGCATTGGATATTGCTACAGGAAAGGAGAACAGAGTAGGCTGATGTTCATCAGAAGAATGGAAAATGAGCCAGGCTTTTTGAAGCCATGACAATGACCTCTTGCCTTTGGGGTCAGCATGGAACTTCCCTCTCATAAAGGTTTCTGAGGTCTTTATCATTAACTTACAGCTTGAAATGAAAGAAATTTCAAAACAACCTGACAAACACAGCATCCCAAGAGGAGAGCTCTGCAGAGAATGGACCCACCTTGTAATCGTGGCCGGAGCTGAAGAGGATGTTATTGGCAGTGGGATGCCATTCAATGAGGCCGACCCTGCGAGTGTGTCCAAGAAGTTCCTTAGTCGGGGTGGTGATGTTTTTTGTTAGCAGGTGCTTGGGGATGTCCCAGATTTTAACCTGAATGGCACATGATGGGTCTTAGTGAGATTAATGAGTGCAATGCTAATTAGGAATTTACAAATTTATCTTCATACCGTGTTATTTTGTTGGTATATCTTCTGCCTTTATTGGTTACCAGTCTTTCAAATCTATAACTTCATTTTTAGTGGGTCTAATCCTCTGTGGATTGTAGGTGGCAATTTCACCATTTTGTTTTAAATTGGCAATCAAATTTACACTCAGCAATGCCATCAGCACATTTACAAAAAACTATTATCCAGGGTGAGAATAAGCCACAGATCTTACAGACATCAAACCACATCAGCTACAGTTTTCCACCTTGTCTCCTACCAAACTTTCAGCAGGAATGGGCAAATATGAAACGAACTTCAGCAGAAGGTCCTAGAAGGTGTTACAGCATTGACAGATCCAAGCAATCACCCAGTCAACACTACCTGGTAGAGCTGAAAATGCCTTTGTCAAACGACTGTAGCACCGTTTGTCCTATTAAAACTGCACAAATGCAAAATGCTTTGCAAACAGTACAGCAGTTTGACCACAACATTGGTTAAAGTGCACAGAAGCCTGCTTGGGTGGGCACACAGTAGGCACCCTGATGAGGGCACTGGGCAGCATCACACACTGGGAGTCTGCTGTCTCGTAACAGCTCTGCTTGCTGCCCTCGGTTCACCTGGAGGGATGCTACACGAAAACAGAAATAAACAATGTTCCACTGGTATGGAAGGAGACAGTAAAGGTGACCTGTAAAAACAAATTAACCTGTGTAGGTAAAAGGAAAAGTCTTTCTCATGTTAACCCTACAAGCACAAGCCTTTAGAACGATAACAGAAGATTTACCCTTTGTTCGATGACTCTATTTGTGCTAAGTTCTCTAGGACTTAACCTGAAGCAAGAAGCTTCTATAAGATGGAAATGTTCTCTGAATTATACAGTCGGTGAAAATTAGCCGCAGTTGCCCAAATCTCCCACTGTTCAGCTGATGAGGATCACAACATTTTACACCAAAGAAACAGAGGCACAAATTCAAGGACTTGCTAGGAAGGATCACAACCACCCTTCTCACCAGCACTCATTTCTGCAGAATCAAATCCATTGGAAAACTAAGGACTATGAAATGCAGTGAACTTCCACAGCAATAAGAGAATGCATCAGACCCTACAGCCTCAACAGACATCACTACATGAACGGGTCTGAGGAAGTGAGGAAGGGGAGCTGTGAAGAACTGACTAGGATGAACGACGCACTCTCCATGCCATGAAACTGGCTGGAACGCACAGAGAAGATGGAGCCAGACTTCTGAGGCAAACAGAGCAAAGGACACAAATGGCAGTATGGGCACTCCCTCGGGATCGGAGAAGCACGGTTCTCCCCAGAAGGGTCCCAAGAAGATTGGACCAGTGAGGCTACGATGTCTCCAACCTCGGAGATCTTCCCGACTCAGCTGGGCAAGGCCCAGGGCAGCCTGATTCAGAAGGCTTGTTTCAAGCAGGGCTTGGACTAGGTGACTGCCATGTTTCCAGCTATCAGCTACCAGGAAGGACAGTCACGTTATAAAACACAGTCTGCTGTCCTCACTACTCAGGAGGGAAGGAAAAGATGATCCTACACTGTATAGCTGTGCAGCAGATCTTGGGAGACCCCATTCTGTGGTGCCAAGATGATGATGGTGAGGTACTAAAAAGGAGAATAGAGTCCCAGCGCAGCAAGTTTTTTGAGTAACTTTTGGTACTAAGATCTGTGATCAGCTGAGTGTTTCAACTCTCCACCCTGGAGAGTGATCTAGTCTAGGAAACCAGAAAAGAAAACTGGCAGAGAGCAGCTCTTCTGCAAAGGCACTGAGGGTCTGGTAGACAACAGAATAAATATGACCAGGCAGCACACCCAGGCGGAGATGAAAACTAACAACATCCAAGTCTGGAAAAACAGAAAGATAGCTACTAGATCAGAGGAGCTGACTTTTCCCTTTACTCAGCAACCATTCAACAACCACGGGAATACTGCATCCAGTTCTGCATTTCCCAGCACAAGATAAGCGCTGGTAAACTTATGTGAGTCCAGTGGAAACCACCAGGATGTTCTTGTCCTGAGAGAAGAAGCTGAGGGAGATGAGCCTGTTCAGAGTGGAGAAGGGATATCTTCAGAGGAATCTGCTAAAAGCCTTATCTTTTAGCCTAAATCTTGTAAGATTACTTACAAGATTATTAAGAGAAAATAGTGCAGTGCTTGTTACTGAAGCGCAGAGTGGGAGGATGGGATGCAGTGGTCATTAACTATACTGGAAAGGTTCTAACTGCATGTAAGGAAAAAGTTCCCCATAGAGTAGTGAAGAATAACAACAGGTTGCCCAGAAAGGTGATGAAACTTTGGAGATTTTTGAGACTCAGCTCTACAGATTGGGACAGTAGGTGGGGCCAGAGGCTTTCCAAGCTCCCTTTAAATTCAAATTGCATTTACTGAATGTATTCTGCAATTGCAGCAGGAAGCTTCAAAGCTTGTGCTTACTCCTCATCTGAGGCTCAAAAGTAAGGCCATGGTGATGCCTGTGTGCCCCAAGTCCTTTCTGAGATGGCATGAGCACGTGCATACCATCTGTAAGTTAAAATACAACACCCAAAGGCAGCCCAGAAATTGAAAGAAGCTGGGAGAAAACAAACAAACAAACAAACACGGAGATCCTAAAGAAAGCAAAATCACTAAACAAGAAAGGAAATTCAAAGCACACAGATTTCTAATTCAAGAGAGATTCCCGGCAGATCTGAAATGGCAGAAGACATCCAGCAAGGCACGGCTGGAGAAAACAAGGCAAACCTGCCACATGCTGTGTGGCAGAGGGTAAATAAACACAACAGGAGGACACACGTGGGATCTCTGAATAAAAAGCATAGCAGGTAGTCAGGCTCTTTGCCGTCACAGACACCAAATCACACTCTGATAGGCCACAGAAAGCAACCTTCCAGTGGGTGGGCATAGGCTAACAAGTCCCTTACAAACACAGATTGCATCTTTCTGCTCCTAATAACTAAACTGCATCTCCGCTGAAGTAATCTGACATGTGGAATTTGCTGTATATCAATTGTTTGCGTTAGCATTAATGTTTGCATTTCTGGAGTTCTTCTGTGTGTTCAGTAGGAAAATGCTCTCTTTGTTGCCTGGGGCAGAATAAAGTATGACATGGGATCCTTAGCTACCCTAGCATGGCTTTACAGAGAAACTCAGGGCAGGAACAAGCTCACAGTTGCTACGCAGGGAAATAATCCGAAATAGCCGTTGCAGATCGTTGCACGAAGCTTTTGTTTTGTGCTAAAGGAGGAGTTTTGTAGTGATCGACCTTGAAGTGATTTTAAATTCATATTCTTTCTCACATAAACATAGGCAAAAAGATGGAAGGCGCACAAAAAAAACCCAGATATTTTTCCTGTCATGATTTTAATAACATCAGCTAGACGGGATCACGTAGGCCTGACCCAAACACAGAGATCCCGCTCCTGTGCCCGGCTTTTATATGGATACTTTCACGTATCATCCATGGGCCTTTTGATTCTTTCCTAATTTCTCTCCCCCAAAAGCACATTGGGCAGGTCATAGCACAGAGGATAAGCTGGGAAACTTACGGTGGCATCTTCTGAACACGACGCTATTACAAAGTCATTGAATGGGTTCCACTTGATGTCCAGAACGTTCCCTTTGTGCCCACATATTCTGGGATAATGCGGGTCAAGCTTCCCTGTCTGGAAAAAACAAATATCAAAACAAAGGTGAGCCATGGAATCACAGGCTGTTTCCAAGTGAGACCTGAGCCAGCCCCAGTGAGAAACCCCCTTCTGTTGTTAGGTTCCAAATACCCCAAGTGGTCTCTGCTGAGAATGGGGCTCTGCTGTTCCTGCAAGACGAGTCTTAAAGAAATCACTGACTGGAAGGGAAGCGCTGCTGCTCAGGCTTTCCTTAGAGCACACAGCTACCAAGAAAACTGTACACATACAGCAGTCAAGAATGCTGTGGTTATAGAAGTTATTACTGTATACAGATGCCAAATAAATTTACAGGGGAAAAGGGAATGAACTGAATCTCGCTTTTTGTTTTTTTAGAGGTTTGGGGAGGACAGGAAAATCTCATGTTTGTTTCTTGAGTTTGCCTTCCATTTAAGCAGGAAAAATGTTTTAGCTTGCCTTTTTTAGCTTCTTCAAGTAGAATTTATTCAATTCATTGATTTTTTAAGCAAGCACACTCAAGCACAAATTACAATTCCCGTTTTTTCTTTCAACAAGCTATCCATTCTTCTCCGATGGTTTTCAAATCCGATCATTCATCACGTTAAATCAACATTTGGGACCTTCTATAAATACGCCACGTTTGGGCAGTAGGCTCGCTGCTAAATACCATCCACAGTGAAACACACCTTGTTCCACATGGGGGCTGTGCTGCACCAGGATAACACGCACTGCAAACAGCCTCTGCCACAAAGTCACCTCAGCCTTACGTGCAATAGGATTGCACGTCAGAGCAGCACGGGCTTCTCCTCCTCAGCAGGAGAGCAAGAGGAGCTCCAAGGCCCCTCTGCCAAGAGCGCAGTCCCTTGAGAGATGGTTTCAAGCTGGTCGTGCTTCACTTGCCTTCTTTTATCCCAGCTGGAGGAATCATAAAACAAATGAGCACAAACGTTTGCTCTTCTGGGAAGCAGGCGGTGCAGGACTGTGCTCCTCATGCTGCTCCAGAGGTGGCCCTCAGGGCATGCAGCGGAGAGGACACGGTGCTGACCACAGTCAGGATGTGGCAGCCGTGTCTTTTTGCCATCCCCAGGCGTCTACAGACTGGCTGCTTTTTGTGCAGAACCAGATGCAGTGTAAAACTACTCTGGCCTCGCTGGAAAGTTTGTCACACAGACTGGGACTAACCTGCTTGAAGCAAAACACGCAGAGGGCTTTGAAATGTAAAATACCGTGCTTTTATAGACTACAGTCTTAAACAAAGCATTTTTGTAATAGGAGCAATAACAAGTGACTCGGGAAGGGAAAAGACAAGACATAAAAGGGCTTTAATGAGCAGCATTTTCCTGCCCAGAGTGTCCTTCTGCAGGATTCAGGGCTTGGTTTCAAGCTGGCAATCCAGTAGGCTGGGCAGCCAGCATCACAGGGATCCCTTCATCCCTGTGGGAACTCCCACAGCTTTCTGCCTTTTCTGCTCCAGGCTCGTCCTGGGAGATTCCCAGGCTACCCAGCCATTCCATCATGCCACACTGAGACCGCTCTGCCTAGCAAACATAGCCTCATCAGGCTCAGCTGATCCCAGAAAAGGAGCCATCTGTGCTTGCACCAGTCCCACCTGCCCTGAGGCAATTCCACAGCTCTGGCACTCAGCAGAGCCCACAGAACACGATAAGCTGCCAACAAGCACACAGGACAAGCCTCAGACAAACATACTGTTGGGTTCAAACTGCTGCATGTGGAAGGTTTTTCACATGCTGGGAAATTCAATTCCATCAGCCAAGCACTGTTCTAGTAACTAGATGTGTTGTCCTCCATGCAGAGACACCTGGCTTTCATAGTTGCTTACAGAGCTTGATAACTAGCTTAATTTTTCAAACACTTGCTTTACAAGCTCCCGGCATTTTTGAAGAGTGTGAGACACTGTAGCCAGACATGGCTTCCTGACAAAAACCCGGGGCTCACTAGAACAACAGCTAAAACTCTCCCAGTAGATTTGCACAGCACAGACTACCATTACATTGGTCATTCCCGGTCCTCAAGTGCTCTTCAGAGGACATGAGCACACGCTGCCATCACATTATGGCGCAGCATCTCCTTTGGCCCCACTTAGTTAAAACCTCTGGGGTCATCGCAGCTGTCATTTCATAGCTTTGTCATCCAAGAGAATGAAGCAGACTTTGTGTCTGAGAGTTCCACGTAGCCAAAGAGGTCTATTTCACACCTGCTGGTGGTGTACTCAAGGACTGCAGACTGCACAGACCTGGATACAAACATTTCCCCGTCTCCCTGGATTTTGTTTCCATTTTGCTATCTTTTGTTTCACGCTGCAGTCCCAACCAAGTCTGGTCACGAGAGAAGGAAAACAGAAGATTTTTTTTTCTTTCAGAGGAAGGACACAAAACTGGCATCTGAGTCGAGAGCTTTCTTTATCTGTGGTGCATGTACTCCCACAGTACGTCTATGTCAAACACCAACCTACATGAAGGCCATGCTGTGGGATGGCAGCTCAGCTCCCAGTTTTCTTCGCTCTGTGTGTCCTCAGACTTGCAAGATTTACAAGGTCTGTGCTGGGCACCAGACAGCCCCTGCGCCCACAGCCGCTTCCATGGTGAAATGCATTGCTCTTCCACTCAGTTGGCTTCAATGGCACATCCTCATGAGAGCCTAACCTACACACCGTGCAAGAGAAGACGGTTTTCCAAGTGGTGGCAAAAATACAACTCACTCCTCTTCTGCTTGAAGGCACAAGTATTGCTTCTAGGCCTGGGAATGGGTTATGTGTAACTAAGGGCTCTTTTTCTAGAGCTGCTTCCCATCCATACCTTATTCACAAGTTGAGTGAGAGGGGAGGAGAGGAGCAGAAAGACGCATTTCGTCAAGGAGAAATGAGCGCACATTTCCATGAATCAGCAGGAGAGGAACATGATGAACACTGTCAAATTTATCAAGGCTGAGTTTGCATTAGAGCCATGCCGACGTGAGCAGCCCCTCTGCATGCAGACACAGAATAAACTGCAAGAAAGGGGCAGAACGGGATGGGAGCAGCTTCCCGCACAGCCTGTTCATCCTCCCTAGAAAGCATACTCCAACACAGCCCCCACTGTCTGGGTACCATTTCCCACTCCAGCCAAAGGTGAGATCCTGGCTCCTAGGCTCTTCCTCCACACTGCGGTACATGCGGGCTGTGTCTGCTCCCTGTGCATCCCGTCAAAAATAGCCATGGATTAGCAGTCTGCCATGTGGGGACAGCACTGCCCCAGACACACCTGCAGACCAGGCTGCTGTCGGCTCCATAGCAGCGGGGCAGGAGCTCAGAGGCCCCACGAGAGGCAGCGGCCACAAAGAGCACCTCAAGGAATACAAGTCAAAAGCTGCAGCTTTCCACCAGCTGGCACCAGATTGGAAGCTTGTCGTGGAAAAGTTAACTGGGACCACAACAGGCAGGTTCAGCGAACCCCTTTCTGAGGGTGTCTGAAGTAGCTCTCCCCTACAGCCTGGGTTAGGGGAAGGTATTCAGAGGACGGCTGTAAGAAGCACTGCACATACAGATGCTTTCCCCAATCCACTGCCAAAGCTTAACTCTCAGGGGGCTTCCTGAACTAGAGGAACTGCCTCTGAATAAGCACAGTTCACAGCACAGCTCTTCTCCATACACCAGTCCCATTTTGAATCCCTTAATTCTTCAGGCTCATCAGCATCCTGAGCTGTGAGCTCCACATTTGAGCTGTGAAAGTGTTGGCTTCTGCCTGCCACGGTCCTGCTTCCCTCCATCATGTCCCCTTCACCACTCACAACTAAGAATTACTTGCCAGACCTCTTCCCCACCCTGTTTACTTTTTCACCTGTCTTGCTTATTTGTCTTTTTCACCCAGACTGATCGATGCCTATCCTACAAAGCCTTCCCTCTATGAAAGCTATCTCACATCTTCACAGTGTACTTGAATTATCCTTTTCTATTTACCTTTTCTAGCTCTACTTTGCTTTTGACTTCTGCAAACAACATTTCATAGCTGGGTGGAGTATGTAAGCAGGTTTTAAGGAGGGAAGAACTGTTGCCAAAGATGGGCTGAGCTGAGAAGTGACAGTAAACAATGCAAGCATCTTCAGCTCGTTTAACCAATGCTTTGAGAGCTGGGTCCCACACCATGTCCTGTACTCACCAGCTGCCTGCTCAGATGCAGCTCTGAGATGAGCTCTTCAGCCTCAACCGATTGTGGTCGAGGGGGCAGAAGTGACTCAGCCAAGAAAAACAGGGCATGGTTCATCTTAGGACTGTCCCTCAACAGCACCAGCTGTGAATGCACTGAATAAACAAAGTCTAGAAGGGCCAGGAACTATACCAGGTTCTTAAAGTGCACTCAGATCACTTTCATCCTTAGCAAATATATATTGAAAAAGTGGCATTACAATAACACCATCAATTAACTTTTAATTAAAGGCTGAACTTTCGCCTTTCATCTCTTCTGGTCTGATTCCAGAGAGCTCATAACCTCATCCTGAAGGTAATCCACATTAATGCATATCGACTTCTTCTAAAGCACAAATGTCAGATGGCCAGCTTTTCCTCTCATCAAATCTCTAAGTCATCAAAACCCACAAACACGGGATTTGTTTCTGAAAGGGAAGCTTTTCTAGCATCAGTGCTTGAAGCTCAAGAGCTTCATTATCTCATAACCATATCCGCATTCCTTTGTGAAGGAGAAAGCAGTTATAACAAAACATATCATACTCTCCTTCGGTGACAGCCGAAGCCATGCCGCTAAAGCACCGTTCAGATTTTGCCCTCTGTACCTGCTAACTGCTTTTTGATTTGCCATTTCTCCTAGGAGACAAACATTTGAGCACCACAGTTCCTGCTGATTACGCAGGGCAACGGAGATACTACGTGAAGGAAGGTGTTGGCAACCTGCAAGCCGCTACCTAAGACGTGTTAGGTCACCTGCAGGGAACCCGGGGCCCTATCCACGCTTTCTTCAGCTCAACAAACAGCACTATGGAATATCCTCTGTAAGGTCCACCTCCCTGCGATGCCAGCTCTCTTCCAGCACTCACGAAAGCCAGCCTGCCTCGATGGAGCTCACCTGGTGGATGGGAATGACAAGGAAGGCCCCTCCGCCCGCACACTCGGTCACCACGGCGATGAAGTGTGGGTTCACAGCACAGAAGTGGTTGTCGTGGACGCTGTGGGTGATGGGCACGCAGTCGTAGCATTTCTCCTTGCTGGCGGCCTTGCCGTACACATGGCGGAACTTGGAGCTGCGGTACTGCGGGTGCCACGACATCTGTGGGGAGAAACACAAAGCAGCACAGTGTGAGGGCAGGCCCCGTCAGCACGGCTTGCGGGTACGTCCGGCCACATTTCCCCCTTTCGTCTCTGCTGGCAAGAGGGGAGCTCAAGAGAGAAGCAGTCCTCCCTCCCCAGCCCCACCAGCCATCCCAGCAGAGCCAGGCGAGGCTCAGGGCACAGGACTCCAGGTGGCAGAGCGCTCGGGAAGCACGGAAGTTAAAACATCCTGGATGAGGGGAGTGAATGAGCCAGCCCGGATGCATACTTCATTTAGCTCTTCGGTGGTTTAAGGCCAAAAAGAAGTCAACGTTTTGCTGGCATAAAAGGAAAAATTAGATTTGACAGAGAGGTGGCAGGCACCTGTTGGTTTATTTTCCCACTGACAAAGAGAGTGTGTCTGGTTTATAGCTGCACCACAGCCCTTCACCAGACAGCATTTTGAACAGTATTAAAATTGAAGCACGCCAAACAGAAGAACTACCTTCTCACAGAGGGCAGTGTGGCTTTATGGAACAAACAAAACTGATTTAACACAGGAAGCTACCAGCGCAGTACAGAAGGAGCAATCCTGGCTACTAACTCCTCCCTCCAGATAGAGCCAGACAGTAAGAGGCACCTGGAGGGAATGGAAAGGAAAACAAATGCAGACCAGGCAAACAAGTTGTAGGTGTAAGAGTTCCACACAAACAACTGCAAGTATGGGCAAAGGCAAAGGGACAGGATTTTGCACCTTGTTTGATGTGCAATGGCACAGTTTAATTGTGATGCTGAAGCAGTGGTACTGCATTTCGATGGGGGTCCCAGCCAAGCAGCTTTCGAGTTACAACAACGGATACCACTCACTCACATGGGTAAGCACTGGCAGCAAAGCATGCACTCAGCATAGGGAAGCAAGATGCATCGTCAGCATTTGACAAGAAACCGTAGTTTGAAGTATCCTTGCATCCAGCATGACATTGCAAACTGGCACTCATTTCCCTCATGGAAAAGCTGCTAAATGCCAGCAACCTGTCTTGCTTGACCCTGGGCAGCCAAACTGGGGCTGCAGAAGTACCCATCAACACAAAGATCCAGAGAACGTGCATCTCACATGCACACAACATCTGGTCTGCGAGTTGCACTAGGTCTCCTGTGCTGTCCCAGTTCCTGCCCTCCTCTCATCCACCAGCACAACTCAGAGCCAGATCCACCCTCAACAAATACCCACACCCATAAAAAGTCGGTCCTGGCAGATCAAAGTTGGCTCCTACAGTCCCTTCTGTCCCTCACTTTCAACACAGAATGTCGTACCTTCACTAAACCTGCATTAGCCCATATATTTAGCTGATTAAATTTCTTGCGCAGAAAACATTAGGCGCAGCAGATCTCTGATAACTGTAGGGCCACCTTCCCCAAACAAACCAAAGGAATGCTAACTACTTGATAAAGAAGTCACCGATTCTGGGAAACTAGTCTTGGAGGAAGGGATGTTCACAGGCAAAAGGACAGCTGAGGTGCAATGGGCTGGCTCCCTGCACAGCCCCAGGAGAGCAGTGTTTTCAAACAACCTCATGTTTGTTACAAGCAGGAGTTTGACTTTATCTTTGCTGGGGAAAAAATGAAATAAAATCACCATGCTGTCTGGATGCAGCAAGTCCTTACAGCAGGAAAATTAGCTTTCCAAAAGGAAGCTGATTACCATGCTCCGGGGAACTTCCAGCTGAACTACTCCTGAGCTGGGAGGGGTTTTGTGAACAGGAGATGCTGCTGAGATGTCTCAACAGCAACAATCTCAACTGAGAAATGAGTCACCAAGAGCAGGGGAGAGTTCATTGTTAGACTGTCATTTCTATGGGAAGAAGGAATACACAGCAAGATACTGATGTCCTATAAAGTCTACCTGCAAGAGTCTCACTACAAACAAGGAATAAAGGAAACAAGGAAGTAAATGCTCCAGTTCAGCCTTCAGTGCTTAAGAAACACAGAAAAATAGCCCTTTGCTATTCCCATTTATAGATGGAAGATTTGGCTGCCACTGAAATGGACTGCACCTACAACTTTCCCAAGGCACAGAAGAGCAAGGTATGCCTAGGAATAACAGAAAACTGGCAAAGACAGTCCTAGTGGAACTGTGATCCTCACAACACCGTTGTAACAACAACAGATCAGCATTAGGAGGTAGACGTGGGCTGAACGACAGGAAAACCTTGTCTGGGAGGACTGCAGAGGAGTGCTTTGCAGCAGGTTGCTCAAGTAGTGATGGGGGTCTCCATCCTTGGAAATCCTGTCACAGCTTGGCTATAGAAGGCCCTGACCTCCTGTAATGTGGGTCATAGTCCTGAACAGGAGGCTGGACCGGGGAAAACTGAGGGCCATTAAACCATATTGAAACCCCACAGCTTGCAACAGAGATTTTTAGAGGGTCCTCTCTATGAGCAGTCCCAGGATTGAAAGAAGAGTCAAAATAAGGACAAAATTATAATGCTCAAGTGCAAATCAGGCAAACAGATGAAAACGAAATGCAGAAAATACGAGTGTGCTGCAAAGAGCCTCTCTAAGAATGGGAGAGTACCTGAGAAATGTGTTGTATCTAAGCACACAAACCTCTGCCTGTGGATCTGTTGGAGAGTTTGCCTGGAAAGAAAGATCTGTAATCAGTGTGATCCTCTGTAAAACCCTGAAACGTGTTACTGAATGAATGATGTGGCTCAATCAGCAGGAAATTTGGAAGATTTATCAGCAGATCAAGGTCAGGGAGTGAAATTACAAGATACAGAAAGCTTATATCCTATAGCTGATGAGATAATACAATCTTCTGAATAACTCTGAAAGTTCAGTTTTTTGGGAAAGTGAAAAGGCTCTGAAACATGGGCCACTGAAAAGCCTTACGAAGAGTCTGCCATGGGTGCTTCTCAGTGAATGATGTGAGGGAAGGAGCTGTAGCAAACAAAAAAGCCCCAGAGCCTCTGCACTGTCCTGTCCACGCCAACAAGATGGTCTGTAAATTAAAGCAGAGTTCCAGAATTACCCCTCAGGCCCCACATTATCGCAGAAATGGGCCAAGATCCAAGAGGTTCTACCCAGAAGGGAGTTATGTGGGATAGGGATACCATATCATACCAGAAATAAACAGCCAGAGTTAAAGAGAACACGGTGGAAAGTTGAAAAAAATTGTTCTGCTTTGCCGGCTTGAGATTATTCTGGGGCAAAAGGCTGCAAAATTAGCCTTCGACTAATGAGTCACAAGTGATGCAGAGGGTTCCCGTGTACCAGAACAGCCTGCTCAAGATGTGATCATCAAGTAAAATCTCACGTACATCCGAGTTCTGCTTCCTCTGTGAATCTGGGTGAATTTCTCTTGCCGCCGAACAAAATAGACACATGATAAAAGTGAGACCTGTGTTTGAGGACACCCAGATGTGTCATAGCCTAACCCACAGCAAACTGGGAGCACTTTCTCCTCTGGTGCTCAGTATTACGTCACGGCAGCAACATCGACTCTAATGGTCCAAAAACTCACAAGGTTGGCAGCAGCCTTCTGGCCTTACACCATTTTCGATGGTCTCGGTGTACAGTGTAGACAGTGGCAGCAGCCAGAAGACCTACAGAGCTATTGAAACCTGGAAGGAAGACTGAGGGCACCTCATCTCCCGGAAATACACACTGCCACCAGCTGACTTCTAGCACATACTCCTGGTCTGTTCATGTGCTGGCACCTTCAGCCCATCCTTTCTCTTATTCTCTCTTGCTCAAAAAGCAGAAAATTAATACAGTGTGTGTGGGGGGGGGGGAAATGGACTTGAGTAGAATTGGATCACAAAAAGCACGTGGTGTGGGACAAATGGAGCACAAATGGATGGTGGTCACATCACGGCAGGATGCAGAGGGAACCGGAGTCCCTTTGGCAGCGCTGAGATCCCCTCAGCTCACCCAGGCACCGTGCAGGAGGTGCAGCTGTGCCACCAACCAGCCTGCACTGCAGGGAGCAGGAGCTGCAAACCAGACCTTGCTTGTGAGCTAGTGCACACGTCTCCAGCAGGGCTGTGAGCACCACTGCAGGCTGTGCTCCACCGAGCCAGTTCAGGGAGCAGTTCAGACTACGAAAAGGCCAGATGTGAGATGGGTCTGTAACCTAAGCAGCATGTTCAGGGGCAGGAAATCCCGCGTAGCATGCCCAGCTCCTGCATGACACACTGCAGGCGTGCCAGCCTCCTCTCTTTCCCAGTCCCAAGGGACTAGCAAGCTCCAAAGCATATGCCATCTGCTGCCCTGCAACTCTATCGTGTCACACACACAACATATCACTCCAGATCCCACAGGAGAGGGGAGATGACACCAGAAGGCATGTGGGCCAGGACCTCCATTTACTCATGTGCTGGCTGCCAGGCAGGACCTTCATTTTTTATCTCCCAGGTGCACGCAGCAGAACTGTTAGCTTCCGGGGCTCACCCGCCACGCCAAGGGCTGAGCGTGCCTGTCTGCTTCTGGAGCTGGGACTTTCCTCTGCCATCCACCCCGACCCAGCAAAGTGTCACCAACAATTTTCCCATGACTGAATGTGAAGGGGGGGGCTGAGCAGTCCCACCGTTTACTCATCTGGGCGCTCTCTGGGTATTTTTATCCCAGGCACGTTTCCTCCTCTGAATACACATGCAGGGGATAAGGCAGCCCAGCTCTGTGCTGAAGTACCGAAGCATGGCATGAGCTGTCTGTTCCCAGGGCAGATGCACGATGCCTGTGGTACACAACAAAAGTGCAGGGAATATCAGGCTGAGCAGAGTGCTCCAGCCTTCTCCACAAGCACTTCAGCTTGTGTTTCTCATCAGCAGCAACACATCTATCTCAGACATCGGTGCCAGCACTGCAAACAGGACAGGTGCCAGGCAGCTTGAGAATTCAATGGCCAGTGCTAGCAAACAGCACTGGGGGCACTTTGCCTAAAAAAATCCTAAAAGCTTCATTGTGGAGATGAGGGGGGAAGGCTTAAAACGCAGAAGTCCTCCAGGAGGGCTCAAATCACTTGCTTTCAAAGTCTAGGGGAGACAGTCAGCGAGGTTGTGCCTTAGCTGTATCACAGTCTCCAGTTAGGGAGCAATAAAACTCTCAGCTGCAGAAGAGGGAAAGTTATCAATCTCCACCAGAGGCATTTACCAGGCAGCACTGATTACAGCCTAGCAATGACCACAGAGCTACAGCTGATCCTGATGTGTGGGAATGGAACGTTGTTTCTGCATTTGATATTAAAAAGAGCAATTGGTTTGAACAAGTAGAACATAATACATTTGTATTCTGTAACTTATCCTTAGAAACAATTGATCTAAGAAGTAAAATACTGTATACGTTAGCGGCATGTTTCAGAAACATCACTACTGAATTAGGTGATTAATTCTTTCTTGCAAAACTGCAATAGTTGTTAACTGTTCCAAAGAATGCGAGTATAGTGCGTTGGGGATTAGAAAACATATCGTGCAGTTGTTCTGTCAGGATAAGAAGCTGCCAGCAAAAGAACAGATTTAGCAAACATCAAAGAAGTTGGGGCCTTGACTCAAGGCCAAACTGCCTCACCTCGTGAGAAGGCTGGGATGCGAAGGCAGGCACCAAGATACTCCCCTGTCTTTCTCCCAAGCTCATCTTTGTGGGAAGAAGGACAAGCAGATGTCCGCAAGATAACGATCAGCTGTGGAATAAGTTAATTAACTAACTACAGATTTATGCTTATGCGGCAAACATTGATGTTTGCCCAGTGTTTCCATGTCTAGTCAAGCGTCGAGAAGATTGTGAACCTGCAGTACTCAGCCAGGGGAGAAAGAGATCAGTGTCGGGGAATAGGAATAAAAGACGTAAGGCTGTTCTCTGGGTGCCCTCCTGCTTGCGGGATGCCCGCCATTGCAATTGCAATAAAATCTGCTTTATCAGAGATACCGTCCTAGAAAATTATTTGGATATTTCCAACGGGCAGGAAGAGACTAACAGAGCAGGAACAGAGAAGAAATATTGCAGTTTCATGTGCGGCAGGGCTCTGTGAGGCAGCGCTGTTCCTTCTGCAGGACACCTGCCATCTTCTTTTTATGCTGCTTACAACTGAAATACTCACAGCCATACGAAGAGTTGCAATTCTTAACATCCAAGGCAGAACTCTGATATTGCTAATGCAGAGCAATGTGCTTCATCACAGCACCACGCTGCAAGCCAAGCTGATTAGCAACAGCCATTACAGCTGCCAGTGACAGGTCCGAATGGCTGCTGTCAAACGTAGCGCTGCTCAGAGCCATTATCAGAAGTGGTACAGCAGGAGATGAACGCCAGAAGTCTGAGTTTGTTTGGCTGATGTAACATGTGAGTTTAAGCCTGCTGCTGTGTCCCCATGAAAACAAGCAGGCTCTACATCCCTTAGATTGAAAGCTGCATGGAACTGCAACACGGGCATGCAGAGGGAAGGCACAACCTGGGTACAGAGCTGAATGTGGGAGAAATGGGTCTGACGGGACCAGATCGTCAGAAGCAGAGATTAGGAAATATTGTGGAAAGGGAAGGAAGGAGATGGAGGCACAAAAGCCCTCCCTCAAAGCAGCGCCATCCAGAGAACTCACAGCAGATGGATGAACAAGTCCAGAGGGCAGAGAAACATCTCATTTTGCTTGGACCACTTGGGGTCTCCATCAGTGTAAATTCTGGGAGGCCCGTGGGCATGGGAAATTTTTCAAGCTAACGGGCTAAGACGGCTTGTGAGCTGAGGCCAGCTGGTTACAACACAACCGGCCCGAGCATTTTTCTCAGGGAAGTCCGGCCCCAATCTGCCCCAAAACAGCCCAAAGCCAACAGGCACAGAAAATAGAGCAGCTTGGCACAGAAATTCCCTGAGGGTGCATTCCTGGGCCTCCAGGCACAAAAAGGCTTTTCCTGAACGGGGTGAGACACACAGCTGGTGAAGGGTGTTGCTGCTGATAACCAGATGCTATCTCCAGGGTGCCTGCCCTGGCACTGCGTCACTGCCAGGAGAAGGCAGGCATTTGTTTTACTGCCGTTGTCAAAACCACATTGGCTCTCTGAGCTCTCCTCACCCACAACGCCCACTTCATCCTGTTCTTCGCTACCTGCGGAGCGATAAAGAATCCCTCACAAGTCCATGTTGCAATCCTGGCGCCCAAGCAGGGCACGTGAAGCAGGGCTGCGTGAACTGCAGAAGCAGCACTCAATTCAGCCAGCGCTGACTTCCAAGGCTGAATCACAGCTTGTAAGGTCTGACAGAATGCCGTCCAGTCCCACCCACTTTCAGGTAAGCAAAGGGAGAACCGTCTTCCCGTTTCTGCCACCGATTTGAGGGCTGATATCAGAGCTCCAGGAGAGCAGTCTGGCACAACACCACCGGATAAACAAGACTTGCATCCTCTCCCCATCCACATACGTACAGAAATGCTCACACTCCTCAGCACACCTCACAACCGGGCTGAGAGCTTTCCGGCTCATCATGCACAACACAGATGGTACAACTCCCTTGTCAAATAACTGCTCTCTTTTGTCTCGGGCTGAAGGGCACGAACACCCACCACTGACACCTAAGATTAATGATTATCTTTCCTCTGCTCTCTGCAGTTTCACCTCAACAAGCCTTCCCTTCCCTTCCCACGAGAGCCGTGCTAAGCGCTGCCTGTGCTGCAGCCCAGCAGAGAGCCGCCCTGGCAGCAGCAGAGCACGGCTGAGATTCTGCCAATCCCCGGAGACCCCTTGGGAAAGCTGTGGTGTGACAGTCTTCCACAACGCTTTTAAGTGCTGTTTCCTTTTGTTCCTAGGCAGGTTTCCAAGCTCTGCCTTTCCCTCATCATCCACCCTGAAAAGCACTGTGTCCAGGTAATCCAGCCTGACAACTTGGACGCTCTTTCCCCTGCCGCTCCCCTCCCTCCATCAAGGAATCTACAGTCCTGGATGATTTTTCTGAGGTCCTAATCTGAGCATTAGCAATAATTTGAAAAGCAGAAAAACAACAGAAAAAAATAAATCTACCATTTGTTCCTTATCACGCAAGCAGGGTCAAAAAGAGATAAAATAGGGACAAATAAAGGAATGCAACTGCTGATAAAGGGAGATTTTGAAAGCTACCATGAATAATTCAATGAGAAATGCTATGAAAACTTTTTCCTTTTCTCTTTACAAATGCTAAACTTATATGGTATAGGTAATATACCTTTCAACCTCGTCATTTTTAGGGATGCTTCCATAGCCAAAAAATAAACCTTAAGGTGACTTTGCTGGCCGCTTGAGAACACTGATCAGAAGTATCCAAGGAGAGTGCCACAGGAGAATCAGGCTTCAAACTGCATGCAAACAAACAGACTGAAATGTAATTAGGATTGATGGCTAAAAGAAGGTGTTCATCTACTTTTCAGCCCTGATTCAGCCAAGCACATTACAAAACTTTTGCATGCATTCAGCTAAAGGTAATAAAACCAAACAAAGCGAGAGTCACCAGCCTTCCCAAAATCTGCTTAGGCCCATGTCTTCCCTCTCTGCTTTCTTTCTACCGCCTTCAGCTCAGTTTCATTCTGCTTATCCTTCTCCTGCCAAATCCTCTCTCTTCCCTTTCCTGTCATCTCCACATTTACCTCTCCCCATCCAAAAAATGAACTATGTAACCTGCTGCCAAAAGGTGAGAGGAGCCACCTTGGGAGACACAAAAAAAGCTCCCTCGGCTCTGCTAAGGCTAGTCAGCTAATGGCAGCTTGTTAACACACAGGGACAGATGACAAGATCAGGACACGCATGAAACCAGCTTCACCTGCCCCACACCTCATATCACGCTGAGTATGGGACACAGGAGGGACACAACCACTCCAAATGTGCCAGGGCTGGCGGAAAGGAAACAGTTAAATACATAACTTTAAATGAAGTCATTAAGACATCGTGGAATACTGCTGGTTTTCTACCTGGCAGCCAGCTACATGCGCCGTAATTTTCACGACGTGACTCTGTGCCAAGCGGGCTGTACAGAACAGCCCATAGAAGTACTCACCATCCACTCTCCACGCTGTCCCCCAGCAGGTTTACACCGAAGCCAGAAGATGTCTGCTTCCTGCTCCCATGCGGTCCTCGTGCAGGCTCAGGTCTGGGTCTCAGAGGCCCCACGTGAAGGGGTGCTGACCCCTGCTCAGAGCTGCCCTGCAGGTGCCAGGGCACCGGAGGGACCGAGGGCTGCCTGCTGCTGCGCTCCCTGCCTGCTGCTGGGCTCCCCACTGTCACTGAGCTGTCAGGGCACAGCCAGGTACAGCCCTGCAGGTGTCGGGTCAGCAGGCACAGCGTTCCTTGCACCACCCACAGAAAACATCTCTCCCCAGGCTGCTGCACTCCGGCGAGACTCAGAAGCTCTTTCAGGAGATGCCCAGATTAACCAAACAAGCTGACCGAGTCTCAGGTCCACCCAGTTAGGCTGGGATCATTACAGCAACAGCAAGAGAAGGACTCTACAAATATCAGGTCGTTACATTTACTCTGAATAACATTATCAACGCTTCTCCCACAGAGCAAAGATCTCTCTGCAGCACACGTGTTCCAGCTGACCCTGCCCCCGCTGTTAAGCAGCAGCACTCCAAGTGACAGACTGGAGAAACAGTGCGTAGCGGAACTTTCTAGTGGCTTCACAACTTTCAACCTCACACTGCTCCACGTTTCTCACCTCTTTTTCTAGCCCGGAGCAGAGAAATGGCTGCTGGCTGCAACTTGGCAGGAGTGCAGCAAAGACTAAACAAGCAAGCAGCAAGAAAGGTGTCTGCTTGTGCTAGTTGGGAGTGCTAATGTCTAGGTACAGCACGGGTTTCAGTTTTCAGTCCTTTGTGTCCTTCTTTGCCACCAGCTTTCAAGACAATGAAAAGTTCTCCAGTAGAAAAGGAAGTGGGGAAACGTGCCCCTGTTGTTAAACCAAGCACTGCAGTAAGACAGCTTTCTGCCAGTAAGACACACCCGTCCCTGAAGGGTTTTGGAAGACAGGACAGCATCCCTCATGCAAACACAGATCAAGTCAGGCACCAGCAGTCAGCCTCCTGCAGCCCGAGCTGCTCCAGCCACCATTCATCCCACCCTGCGCAACCTTTGCTCTCAGGTGATCTCTCCAGAGCAGTCAGCTCTTTACAGCTCACCACCCTCCCTCCTCTCTTCCCTTTCGAGAGCAGCAGCAATAGGGACAGAATTGACACAAACATTAACAAACAGCTCCTCTGCTCCTAGCAAAACTGTCCACAGCCACAGCGTGGCCGTAGCTTTCTCTAGCACTGCCTTGCTGAGGGAAGGACAGAGACTGCTCGCTCTCTGGAGCTCTGCACTACCTGCTTCAAAGCGACCCCCCATGCACCTGAGACCTTCAGTCTTCTGCTTACTGTTCTTCGGGCACGGCCTGAGAACAGGCAGAGCAGGGACTTCTTCCAGAAGCACTCACCTCCGGCCCCCGGAGACATGTGCCAGCAGCCCGGGGAAAGCCTGCTGTGTTGCACTGTACGTCACTTAATGAAAGGGTCACCAACGATACGGACCTGCTCATAAATACCTCATCCTATGCGGCAGTCCCTGGTCTGTGGGCTGCGAGAAAACTGGAGGGAACCCCTAAAAATACCAAGGAAGCTTTTTTGCTGTCAGATCGTTGCAAGAGCAGGCAGAGGCTTTGTGAGAGCACTCCTTTGCTGCACGTTCTCATCTCGTCCCATTAGCAGCTGTTGCTTCCCCATGTAAAGCTCTCTATCATAAATGTGAATGCTCCTCTCTCCTACGCTCTCATGCTCAGGGGCCCTTCATTTATAACAAGCTCTTTCCAAGAAATTGTACGTTATAAACTCAAAGCAAAGTCCTCAAGCAGCCACCCACACACTGACACTATGCCTTCTCGTTTTAAGTGCTCCTTATCTTCAGGTGTGAAAGGCTCCCTCTGAAACTATGTGACCTGTGCTGCTGTCAGTGTGAAAGATGTATCGCTAGGAACTGACTACAAGTTTAACACAGCAGCAACAGCAGCCAAGGCACCGCAGTACCTCTGAATCTTCCATTCCTCTGGTACCAACAAAACTGCTCTCTGATGCAACAGAAACGTGCAGCTGCCAAGGCAGATCACCAGCATTTCAACTCCCCTCTTAAAGTCAGCATAAATGTTTACTTTTGTCCAGAGAAGACAGAAAGTCCAAACATTAACTGCAACTCCGTTTATGCTCAGAAAGGAGATCTAAGTACAGTGACAAAGCTTGCTGCACGGGAGCAAGAAACATGGTAGGTAAAACAGTTAAGCCCTTGCAGGTGGCATGGAAAGAACACAGTATTGGATACAATGGAAACTGAAATTGAAGCACAGTCAAGAAAATATAAGGGAGCTAGTAAATTTAGGCAGATTTGATGTACAAAAAGCCAACAAAAGACCTTTTTTTCTCATGGGTCCTTGGAAACTGTTGTTTATGGTTTTGTTTTTGTTTTTCCAGTGCATCAGACTGAGCTCCAGGTCCAGCACACCAAACATCTGTGTCATGAGCCATTTCACAAGAGCAGATCAGTCTTGTCTTCTGCAAGGGAGAACTCTTGTCTTGTCTGTGACAGGAGATCTGGAGCAACACCCTGGAGTCCAGACTACAAAACAGTGATCCAGGACTCCTGTCACAAGACGTCTTCTCAGGAACAAAAAATCTTGCTGCTTCCACCACAGAAAGTCAAGGCTGCAGTGGCGTGCAGGAGAGGCTGCATTACACCTCTGTCCGTGCTGGGGTTTGCCAACAAACAAATGCCCCTGTGCAGACATACATATCTACAGGCAAAAAGTAGCTGAAGAGTGTCTTCGCCTTCTCCACTGTAAGAAGATCCCCTTCTAGATTAGTTTCCGGGTGCCAGGATGAAGTCTAACCTGACACCAGCACCACTGGCTTTATTAGTTTAAGTACATGCTTCAGCTCTTACTGGAAAAGCGACAGTGGTAACAGCTAAAGGTGCCTTGCAGTCCATAGAAAGCTCCTAAAATCCAGACAGCTACACAGATCATCCTTTGCATCTCAACAGATAAACCATCCCCAATGAATTCCGTTTTTCCCCTCTTCAGTTTCAAACTAGAAATTGTCTCTTTCCGCATAAGAAAGCAATGATGGTAGCAGCTACTGGAGAAGACTCTTCCAACGTAGAAAACCTAAGCGTTCCTGCCAACTTTACTGCTTTTGCAAGTGAGCAGCCATCCACCACTTAGGTCCCATGTGTGTGGCTGCTGCCCTTTGTCATTCGCTCCCCTGCCCCAGCTGTGTGCACCCCACTCCATGCCACAGCCCCTGCAGGGCTGCTCGGGGCCCCAGCCTGCATCCAGTCCCCTGCCCTCATCCACGCCATTTTCTTCTCTACCCTGACAGATTTGAGGCCCTCACGCTCACATTTTAGAGCTTGCATTTCTCTAACAACCCACCCACTGATTCCATCCTCCAAACTTTCACGTGCATGGTGAGTATATCCTCCAAAAGGCAACTCCGCAGGCAAACAGAAAAATGTCAGCACTACCTATAAGAGATGCACATATGGAACGTTCCCCTGCCTTTTGCAGATGTTTTATCAGGGTTTGTATCCCAGGCACACCATGCTGCACAAGTTCCGTGTCTGCTGCTCAACAAAGCTGCCAAGGAGGACGTGTCAGGAAGAAGTTACTTTGGATCCCAAGTCAATCGTGGAGCAATCCGAAGTCCTAAATGTTGTTTTAAACACCACTAGAAACCTAGGGGCTACAGATTTATTGTCGTGAGAGCAGTAAACAGCACAGATAAAACAGTTCTCACTTCCCGGTGCACAGCTCAGTTCCCCCTAACGCAGGGCAAGGAGGGGCAGTTTCCTTTCCCGCAGCCCTGCCTGTACGGACATTGCCCTGGAGATGGGGTTTATCCTCTCCGAGGACCTGGATCTTGGAGAGTGGCCCTGCTGCGGTCCCCCAACGCACAGCAGAAAGGCAGACGCTGCCTCCCGTGGCTCTGCTGCTGCAGGCGCCGAGTGCCCCAGCATCCAGCTCGCCAGTGGGAATTCGCACAGATAAAACGAATGCATATGCATTTGTGGAGCTCTGTGCAGGGCTCCATTACTGCAGATGCTCAGTTTTCAAAGCCTGCCTTGGCATGCATACCTCACCTCAGACACTTGAGCTCCTTCAGGGGAGCAGTTTAAGCCCTGTGCCACAAGAAAACTAAGCTACAGGTGAAATCTCACGAACAGGACCAGGCTGGCTAGAAGTTTTATATAAACAATGCGTTCAAAAAAAAAAAAAAAATTAAAATTGAAAAATCGGCAGGTCATTGTAAACAAGAACGGAGAAGAGACATTAGCTCACATTCCTCAATTTGCTATATCAATCTCCGTATTCATAAAAAAGAAAAAGAAAAAAGAAAAAAACAAGCTTAAGTGTGGTCCGGGCTTTCCAGTGAATCAACAAAACCACACAAAGGACTGCACCACTTCCCACAGCTTCCAGGCTGTGCATTAGCTTTTAGCGAAGGTATCTACCACATGAATAATGCAGAACGTCCTCCTGAGCAGCTGTAGTCCAATCAATACACAGCAGCAAATAAAAACCTTTCAGCACGCCTTTCTGCCAGGCAGTAGGACCCTTTCACAGCTGCTCAGAGGCACGTTCTAGGAAAAACAACGCTATCTGCCACCCTGGCTGGAAGCCTTTCAGATCAGCCAGCTGGGAACCAGCCATTAAATCAGCCATCCTGCGACGGGCCCTGATTTCATCAATTGCCTTTCTTTGCCTTTTGTTCCTAAAGGTCCACACCCACCGCTAAGGGGCTCAGATTAAGGGCTCGGGGCACTTCTGGAAAACGACACGTGCCCCCCTCATCCCCCCCACCTCAAAGCACAGGGCTCTGGGGCTGCAGCCCTACCCGAGCTCCCCCTCCATCCCAGACAAACCAGATGCCCCCCCCCCCCTCCCCCCCCGCAGCTCCTCTCCCACTGCTGCCGAGCATCCCCTTCCCCACTTCAAAGTAGCAGCAGTTCTCCAGTGTTGCAAAAATGCTGAAATAGAGGGCCTGGAAAGCTGGCTGTAAAAAAGGCTTCTGCCTGGAGTACCAACATTGCACAAAGAGGGCACGAACGGAAGGTGCAGAAATTGCTCAAGAAGGAAACAGGTTATTTCCTCATTCATGAGACAGTGAGGTGTGAGCCCTCCTGACTGTGCTCAGGAGAAGCCCCACTGCTCCGTGCTTTCAGTTTAGGCAGGCCAGGACACCTGGGAGGAGGCACGTCCAATCCTCTTCCATGCCAGCGGGACCCCAAAGCACACACGGACCTATGAGATGACATGGAGAGGTGAGACAGGGTCACAGCACTTCACGGCATCCTTCCAGCATCGGGCCCAAGGCGGCCTGACAAAGCCCAGGGGCATAACCAACACATCAGACACAGCCAAACACACATTGCTTGGATTTTTTTCATGGTGAAAGATGCACCGAGTGTTCCGGACCTCAAAATAATTTTAAGCGCATATGCCAGGAGTGAAATGAAACTGTTCTCCACAATGAAAAGCAGAGATAGAGAAACCCAAAGTATCACCATCCCAGATGTGCTTTCAGCTGCATTTTTTGTATTTGGTCACAGTGGGAGCCACAGCAGACTTCCCAAGGCAGGCAGGAGTGCACAGTGAAGTGCAGGATAAAAACTCTCCAAAGGTGACATCTGCCCATGGTACTTCCACTTCTGCCACCCATTAGTACTGCATGACTGCATTCTTCTCTACGCTGGATGGGCAGGGAGATGGGCAAGGGAGCATACGTGCCTCACAGAAATAGCTCAGCCAGGTTATTTTTAACTGGGTCATCCCAGCACAGCCAACAGCAGAGTCCAGGAGCAGAGAGGAAAGCAAAGAAAAGAACTGTCAGTCAGCCTCCAGCAGCTACCGAGGGGATGCCACAGGACCTGATGAGGACCCCAAGGCTGCCTGGGTGGGTGGGATCCCCCAGAACACTGTAAAGAGAAGCTATATCGTGAAAAGCAGCTGCAAGTTCCTTACTGCTGGTCTTACACCAAATGTGTACTTGAGCCTCCCCTGAGTGAAGCAGGAGAAGCAAAAATAAAGCCACAGCAATGAAGCACACAGAATCAGAAGAAAAAATCAGGCCAGGCGGCAGTTCTGAGCATCACAAGCCCTGCCCTCAGCGAGGCTCAGTAAGGCGTCCAGCTGAGCCTGGCAGAGCGACATGGAGATGTTGGTCATGGATGGAGATCTCAGAGCCTCTCTGGGACGCCTGTCTCCCTGCTGGGCTCGCAGCAGTACCCAGGTGAATGGTTGAACTTGTAGCCCACCAGAGCCCCCTGGCCTTCAGTGAAGAGCTACTCTCTTGCCAGCCGGCTCCAGCCTCTCTTAGCGTTGCTGCAAATCAGGCGCAGAAGCTGATATTTACCTTCACAGAAGGTTACAAGGGGCCGTGTTTCTCTCAAAGCCACAGAGAAGAGTAAAGCAGGCTGCACAGCCCAGGAAGGGTTGCTTAGGAAGCCCAGAGGCTGGGAATTTCCCACAGAGGATCTACTGCCAAATCTTGGACTTCCCTGCAAATGCTACAGATAAGCACTGCTTTTCCCTTCAGCAGCAGAAACAATTCACCCTGGAGCAAAGGGCTCGGAGGCATCTGTGGTATCATCACAGCCACTCTGCTGCCAAGGGAGCTCCTGATGTCTTGGAGACTTCCTAAACTCAGGCACGGGGAGTGAAACATCACCGTGCTGCAGATGAATTCTCGCAGCTCACAGAAAATTGTCTCATGACTATTTTTAAGTCTATGTCAGTCAGAAATTAAGCTAGAGAACAGGGCCCACCCTTTGGAAGAGTGTGAGGGCAGTTCTGCTCAGCCGATGCAAAGTCAGTTTGTGCCTCCCAGGAGGGATGGAGAATCCCTTAGGGATGACTCCACACTCAGTGGCAGCGGCACTTTCTGGCTGTTTGGCCTCCCCTGTCCCCACACTGCCCACATCTGCTGCCCTCCTGCTTCTGCTCTGAAAGCCCTGACAGAAAGAAAGATGAGGTGTCGAGGGCACAAACTGCACAAGTCAGCGTATTCTTTGAGAACTAAAATGACCATGAAACTCAGTTCATTTTCATCGTACTTATCAGAGCTCCCAGCAAGGGCAAGAGCCAGCCCCGACTCTTTGAGTGCAAGCCCCTGCTTCCATGGGTTCAGCTCCAGCTTTCCAAGGTAGCTTGTGTACTCCATCAGAAAGATAACCCTGACTGCTCACATTCCCCAGAGACAATACCCTCTTTCACTTTGCTGGTTACCTGGGCAGCAAGGAAAATATTATTGCTTATCAGCTTCCTTGTGAGTATTAATGTGCTTCTGAATTCAATGAGAGGGCAAATTCCAACTCACGGAGCTTTTCTACCCTGGCAAGAACCTGCTCTGTTGCAAAAGAAAAGCAAATAGAACAATCCTGTTTTGAAGAGCAGTAAAAACTCAAAGCCCCTTCATCCCCACAAAAACTCAGCATAAAAAGGAAGTGGTGAAACACATAAACTTTAGGAGACGTTGCCACATTTACTGTCAGAAGACCGCCTTGAAAAACTCATCATCTGACCTGCGTGCTCAGCAGCCTCTCCCAAGACCAGAACTCTCACTCTTATGTTTCACAGGAAGAAGTTTCCTGCTGCCCAAGGCCAAGCCAACCTTGGAGTTTCGGGGGCCAAAGTTCAGTTCCCCATTGAAAACAGGCAGTCGGGTCCAGCAGCCTGCCATCTTGTATGACAAAGTAAGGACGCTTGATCCCGCTGCCCTTTATCATAAGGTCTAAGCATGCTTGAATACTTCCATGGCACATGGGTACCTCAGGTGCATCAGCTGGCATAGAGTTAAATCTCTGCCCTGTATCTAGTATAGGGCTGTGTTCTGGATTTGGGAGAACAGTGTTGCTAACGCACCTGTGGTTTAGTTGTTGCTCAGCAGCGCTGCACTAAGGTGCTCTCACCCTCCCCTGACAGTGAGGGGCCTGGTGCACAAGGAGCTGGGAGGGCACAGAGCCAGGACAGCTAACCCACTCTGTCCAGAGGGATGTCCCACACATGCAGCGTTAAGCTGAGCATTAAACCTGGAGGGAGCTGGCCTGGAGCACAGCCGCTGCTTGGAGACCGGCGGGGCGTTGATCAGCAAGTGGTGAGCAATTGCTTGTGCATCACTTGCTTGGTATATCCCTTATGATTATTGTTAGTATTCTCTTCCACATGGAGTCCACGTTGAGTCCACTGTGCTGGTTAGGGACCTTCCCACGTCTCTTCTGCCTAGTCCAAGAGCTGGATATGGGTGCCACCAAGACCCGGATATGCTTGGAAGCCTGAAGTAGGCAGTGGGATGGTGAGGCAGTGGAAGGACACCAAACACAGATGTTTCTCTTGAGTTCCATGGGAGCTGGAACTCACACTTCTCGTGAATGTCTGAAGATACAGCCCTTGAGTGTCGTATGAACTAATGAAACCACAGTCTAACATACTGCAGTGTTTGCAGGACATGATGAGATTCTGGTCAGCAAGACCAAGCCTGGCCTTAAGGATCTCATCTGCAAAGCTATACCTGGAGAAACTAAGGGCATGATTGTCCAGGTGAAACAGAAGCTGCTACAGAGCTGGGGCACTGACCAGGCTCAGTCTGTCTGGGCAGAAAAGCACAAGCACAGGTGCAAGTGGACAGTCTCCAGTCCAACCTCACAGCAAACCTGTCCGTAGCTCTAAGCTAGGGCAGATGTGAAGCCTTTAAAACGCCAGCTGCCCCAGTGCTGTACCACCATCCTGGGAAAGAAACCTTCTCCACTGCCTGACCTGCTTCTCTCCAGCTGCAGCCAGCATCCTTTCCCCTTGTTATGTTGTTACTGCCAAGAAGAGTTTGGCTGTGTAACTGCCCTCCCAGGAGCTGTACGCTGCTACTGGTGCATCAGTGTGGCAGCAGCAGATACAGGCACCTACCTACTGCCACGGAATTTAGAAGAACCTGCCAGCAGCAATGGGGAACATCTCCCACCCTGCTGGGAACAGTGACAGCAGGACCTCGCTCACTGAAAGGCAGTCAGCAGCATCAGAGTTCTTCTCAGAAGCCCAGAGGTGCAGAGACCTTCCCCCTTCCTTACAGCATCATCTACATAAAAAACGTGTACGGGTCCCCAGAAACGGGAGTGGGGGCAGCTGTCCCACACATATGCACTGCCTGTGGAAATGCTTCATAATTCCAGCTGAGGCTTTTCTTTTTCACTTGCTGATTAAATCAAAATTGACATCTCCCTGCTCTCTGGAAAATTCCTAACTCACTTTTGAGCTCTCTAATGGTGGGTCCCACTTATCTGTGGCACAACAAGACAGCAAGAGTGTGTGGCAAAGGCAGCTGCAGCAGAGGCAAAGGCCACTGCTCTCTACTACCACATCACGAGCCTGCCTTTCCAGACATCCTTCTCTGTTCTTCAGCCTTGCCCATCTTCACATGGGACTATTTTCTTGACCTCCCCTCCTCCAAGTTTGACATTGTTTATGGATGTACTTCCATCTCTGATCATTTTCTTCCATATCACCCCACAGCCACTGCTGTGCCTGTAACCAGTCCCCCTCTTCACATGTCCCATCTATCAGCAATGAAGATCATCCTCTCTTCCCATACAGTGGTTAATTTCCTGCCTGCTCCCATCTCTTCACACATCTCCTCCAGTACCAGATTTAATATCTTCAAATCTCTGTCCCTCTGCACCCTCCCTTTCTCCAGCCCTTCCAGCCAAGGAGCAGCCCAGCCCAATCTCTATGTCCCAGCCGAATTCCACCCTACAATCTCCCCATCCCTCCCTCTGTGGCTGCCACTTTCCAAACCAGCCTATTTCTCCACCTTAGCTGATATCCAAAGCTACATTATTTTCTCTGTCTTTGAGTCAGCTCTGGACATCTGTGCCTTGGGGACTTTTTGAGCCAAGGGCTTATCTGTCTGTTTAACAAGCCCTAATGGATTTTCTGCCTGTAGATTCGTCTAACAGCCTTTTTTTGAACCACATCCTCAACATCCTGTGTCAATGAGTTTATCTGTATCCTGTAATTCTTGAACATTGATAAACAGAGGAACAACCACTCCCTGTCTGAACCCTCCATTCCATCATCCTTTTCAAAGGCCATATTCCATATCTCCCCTCAGGCACACTTTTTCCAAGCCTTCTGCTTGCTCCCTTCCCCCAGTGGGATGGGGGACAGAACTGGGGAAAAAAGACAAAACTTCACAGAACTTCAGTTAAAAGTGAAGTCAGAAAAGAGAGAAATAAGAGTAATAATGAACATGTATTTACAAAGCGAGTGAGGTACAAGTAATTGCTCGCCACCTGCTGATTGTTTCTTCAAGATGGGAAGAAAGAGAAGGCAAAGAATTGTCACTTCGGTTTCCTCTTTTCACGACAAAAAGATCTCATCTTAGTCAAGCTTAGAAAGTCCTATTGCACTGATGGCCTGCAGAAGGCTGGGCACCAGCAGAAGCCTCTCAACAGCAAGATTCCCAAAGCCATCAATAAAAGGGGCTTCAGGAGGCTTACTGAAACCATCTTTGAAACCTCAAGGATTACTACAATATTCTCAAGGACGTCCTTTGATCTTCTGCCTCCATCCAGGGGAAGGACCCCTAAAGAAGACACATCTCCTGTGGCTGAAAGTTGGTTTCACCCAAGTTTAACACTCAGCAACGCACTTATAAAGATGTGTGGGAGATGGGCACCCAAGCAGACTTTCCAGGTGGGCTTTTCTATGGGCTTTCTTGCTTCAACTATGTGAAATTTTCTTTCCCACTCGCATTACCAGGTTTCCTCTTTCACTGTCATTACAGTTACAGACAACTTTGGTTTCTAGGGACTTTGCAGGGCCCCTAAACCAAACATCTGCTTGAAGTCCCTATGTCAGGTCAGCTCGGGCAATGAGCTGAAAATCCCCAGTGGCAGAGGTGCTACAGGAAGCAAACAGTCTTGCTAAGGCAAGTATCCCACCGGGAAGATAAGCCTCTGCAGGACGCCAGCAGCTACTGGTGGGCTGCGGGATGCCCCTGCTTCCAGAGAATGCTATTCCGTAGCGGATGACATTATTTAGAAATTCATCCTGTTCAAGCTGCATCGTTTTGTGGAGCTCCTGCCATCGGTCCTCCTCTTTGCTGCTAAAAAAACACCCCATTATTTTCCAAATAATTAACAACTTCCTCGTCCATTTACTGGGTCATGTTCTCATTTGTCAGTCAGACCAAAGGAACCATTATCTAAAAAGATAGATGAGATTCCTGCTGTTTTAAACACCACAGGAGCCAGGAGCTGCCCAAAACACAGCCTGGATGCCAATAGAGATGAAAGCATCACACTCCCACTTGAGCATTTACTTGCAAGAGCTCAGTGAAGGGCTGCATTTGCCTGCTTCAAGAATTTGTGTGCCTGACAGACTGCATCACACCCCTAGCTATTGCACAGGACAGTGGAGGGCACGAGCCTCAAATGGACACCATGGGCTGTGAGGTCAGGACCATCAGGACTGCAGAGACTTTCCAAACCCTTAGCTCAGCCTTTTGACACCTGCCATGATTTTTAAGACTGTGGGGCACTAAATTTCTATTGATTTCTGTGGAAGATGCCAAGCTATCATTAGCAAGATCAATCTTTTCAATTAAGACTTCGGGCATCAGTTACTAACATGAAGACCTCTGTAAAATCGAAGGGAAACATGAGCCACCAGTTTGGCCGCGGGTGGGAAGTGTCAGACAAGAGGCTCTGATCCTCCCTGACTCTAGAGAAAAAAAGCCTCTGTGCACAGGAGGAGCTGGAACTAATGAGAACGTGAACTTGAAGCAGTGCCATTCTGATTTTTTGTTCCACCGTGTGAGTATTTTGGTATCCAAATTAAATTAGAGAAAATGGCAGAGACAAATAATGTAAACTAATTACATTTAAGTAGATGTTAGCAAGACAATCTTTGACTTCTATTTGTCTGTTTAATTAAATTAAAGAGCTGTCTGGGTTTTCTGTGCCTATTATCCCACTGTTTCTTTGCCAGCACAGGCTGTTTTTGCCAGGCCAGATCGAATGGAAGAAACCAGAGGATCAAAAAGGAAGATTGGTCCTTCCTGGCATCTTTCATGTAATCAGACAGCCTTCACATCAAAGTCAGCGTGAGCTTCCTTAGGAAGGACTGCTGCAGTTTAACAGCAACTGAGGCACAGCAGCAGTTATGCTTTTCTAAAAGCCTGTGTAACCACGACCCAGCAGCCTGACGAGCCTCCCTTCCCTCCCACTGCTCCATGGGCTGCGGGAGGAAGAACAAGATGGAGCTCCTCAGCCTCTCCTGCTTTCCTGGAAGCTATCTAATCAGATTCCATGAACTTTGCCTCAAATTCAATCATAAAAATACCATACTGTGAGTTGCTGCTGCTTTATCTTCCTCATTGTCCTCCTTGGTAACTTTGCCCTGCAGTGATAGAGAGGTGGTGCAGACAGGTACACAAGACCATCCCTCTGCAGGGTGAGCATCCCTCCCCTGCGTAGCAGAGCGAAGCCCAAGCGCAACCCCTGCACACCCCAGAAAGGTACCCCATCCCTGCAGGCATTCAAGGCCAGGCTGGATGTGGCTCTGGGCAGCCTGGTCTGGTGGCTGGCGACCCTGCATATAGCAGTGGGGTTTCAACTACATGATCATTGTGGTCCTTTTCAACCCAGGCCATTCTATGATGCTATGAAGAGTGATCCAAAGAGAGACTGAGAAGCCAGACTTCAGGCTGTGCCACGGCAGTGTGCAATGCTGGGTGAAACAAAGCAGGGAGACAGTCAAGAGAGAAAGAGAGAATGGCCTCAGGGCCACGTGCTGTCAGTGGTCCTTTCATGGGCAGTGGCTGTGCTTGAGAAAGATCTTTGCTTGGCTGTGAGCTGAGAAGTCCTATTTGCAAATGTCACAGTGCTTTGGGAAGAGCAAACGTCAGCACTAGCCTAGCACGGCCCTGCAGGGCGTCTTTTCAAAATGGAGAATTGCTGGCAAGCCTGAAATACCGCAAAGGGGAAATCCCTGGAAGTACCAGGCCAGGTTGGCTCCTCTTGCCAGCCAGCATCACCCTGTGTGTATCGAACCCCCTCGGCCCACAGAGCCTCCTGGATTACCCCAAGGTCTTTCCTGTTCCTGCTGCGAGGAGGCAGAAGGCGCGCCAGTGTAATTGCTGCACGCCGCCGGCGGTTTGCCCCAGCCAGCTCTGCACAGCCCGAGCTGCTCAGCTTGCACCTGTGGGAAGCCAGGGGCACCCAGCCGTGCCGTGCAGCAGGAGAGCAGGATGCTGGCAGCCCTGCCTCCATCTGGAGGAGGCCACTCTCATCCAACCAACGCAGCTCCTGCACAGCAAGGCATCAGCCCCACGGCCTCTGCAACAATGGCTACAGCATCCTTGCCAAAAATTACCACTGCTGTTTGTAAGTGGAAGACGGGAGGATAATGGGGGAGGGGGAGGGAGCAGGAGGAGGAGGTGTTTCTTTGTTTTTCCATTGAAGCTAACACACCAAATATTCTTAGAGAAGAGTGGAGGACAGAGTACAGACCGTGCAGAGATCCCCTTACAACAACCAAGAGCAGTTGCAGAGAACTGTTCCGGGCTGGTCTCCTTCCACCCTGTTCCTTCACAGAAGATCTCTCATGCCTTGTCACCCTCTGACAGGTTCCCCATGAGATCCCCACTCAAGAAACTGGGCTGGGATGAAGGCTTCAACTGAAGCCACTGTTGGCTAAGCAATACAAAGATGTCAGAGGACCACAACTTGAGGAGCTCACATGGTCACGAAGAGCACACAACCTCCCTTAGCTTGCCTCTGAGGCATCCATGTCCTGCTCCAGGACATCATCTTCCTTTATGGGCATTTACAAATGCCCCAGTGCCTTCCCTACATCTCTGCAACACCAAAATGCCTGGGCATCTGAAGGGTGAGAAAGGAGAGGCTCCATAAGTGAAAGTAAAAAGGCAAGAAGGCTTCACAGTGACTGAGAATAAGGGAGGGGGTGAAGGGGAATAGTTAGAGATAGTTTATAGAAGTAAGGATGTAGAGCTTGTTAGAAAATAAAGGATGGCAGACACTGGGTCTGGGACAGCGTGGGGGATGAAGGCCATAGTGATAAGGTTTGAGAACAGCCCCAGGACATCTGGCAGGGAGGTGATTAGATGTTAGATGTCCACAGGGCAAGAAGAAACCCGTTTGGGGGCACGCCCCCACAAAAGGCCAGGAGTTTACAGAGAGAAAGGTCAGAAGCCTTCACGAGGAAGATGACAAACCTTCATCCAGTGACCCACTACACACATGCAAGAGGGGAGGGTCTGCATGCTAACGAACACTCAGAGTGTAATGAATATGGGCCCAAATTCTGGAAGAAGCATTGATTATGTATTAGTTCAGCCTATATCTGTAGAACAATTTTTCCTGATGGTGTGCAAGTTAGGCGGATCTCTCCCCCTTGCACCCAGTGTACGTGCA
The DNA here is from genome assembly GCF_905368555.1 of Meleagris gallopavo. Classification (NCBI taxonomy): domain Eukaryota; kingdom Metazoa; phylum Chordata; class Aves; order Galliformes; family Phasianidae; genus Meleagris; species Meleagris gallopavo. The sequence continues at coordinate 75,571,141 of NC_139435.1, forward strand.
CTGCTGAATAAACCAGACCTGCTTTGTAATCTTACTTGGGCTACAGAGTTTCATTCCAAACGTCACATCCACAGCTGGAAGGACAGGGAACCTCACGCAGAACTGGGGCACTGGCAGCCCAGATGTCCCATAAGCAAGTGAAAATGGTCCTCATGCAGGCACCACAAGACAGCTCCAGGGACCAGCAGCATCCCAGTGCCACAGATCCAGCACAGAACCAGACATCCCCAAATCCTCTCATTATCCAGCTCCTAATAACATTACCAGGTGCATGAAAGTTCAAGATGTTACCCATTCACTGAAGTGTTTCCCAAGGGACAAATCAAGCAAGAAAATATCATGGGCACAGAGTCAGAAAGCCATCACATCTCCAGATAACAACCAGCAAGAAATCCACTGCCACCGACACCCACAGGGAGCAGGAGGGCACCACTCCCTTAGGGCAGCGTGGATGCTCAGCGAGGCACTACACATCCCTGGCCTCCCCAGTGCAGCATTATCTGTGGTGTGCCTCCTCACTGACGTGCAAGGTAAGAGCACCGCTGTGACAGCACACAGGCAGCTCGAAGATGTGGTCAGGAGGGAGCCCTGTGGAAATAGGACGGCCTCGCTCTGGCCAGAACTCCCGTCCTCAGAGAGGACACAGCGACTGTCAGACAATGTGGGTGTGACTGCGGACGTGAGGACCCTGCAGGCATAGGATGGCTGCAAGAAGCTCGGGTGGGACCTGGGGACTCCTGCAGGAGAGCTGTCACACACTGAAAACCTCACGGGCTGGACCAACACTGCAACCCCAACCAGTGGTTACCTTCTCCGCTCCCCTCTCTCTCTTTCTTTATTTTTCCCTCTTGAAGTTGTTAAGTGACACAAGGCTTATTGCTGTTTCTTTTAAAGCCACACAGTTCAGCCGCACAGCTTAGCTTTAACCGTGAGAGTGGCAGTACTTCTAAGATCATTCTACTACCGACATTATCATTAAGACTGATTATTATGCTCGGACCTTGAGAGTTGCATCACCCTAATCTAACCGAGGTGATCGGTGAAGCCGGTCACCCTCCCTCCCAGCACGGGTGGGACACGGCGCCCACCCAGGGGACCCGTCTGTGCGGTGCAGGCTGCGCTGACATCCCACAGCCCGCCCTTCCAGGACTCCAGAACAAAGGGTCCGCGTTCAGCCCGCCGCACGCACATACACGGGGCTGCTTTCGTGATCGCGGGCGAAGTTTACCGACGCCCAGCCGCCGCAGGGGCGGCCAGCGCGACGAGCAGGTGCCGGGCGGGCGGGGAAACGCCGCCCCGACGCGAGGGAGCCCCGACGCAGCGCCGGGCTCCGCGCAGGGCCGCCGCGGCCACTCGGCGATGCCGGGAGGCGAACACCGCGCCCCGGGGACGCAGCCCCCGCCGAGGGACGGCCGCGCCCCGCCGCGTCCCCGCGCCCGCGGATGGCGGCGGCCGCTCCGCACAAAGCGGGGTGGGGCCGCGGGAGCCCCGCAGCGCCGCACCGGCAGCGCCCCCGGCTTCCCCGCACGGCAGCGCCTGGAGGAGCCGTGCCTCCGCCGCCGGCCGTCCCGTTCCCGACGGCGGCAGGTGCCCGGCCTGCCCTCCCCACGCGCGCCTCGGCCCCGCGCCGTCCCGCTCCCTACCTCGCCGCTCGCCGCGACGGTCCGGCGGCCGGCAGAGCGTTCACGTGGGAGCCGCGCCGCGCCGCGCCGCGCCAGCCCAGACCGCTCCCCACCCTGGCCCGCCTCCATGCCGCGCCCCGCAGCCCAGAGGTGTCCGCGGGCGCCCGTTGCGGATGCTGGCGGCTGGCAGTGCGGTGCTTCGTAACAGGGGCTTGACGCTCCGGCGCTTTGCCCGTTCCCTGCGGAGCGGCCGCGGGCGATCCCCTGGCGTCGTCGAAGAGTTGCGATGCTGTCTGGGCTGCGTTGCGGAGCGAAATGCCTTGATGTCATCTGCCCACAGTCGCGGCGCTGCCGCTGCACGGTGATGCGCCCGACCGCCGCTCCCACGTCCGTCCTCAGCTCGGCATCGGGCTGGCTCGGCGACCCCGGCAGCGCACTTTTGTTGGCACGTGTGGGCTCGGAGCCGCCCACCTTCACAGGCGGCTCGCCGCTCCCACAGAGCCGCTGCCCTGGGGCCACGTCTGGTGCCGCGGGGCCCGGCGAGGAGCTGGCGGTGCCCAAGGTCAGTCCCAAGGCGGAGGACGTGTCCCTGGCCAGCTACCCGGCGGACATCGCTCCGTCCCGTGTCCGCATCCCACAGCCTTATCGGTCTGTCGCGGCGGCGGCTCTGTGCTGAGCCGGCGGGGACGGCCCTGCAGGACCGCGCTCTCCTGGGCGGGATGCTGCAGTTCGGAAGCGGGCCCAGAGGAGGACCAGGATGATCTGAGGGCTGAGCACCTCTCCTGCAGTGAAAGGCTGAGGGAGTTGGGCTTTGGAGAAGAGAAGGCTCCGGAGAGAGCTCACTGTGGCCTTCCAGGACTTGAGGGGAGCTTATAAACGAGAGAACAACTTTCTACACAGTTGGACAGGGCAAGGGGGAATGGCTTTAAACTTAAAGAGGGGACGTTTAGGTTAGATGCTAAAAAAGAGATGGGTGAGCTGCTGGCACAGCTGCCCAGAGAAGCTTTAGGTGCCCACCCCTGGAGGTGTCCCAGGCCAGTCTGAATGGGGCCCTGGGCAGTGTGAGCTATTTAACGAGGGCCTGCCTAGTTTCTACCTGTCCTGCTGTAATTATTTTCGGCCTTGCAATGCTGGACGTCACTGGCTGCAGTGCACAAATGCTGGCAGATGGTGTGGAGGCATAGCATGGACTTCTGAGACTGACTTAAACACTGCCCTTGTCAAAACTGGTGGGCCTTTCGGAGTTTCAACATGCGAGAGATTTTTTGTGTGTTGAAAAACGTTAAACTAGCAGAGGATTAAGCAAAATACAAGTGTTGATTTGAATTTGCTTTTGGAACATCTTTTCCCATAAGAAATTGCCATAAACTGCCCAAGCACTGCAGGCAGGTCCTGTGATGGAGCCTTATCACTCCCCTCCCCTGGCAAGGCCTTCACTCTCTGCTCTGCCATTCTACCTGGAAGAAAAGCCCTCGCTTGGAATAAAAAATAACCCAAGTCAGAAAAGAGAGTCCTGGGCCTGGCTCTGTCAGGGCAGCACTCCAGGTTACAGGAGGAGATCGAATTGCTCTGCTGTGTGCTGGCATTTTTGCAAGCATGGGATGAGCTAAGGGGTGTGAAGGTAACGGTGGTTCAGATCAGGGCTGAAGCCACCTGTTGTCAACCCAGGGGACTCCCGAGCCAGCAGAGGAGTTCTGTGTAGTTCACAAGTGCCAGTGCAGGCAGGTGGAACTTCTGGACTCCAGGGGCTCCATCTCAAACTCTTGTTTCCCAGCCATGACAGCTGGCCGTGGCAGCACAAAGTATCCTCATGAATTTCATGCAGAGATAACAGCCCAGGATCCACGTCACCACAGGTCTTACCGAGGCCAGTAGGACCAGCACACAGCTAAGTTAAACATCGGGCTCACCTCCTGTGACACCAGTGATTCAGTCCAGCACTGCTCAGGAGCATCAGAGTTGGTGGAGCAGGAGGGAACAGGAGCAGGGGCTGTGAGAGCACGCTGGCTAGGCAGAGGCCTTGCAGTTAATCCCATTTCCACCACAGTTCAGGAAGGAAGCAGTGGTCATACACCAAGCATTGGTGATTAACAATCAGAGGAATGCCATTAAACATTACGTGTGGAGCAAAACCAAGAAGTCTTAATAAAAATAGAATTTTAAGTGCACTTCTAATTTCCATGCCATGATTTAAAAGAGGATGCTTTTCAAAGCCAAAAGTAGCAACAATCTGTATTTGTGTGCATGCATAAATCTATGAGTCAATTACACCAGCAGCTATAAAGAGAATCCTTCTGTCTTTGGAGCTTGTTTAGTTACATGGCATCCTTTTAAAACTGTTGTGTTTTGTTTTGGGGGGGGGAGGAGAGAGGATTGAGATATCGTGGTAAGACTTTCTTCTCACCCCACGCTGTCAGTGCGCACAGGTGTTACTGACACGCAGTGGATCTATCTCGGTGTTGTCCATCTATCTGCTGCAGGGTTTTTACTCTTCCCAGAACCTCAGCTCCAATTTGAATGTAAATTCATCCTGTGTGCCGGCCTCTGGAAGGCTCTGCCAGCTCAGACTTCTGTCGTTCTTTAAAACTGGCTGATTGGAGTCCTTCTGTCTCGTGCTGTACACCCCAGCTCTACCAACCTCAGGTTGCTGCACTCACCACTGTCCGTGGCTTTGGCTTTTGCCCAGCTGGCTGAGAGCAACACGGGCTGTGAATGCTCCCTCTCCCTTTCTCTGCAAGCGTGGATGACTTTAAACACGCAAGGTTTAGAGGAGGTACAATTTGCTCCTTCTAAAAATGTAGAGCAGACGTCTCCCCGTAGGGCAGGGCCCACTGCATGCACCTGGAATAAGGCACCTCTCAGCAGGAAGGCAGGGCAGCAGAATCAGGATGGGGAAAAAAGCTGTGTTTATCTGAAGCACTTGACTAACTCTGCGTCTGTGGAGGACTGAGCTGCAGGCCCAAGGGACAGGGCAGGCCCAGGGCAGAGGAGAAAGCGATCAGATCTCATTTGCTAGAGGCAGGAGAGGCACTATGGTGCACTAGATCCATGGAGGCCAGCAGCTAATTCAGGAAATAGTAACTTTTTGTGTGTGTGTGTGATCTAGTCCAAATAGCTTCACCCCTAACGTGCCATATTCCATGCATCAAAGCAGCATCCACCCTCAAAACTTGGACACAGCAAAGAGAAAAGATGGATTCCCTTCAAAACCTCATAGAAATCAAGTCAGAAGGGACACATTCATGTGGATTTTCAGTGCATGTCAGAGACAGGGACATCAGTGAAGAAACCTAGTAGAGGAGAAGCGTGCCTCAGAGGCAGAGAGGGCCACGCACTCATCCTGGTCAGCTGGGGTCAAAAGACCCTCAGCTGTCCCCAGCAGTCCAAGTTGCCATGCCATGTCTATAGCCAGCTGGCTTCACAGCAAATGAGACCTCTCTAGTGCCAGTTCGGTTTGTCACAGATGGCTCTGCTCAAAGCTAAACAAAGAGGAGGGGTAGTTCCCAGCATTTTCCAGCCAGGCAAGAGACACACCTTGTGCCCCTATGGATTCTCACAGGAATCAAAATAAACTGGAGAGACAACTCCATCTTCCCACATTTCATTTCACTTGTCCCAGCCTGAGCCCCATAGCAAGATGTCCTCCAGCTTTTAGGCCTTCTTCAGGCCCAACCTGGAGAGAGCAGCATGGCTCAGCAGCTGCAGGTTTGTGTGCACGCTCTCCTGGCAAGTGAACCACTAAAGGCACTGTGTGTTGAAAAAGCAGGTTCCCCTCCCAACCAAGGAGTTTAGGTACCAGTGAGGAAATGCTCTTTGTTTATTTATTTATTTGTAATTTTACATGCACAGAAAAATCTCTTTCAAGCCTCTTTAAGAAATGCCCTGCCTGGTTGGATCATTTGCATCATGCTGTGGTACCACAACCATTATTTACTACAGATCCTACAGCTGCATCCCTCAGTTGCACAGCACAGGGTGGGTAGGATGGGTAAAATTCCTATGACACCTTCCGATCTATCACAAAGCCTGGCTAAATCCCCATATAGTCCTACATCTACAGCCTTGTTTCCAGGGGCAGATGAACTCCTCACAAGCATCTGTTCTCTCTCTGTCAAGTACAGATAGCTGTTAGACCTTCCACAAGGTGAAAGAGGAGTGATGAGCTCCGTCTTTGCTATATCTCTTCTTCCTCCTCACTAACGATTTCCTCCAAGCCTTGAGATCCCTGCTCTGCTCTCCCTTTTACGTAGGCTGCTTTGATCTGTTCCAGCTCGCACAGCTCTGTCTCCAGCTCTGCCCTGTGAATTCTCCTCCGATTCCTCAGCAGTTTCATGGGGAAGGGGTTTAAGTCATTGAAGGCAATGTTCATCAGCTTCCTACAATGGAAAAGAGGCCTGGTGAACCCATTTTACTGTCTGAAATGGTAACGAATACTTAAGTGTTTAGGAGAATGGGATTTCCCATACCAAACCTCTCTGGTGCATCTTGTTATTCACTACTCCAGGATGCTGCAGAAAGTGTTTCAGCCCTCTGTGCTCAGCAGTCACCAAGCAGCAGAGCCATAAAGGAATCACAGACAATTGCTTCTTACACAAACAACAAACCAAGGGAACCTTTTAAAATACACATTTAAAGTATGCAGCACACAGTGAGGAGATGGACTATCCAAGACCAACCCTGATGACTCATCTTCCTTGGAGGAGGAATAGTCCCTCTGCTCAGCTCTTCTGATTATACAACTGTTATTCTTAAGCACTTGGTGCTGTTAAAGGCCACGAGCAGCACTGTGTTCCCAAAAACCCTGATCATTTCAGCTGTAAGAAACCCAGGCAGGACTGCCAAGTTCCAGCTGCTGAAAAAGAGGGCTAACCCAAGCGTTCTGGCCAGGCCTGTTGTAGCATGACATTGTCCAAGCCACGCAGGCCTTAAGTAATAGCATGCAGGAATAGTCAAAAAAGAGGCACATAGCTCTACGTCCCATTGACATGCTGATGTATGCATCAGTTAACACGGTAGTCACATCTCTTTTTTGGTTGATGTAACAGATGAACAAGTACAGGCCTAAGATATGAGACGACAACACCTCACAGTCCGTCCTACCTGCCATCCACAATCATCCTTGTGAAAAAACGTAGGTACTGGTAGATCTCCACACTGTCATGAATTCTTAGGATTTCCTCCTCGTTGTATTTAAAAATTGCAAGAGCATAGCGGAAAATCACCTGGAAAGTTGAAAGGCATTTAAGTTGGCAAAGACTTAGGCAACTGAGGGATCAGGCTCTCGTGGCTTAAAACACAGGGTAAGGGATACATACTACAGTACATGTGGTTGCTGGGCTTTTCTTGTACTCAGTAGGCTGCTTTAGGGCGGGCCTAAAGAAGCACAGAGCTAAACCCAAAAGAACAAACCAAGAGAACAACCTCCTGTAAGCTAATTTACAACACTAGAGCATATCAGAGCCTCCAAAAGGACCCTAAAACTAATCTCACAAGGGTTTTCCAGTTCTCTCTATGCAGAGGGACAGTGCAAAATTCACAGTTATTTTCAGGAATATTAAATCTCTGCCCATTTTCCGATCCCTGTATCTGTCCACTCTCAGCTGTGTCTGAGTTGTAGAGCAGAGGGGACCATGTCATAGACCTGCGGCAAGAAATGGCACCACCCACAGTATCAAAGACTAGATCTGCCTGCAGGCATCAAATACACAGCAACAGAAGATGAGGAGACATCAAGGCATCGCTCTGAAGAGGCAGACGGGCAAGAGGCTCGTGCCCACACCTCTGTGACACATGCGAATGTTCATCAATCTGCTGTCATGTCAGATGTGATGCAGATAGAAAGAAGGCCTAGATTAAGGGTTTTACCTTAGTTCCTTCATACAAGAAAGCATCCCACACTCGCAGGAGGATGTCACTGACCAAGCTGTCCACAAAGGCCACCAGAAACCAGTTGAAGGTGATGAGTGAGACATCAATTTGATACTGCTCAAAATGAGCCATGAGGCGAGGCAGCTTCTCTGCCAGGAAGTCTTTGAAGACTCTCTGATCTACCTAAACTTGACCAAAATGAAAAATAATAATAATAATAATGATTAGCAAGCACAAACCATCCTAGTGGTGAAGGAGAGGAACAGTGAAGCAGAACAGTAGCCTACAGGTGCCACTGGTGCTGCCTCATAGACTAAATAGGAAGAGCACAGAATCTCATTGTCTCCCAGCCCTTCCTAACTACTGAGCAGCAAACTTCTGCGTGGTACCAATAGAAAGGCGTGCAGCTGAAACAGGGCTGAGACGTGCCGAAATGTGCTCTTCTCACACAGTGGCAAGAGTTCTCCATCTCCAAGGCACAAGGGAAAACACTGGCACATCTTTCCACATCAGTCTTACTGCTATTTTCTGTGATGTCATGAGAAACCAGCTGAATAACAGGGACTAAAAGCATGTCCAGGTCTGAATGACTGCACACGGCCTAATAGACTGAATACGTATGACCCCTCTCTGTCTTCACAAGAAGGAGCTAATCTTCTCACTTCACTTCTTTGTGGACTCACTGCTGTCTGTTTTGCTTGTAGCTGCACAAGCTAGACACAAAAACACAGCTGGTGAGATCCTTTAATCAAAGTTATAAAGGCTTCATCTCAAAAAAGCTGTGGTTTTACGAGAGGAAGTGTACAAAGCAAGACCAGGGTTGGATCCTTCCCTATACTGTATCATATTACTATACCAGTTCTGTCAGCCTACTTACCTTTGGCCCTGTAGTACAAACCAGACAAAGTGATATGCTTTTATCTTTCAAATCTGCAAGAACTAAACCTTAACATTCTCAGCCAGCTTTCACTTGATAAAGCCAACCCACAAAGACTCTTTACTTGCCTCTTTACTTGCATCTTGGCTAAATTTCCAGGGGCCAAATGAGGCCATGAAGTCTTTCCAAAAAAGGCTCACTGATGGTCATTTCTCAGCAAATGTAGGAGAGCCTCCTGTCATTTCTTCCTTAGCAGTCTCTACTATTCAAGTATTGGCTGCAGTCTGTCAGATTTCACTGTCAACACTACCGACCACTACCCCACAGACATTTTGCTGTCTGCACAATAATTTGGCTGCTTCCCAAGTCTCTGTGGCTGGCCAAAGACTTGTTTCCCAGAGACTTGGGAAACAGCATGGCCCTGTCCCAGTAAACACCAACAAACAATTCAGCATCACAATAGGACAAGGGGGAATGGTTTTAAAGTGAGACACGGGAAGTTTAGGTTAGATATTAGGAGGAATTTTTTCAGCCAGAGGGTGGTGAGGCACTGGAACAGGTTGCCCAAGGAGGCTGTGGATGCCCCATCTCTGCAGGCATTTGAGGCCAGGCTGGATGTGGCTCTGGGCAGCCTGGGCTGCTGGTTGATGACCCTGCACACAGCAGGGGGGTTGAAACTACATGATCATTGTGGTCCTTTTCAACCCAGGCCATTCCATGATACCAAACAACATACCTTAAAAACTTTGAAATCCACTGACTTTTAAACAGGAGGGTAACACAGAATTTTATATCAAATGGCCACAGCACCTTCTGATATGCAGGGAGTTCCAAAGCCAGAATTAAACTGCCTTTGATCCTAAACTGAAGCACAATTGATACTAAACTTCCATTGCCTTCCTTCATCTGCACAGGGCAGTCCAAAGATGGAGAGCAGTTTCCAAAAAGACACTTTCTTCATATTTGATTGTACACGTCAGATTTAGCTACTTCACTTTCACTGGGTCCTCCTTGCAATAAATAACTGCAGTTAATGGGCACCTCTCTCCTGACTAACCTGACATCCAAGTGACTATTCAGGAGTGGTGCCACATTTCTTAAACGACTTTATAACTGTTATGGAAGGAACTACAAGGTGATGTCAACTGTCAGAAGTCAAACGCATTCCAAGCTGACTACTTGTTTTTAACCCTTTACTGTAAATCACCACACCAGAGTAGTAAAAGCAGTAGTGGGGGGTGGCCAGCTCACCTGTGATGTTATCAGAGTGTCACTGTAGTAGTCTGCTGGCATTAGGTTCTCCACAATGTGGACCAAACACCAGAAAGCATTTTCCTCATCTTCCAGGACCAACAGGGCAACAGCTGCCAATCTGTGATGAACAAAAGAAAAGCGAGGCAATAGAACACTGCAGGAGGAGACACAGTCCAACACAGGAACAGGAGAATCCAAAACTCTTACTGGCCTGTCTCTAGCTCTGTGAGGGAGCACAGTTGGTCAGAGAATGATCTGTTCTGCAGGCTTCTGAAGGAAACCAGGGTCTATGCCTTCTTTTCCTGTGTGCTTCTGTCAGCAAACAGGAAGCATCAAAAACAGCTTCAGCAACAAAACCAGGCTCCCGAGCTAATGGAATGTTCTGTAGAGATCCTTGCATTTAGCAAAGTGTGCTGATTATGGCTATTTCAACATAGGGAACAGCTTAGAGACATTTCATATTATGTGATGCGGCTCACCTCATCCTCCCATCCATCCACTCTTATTCCCCTTAGCTCTGACTTATCTCCCTTTAGCTAGATGGGAAGAGTTCAAGGCTGGGGAAGCATACAGTGGCTGGATCAGACTTTCAGCAGCATGATCTGGTGGAAGGTATCCCAGGGAGGGCAGGGCGGACTGGAACTAGATTATCTTTAAGGGTTCCTTCCAATCTGATCCATTTTATAATTCTATAACATCTAATATCAAAGGATTTCTGGAATAGAAAACGTCTTTCTGAAGACCACCTGAAGAGCAATAGGAATGGCTTACACAGATTTTCCTCACATGAAAGCGTACAGCCGGAAACTTCCTTCTTGCAGCTAGTGACTAGTGCCTCTTTTTGTAGGCTGCGCACTTTCAAGAGGTCTGTTTTTTAATCTTTTCTGTAGCTAAAATTTGGGAAGTGAAAGAAGCTTTTAGATTCCCTGAGCCTCACAGAGCTCAGAGAGGAGAAAGCTCCAGGAGACCTGGTGGTGGCCTTCCAGCCTCTAAAGTGGGGGGGCTATACAAACAAAGGGGACAGACTCCTCAGCAAGAGCTGCTGTGACAGGACAAGGGAAAATGGTTTCACACTAAAAGAGGAGATACTTAGATTGGCTATAAGGAAAGAGTTGTTGACAATAAAGGTGGTGGGGCACTGGTACAAACTGCCCAAAGAAGTGGTGGATGCCCATCCTGAGACACTCAAGGTTAGGCTCGATGGGGCTCTGAGCAACATGATCTAGCTGTAGGTGTCCCTGTTCATTGCAGAGAAGTTGGACTAGATAACCTTTAAGGTTCCTTTTCATTCTGTAATTCTTCAGATACAACAAGATCAATTTCCTTAGCTTCTCCTCATGTGTCATCTGCTCCAACTCCTAGCACCTCCTAACACTTCCTCTGACTATCACCAGACTAAAGCAATCACCAGAGTGTTCTTCTGAGCACATTACGACTCACAGATTCAGCCTATATCTCGTGACATTAGCCTGAGACTGCATCACTCCAGCTCCTATAGCTTTTCCTCTGTAAGTTACATAATAGGAAGACATGCATTCTGTTGCTGGCTACAGTGCAGCAATAACACTGGGTAGAAAAAAAAACACCATATGCAGAAATATTTTCCACAGCAGGAAAATATCTAGAGCTAGTACAGCTCTAGAGAGAGGGAGGAGCCTGGGACTGTTTGAATCATAGCCTAGAGAAAGTATCTACACCATCTCAGTGCTCTCCCATGAAGAAGCAGCATACCTGGTTCCTCACCTGTTCAGTCCCTGGCAGTATCCAATGGCAGGATTGTGCCAGGAGAATGCCAGAAGCACCCTTCGGAGCTGGGGGATGAGATGGGAAGTGGGAGATGAAAAATGTTTGTTGCTGGTCAGTGTCCGGGGCAGGTCAAGCTCAATCTGCCGACAGGCAGGGTGCTCAGTGCTCTTGCTCTGTCTTAACAGGCCCTGGTAGTGGTCAGGCAGATAGCTGCAGTGCTGGCTGACAATCCACTTCCAGACCCGCTGCCGATGCTCCACAGGAATGCCACTTCTTATAAGGCTTTTCAGCTCTGCAGAGGGACTCAGCTCTCCAATGCTATTCCACCTGTCACGAAGGGGCTTCTCCACTACCTCCTGGCTCCGCAGGTTGTTGGACTTCATCTCCAGGGCTTGAATTTTGGCCAGAAGTTTCCAGTCCTCAACTTCGTAGTCAGGTACAGTCATAAACCCGTACTCGTCGTACTCACTGGAAGGGCACAAGGCAGAGGTTAATTCAAAGGCCAGTTCTGGCCTCTGTGTCAAGGGCCACTGCCATGCTCCTGTCACCCATGCCAGAGCACAGGTACTTCTCCTGTGCTTCTCTGGCAGCTGTGTGCGTGAGCCTACTATGTCTGCTGACACAGAACCATGAAGACAAGTGGTAGCCTGCACCAATAGCATAGACAGGCAGATGAACTCAAGTGTAGCTTTGCTCTGAGCTGCAGTCTGACCCCAACAGACCTCTTTACTCAACCCATCTGTTCTCCTACACACAAGGTAGCATTTTGCTCAACCCGCTTATCTTCTCTGTCTTAGGACAGAGATAGTTTGGGACTGCAAATGCTTCAGAGCATCAGAACAAAGAATAGAGACTAACAGCGCCTTCAGATGTCTTCCGTGCACAATGGAAATCTCTTTCTAATCAGAGAACTCCAGAAATGCATATAGTAGTGCTTGTTGAGGGTCTGGGCACCCTCAATCCACAGTCAGGGCTACTTCCAAGCTATCACATGGGTTGGAAGAGATCATCAAGTCCAACTCCCTGCTAAAGCAGGTACCCTACCATAGATTGCACAGGAAACAAGTCAGTCCATGTCCATGCTTGTTTTATCTTTTCTAACATACATCTATCATATCTATTAATTTCAAATTAATATAGCTTTAATCTCAGCTAACGTGGGGAGGTAAAGGGATTACAATTCACCTCCACCTCAATACTTCCTGATCTCAAGAGCCACACACCCACATCCAGAACCAGGCTGGCATTGACCAAGTGAATTGGCAGAGAGTCCAAGCCTGGCCTTAGACTTCTAGGGCTATCTGGAGAATCTGAATCTAATCAACCAGATGTAATAGAATCTGCTATGAAACTAGGGCAGTAACTGTGTAGAATAGCATAACCACAAATGCAAGATCCTCAGCAGCACTATTAGCAGAGCACCCTGAGGTCTGCAGTCCAGCCCCACCCCTTACTGCAAGACTGACCCACAACTAGAAACAGGGCAGTCATGGCTTTGTATGAATGGGTCTAGAAAACTCCGAGGAATAAATATTCTCTACTTCCCAGGGGGGCTCTCATGCATTTCTGTACTCTGCTCTGGTGAGGCTGCACCTCAGGTACTGTGTTCAGTTTGGGGCCCTTGCTACAAGAAAGACACTGAGGCACTGGAGCATGTCTAAAGAAGCACAACAAAGCTGGTAATAGGTCTGTAACACAAGACTCATGGGAACAGCTGGGGGAGCTGGGCTTGTTTAATTTGGAGAAGAGGACCGCTCAAAGGAGATCTCATTACCCTCTACAACCGTCTGAAAGGAAGCTGTAGCGAGGTGGGAGTCAGCCTCTTAGGTAACTAGTTAGTGACAGGGTTTATATAATTTTTAACTCCCCTTCCTGCAGTGATGTGTTACTATCAGCTGTGCATGGTTTCCACATTACCATTTTTCCTCTACTTCTCCTTGTAGGTCATGGCTCCAATTTCCTGCCACACAGCTGTCTCAGATCTTTTTTGCCTGCAAATTCCCCTCCACTGACAGACTCCTGCAAGGGTGTGAATTTCCCCATGTATTTCCCTATTACCTCACAGGGTTCAGGTTCAGATCTGCTCCTTCCTTCACATCCCACTGGAGTGCTTCCTGGATGAGGTTCCTCACCAAATCAGCATGTGAGCTGGGCAGGCCACAGAGAGTCTCCTGCAGCTTCCGCAAGACCATCAGGTATTTGCTCTCCATCTGGCAGTTCTGGGCTTGCAGATAGGCACACTGATGGCAAAACAAGAAGGAATGAGGTAGCTCGTTGACAGTATTCCATTTATCACCACCGCTTGTTGCTAGCCTGGCCCACACATAAAACAAAGACTCCTGAATAGCAAGACCCCAGAAAACACATCCAACAGTTTTCTACAGCCATATGAAGTGCAGCTATGAATGAATCACCACTGTCAATGAACAAACATAAGCTTCATAAGCAAGCACACAACAGAAGTTGCTTTTTGAATGGCAGGCTTAATTCAGCATCACCTGCTTACCTACTGCACTGCATCAGGGGGTGGCATTATATCAGGGTGTATATCCCAGGCAGCACAGATCAGAGCCACCACTGCATCTGAGTTCTCTTCAGGCTTTTTCTCTGCTGCTTAGACAAGTTCTCTACCATAGACTGAGCTGCACCCTGAAAATACACACCACTCAAGGGACTGAGCTGGAACCTCAACAACTTCAGAATACACAGCAGAATCACAAAGTGAACGTGCTCTCCCAAGCAACCTCATACCATCATACTGCTATACAACATTTCTCAAGCACAGGAAGCTCAGCTGAGTTCCAACAGAGCAAAACCACCACACTCGAGGACATACAGAAAGGAAAAAAAAGAAGGGGGGGAGCGGGAGAGGGGGAAGAAAACAGGGAAATGAGGATTGTTATCACCACTCCACAATTCACAACTGAGGCCATACAGGTGACAAAACTCACCTAATCAATGTTTCACAGGAAGCACGAGGAAGAAACCTGCTCAGTGGGAAGCAGCAATTAAAAACAAAACAGGAATCACAGAAAGAATTAGGCTGCATAGAAAGTGGACAGAAAAGAGCATAGGACACTGTCACACTACCACTTTAATCAGCATTTTGCCTCAAGTCGAGCATTTCAGTCTGATTACTTCCATTCTGAAGCTGACAGCAATTGGAGGATCAGAGAACAAGAACAAGCTGAGGTGTACTGGGTTTCAAAAGACTGGGAAGCAAACAGATAAAAGAATGACAACAACACCTCAGAAGCAGCTGCTTGCCTTGTTTACAGGGCTATGGAGACATTCCTTGAAATCTGGTAAGGAAAACCCAGGGAAAACCTAGAGAACAAATGCCAGCCTGAAGCAGTAGTTTAGGACCAGAAAGACAAGTGTAAGCATAACTAGTTTATGCACACTTACAACACTAGAAATAAAAACAGAGCCTAAAAAAAGAAATGAACTCTCAACTAGCTGCAGGATCTAAGAAAATTGCTACCTGACAGCACCAGGCCTTGTGCAGAAATCAAAACTAGATCGAGCCAGGACCTAGTCAGCCTGCCAAGTCTCAAGAAACTTCTCATTCTCTTAGCATAGCAATTTCTTTATTGTATCCAAAAGTACAGCTGAATCTACAGGAATGTGAGTTAGTTTTCAGCATCCCTAAGAGTGAACTTTGCAGGCATTTTACTTTGACTGGAGAAAGAAAACAATTATATCTAATCTGGGAACAATACAAAGCAAGAAAATTAAACTAAAAATAATAATTAAAATTAAAAAATAGGAAGCAAATTTCTTCCAGGTGAGTTTTTGTATCAAAATCATCCCAGCACCCACTATGGACAGAACTTAGAAAAAGGTGTACCCAAGGAAAAAGAACTATTTTGCCTCACCTTCATCAGAAGGGTTTTTTCATTCTCAGCAACTCTTGTCCAGAGTCGAGTAACCTGGTGGATCTCCGAATTGAGAAATTGGTTCTGGGTTTTGTATGCATCAATATCATCCTGCCACAAGACAAAACAGTCACAGAAGAACAGTTTATGAGGGCCCCTAAAGGGACTTGGGTATGGAACAAGTAAAGGACAAGAAAAAAAAAAATCTCAAAAACATCATGTTCTGGAGACAAGACAGGACTTTCCAGGACAAATACAGTCTACAAAGGAAATGAAGGCACAACATTAAATAGGAGTATCATGCATAGAGAAGATACTTGGAAAATGCTAAATGTACTTAGAAAAATATGCACTTATAAAACGTAGAGACAGTTGGATGGCAGAAAGCTAAAGAAACAGCTAACTGAGATGAAGAATATTTGTTTTCTGTTTTTTAAGAAATGGATGCAGACTTCAGCCCTACAGCTGGCTGAAAAAACTCTCCCCACAACAGAGTGGCTCATTTGGCAATTCTCCCCATGCTAACAGTTCACTATAATGCTGTATGTGGTAACAGTACAACAGGCTGGACTTGAAAAAACTAAGATGTGTTGGGAAACTGTTTGCAAGAGGGAAGCACACACCAGAGCCAGTGAAGGCAGCAGGTTAGACTGCAGTAAGTGAAACAGGAGATTGAACAAAGAGGCAGGCACTCAGTGTTAACGAGAACTAGATCAAAACAGTATTTTGTTCTACCTGGCTGAAGCTGAGCTACATGCTTCTGAGAACCCTATCAGTACCAGGTGAGGCCCTCCCACCCTGTCTCTAATGCATATAGAACTAGAAATACAGTCTGTGCTTTCCACTAGGAACAATCTCCCACTGAACCGGAGGTTACAGGAATGGGACCTCCCAAATAAACTGTCTCATCTCCACACACCTTCAGGTGCTCAATCTCCTCCTGTTGTTTATACAGTGTCTCTGCAGTGATAGCATTTGCTTCTTGCAGGGGATCAGAGTGTTCTTGGGTCCTCTGCTCTGTCAAGGCCACGATGACTTGCTGTTTGGCATGATTCTTCTCCATCAGAAGCTGCACATGCTCTTTGAGTTCCTGGATATGGCTGTCTCTCAGAGCAAGCGTCTGCTCAAGTTCCTTCTTTTCCTGCTCAAGAGCTTCCAGTCGACTGGTGAGATCTGCAATTTGTCTTACTTTGTGGCGCACTAACTCCAGCCTGTCCTTATCTTCTGCTGCAGTGAGATACATGCTAGATACTCGCTTCTCCTGCTGGGCTGCCTCCAGGGCTTTGTGGAGAAGCTTAACCAACTCCTGGAAAAAGAAAGCAAACTCACAGTGATTACCTCACAGTGCTGCCAGGGCACTGCCCAGGACACTACAGACCTGCCTAGTAATGAGTGAACAGCTAAAGATCCTCAGGATTTCAAAACTGACTCCTCTCTGAAAGAAAACTGAATGGAAATTGCTGTATTCATTTCAGCTTTCGCACTGCAGAATTGCTCCCTCACTCCAAGCCATATGAAAGCTTGCTCCAGCACTGTGCCCCTGATTCATGCTCTGCTGTCTCAGACATTTAAGGAACCAAATCAAGGGTGTAACTCAATTACCCACCATGGGATCTGGCTCTCTTGTCTCTTTTTCTGGAAGAGATACTAGCATTACTGGGGAGTCTGGCACTGTCACTCAGGAGAGAAAGGCCTTGCAGTGACCCATGTGCTGGGCTTCTGCAGTCACATCCCATCTTAATGGTGGATTGTTGTTCAAAAAAAGCACAACAACTCAATCTGGCAGGTCCTGTCAGCATCATGATACCTATCCAAGATTGTACTTCATACATCTGTTAAATAACATACACCAGCATGACAACTGCAGAACACACCTGGATTTTTTTTTAACCTCTCTTTTCCAACCTGTCTGCTAGATATGTTTCCTAGCAGTGGTTGATGGACATCTGTGCTCTCCTCGTGCTGGACACCATCGGGTTATGTACACAAGGGTGACACTAGGAGCTTCAGCTGAGTGCCTGTTGAGCCTTACAGCAACACCAAGGTCCAGGGAGTCCCTGTGAACACTTTCAGGGTCCGGCCCTTAAAGGCAGCAGATTCTTCACCGCGCTCACCTTCTGTGACTTGACCTCCTCTGTGAGTGTCAGCATCTGTTGCTGTAGGACGTTCACTTTATCCATTGAGTTCCTCTCCCGGGGTTGCTCTTCTGTTAAGCTACTGTTCACCCACTTGGCTTTCCTAAACAAGTTCAACTTAGACTCCATCTTCCCATCCTCTGGGGTCTCCTTCACTGAAAGGAAACAGAGTTAATTTATACAGAATCACAGAAACACCAAGGTTGGAAAAGACCTACAACATCATCCAGTCCCACCATCCACCTATCTCCAATAGTACTCACTAATCCATGTCCCTCAAAACAAAATCCAAACATTCCTTGAACACCTTCAGGGTCAGTGACTCCACCACTTCCCCCGGCAGCCCATCCCAGTGCCTGACCACTGTGTCAGAGCAGCAGTATTTCCTAACATCCAGCCAAATCTCCCCTGGCGCAGCTTGAAGCCATTCCCTCTAGTTCTATCACCAGTTAATAAGAGAAGAGGCTGACCCCCAGCTTACTGCAACCTCCCTTCAGTTACAAAGAGCAGTGAGGTCTCCCCTGAGCCTCCTCTTCTCCGTACTGAACAATGCCGGCTCCCTCAGCCACTCCTCATAAGACTTGTGCTCCAGAGCTCTCACCAGCTTTGTTGCTCTTCTTTGAACCCGCTCCAGGGCCTCAATTCTTTCTTGCAGTGAGGGGCCCAAAACTGAACGCAGTACTCGAGGAGCGGCCTCACCAGAGCTGAGTACAGTGGGACAATTACTGCCCTGTGCCTGCTGGCAACACTGCATCTGATGCAGGCCAGGAGGCCATCGGCCTTCTTGGCCATCCAGGCACACTGCTGGCTCGTGTTCAGCTGAGCATCAATCAACACCCCCAGGTCCATTTCCTCTATGCAGTCTTCCAGCCACTCTCCCCCAGTGCTGTAGCGTTGCCTGGGGTTGTTATGGCCAAAGTGCAGGACCCAGCATTTGGTCTTGTTGAACTTCATCCCACTGGCCCCAGCCCAGCGATCCAGCCTGTCCAGATCCCTCTGTAGGGCCTCGCTACCCCCAGGCAGATCCACACTTCCAGCCGACTTGGTGTCATCTGCAAACTTCCTGAGGGTGCACTCAGTGCCCTCACCTCATCCAGGTCATCAATAAAGATATTGAAGAGGACAGGCCCCAGCACTGAACCCTGGGGAACACCACTGGTGACCAGTCGCCAGCTGGATTTAGCTCCATTCACCACCACTCTCTGGGCCCAGCCCTACAGCCAGGTCCTTATCCAGCCAAGAATGCACGTGTCCAGGCCATGGGTTACCAGCTTCTGCAGGAGAATGCTCTGGGAGACAGTGTCAAAGGCCTTGCTGAAGTCTAGGTAGACTACATCAACAGCCTTTCCCTCGTCTGCCAGATGGATCACTAGATCATAGAAGGAGACCAGGTTGGTCAAGCAGGACCTGCCCTTCGTGAACCCATGCTGGCTAGGCCTGATTCCCCAGCTGTCCTGCATATGCTGCGTGATCTTCCTCAATACAATCCGCTCCATAACCTTCCTTCATAACTGAGTTTCTTGCTACAGACTCCTATGTCTTGCTACGAGGGAACTCACAACAGCTCCAACTAGAAGACTGACACACAGGATAAGAAACATTGACCTGCTGGGATTTCACAAATGGCAGGGATCAGAATCATAGGTGCCCCCAGAATAAATAATGTTTTATGGTACCTGGTAACCCTCCTTTCACCCCACCTGTTTTGCCCACAGCAAATGGCAGTTAGCATATGTGGAGAACACATGCTAAACTCAGCAACTCCACCCTATATTTGGGAAGAAAGGGTTGAGGAGAATGAGACTGTACAGAAGTTTAATTTCCAACTCAAAGAAATAGTATGGGCTAGCAACATGGTTTATCATTTTGCCTCTGGAAAAAGATTCCACAGGTAAGAGACAAACAGATACAGCCTAAAGCAGAGCAAAATGAGTCTTTCTTGTGCTAGCAACGCTCAGGAAGGAAGAGGGGAGACAACATGGTCAAGCTTTCATGTCCCAGAACTACTTGCCACTCTATCCTTCACTTTTCTGCTAAGCCTGACTCACTAGTAAATTATGTCATATCCATACACATCTCAATAACAGGCACCTGTACACTGTGCTTCCACTTCTGCCTCTTGTTCAGGGTGCTCCTGGAATTTACTGAAGTTAAAAACATTCCCATCATTCCCCCAGAGTTGCTTGGAGCCACAGATATTGTAGACAGTGTTTCTGAAACAAGAAGAGATTAAAACAGTGAACAGAACAATGAACCCTGCAGCCAGTGTATATTTGAATTACCCAGTGACACACTTCTCCTCATTTATCATGCTTCCTCACATCTCACAGCATAGCCAAGTGAATCAGGTTTTCCACATCCTTCAGCCCTATACATAAAGGCTGGACAGAAGGCAACAGATCAATCACTATCATTTCTTCTTTCCTTCTCTCCCTCTCCTCTCTTCCTTTTGCTCAGTTCCTTGCAGAAGCCCTCAGACAGAAACAGAAGTTCAGCTTTCCACAGCACAGCCAAAACTGCCACAATTACAGCTGAAGCTGGCACAGGTCCTGTGATCTGAATCACATTTAATAACCTTGCCAACTAATTTGATAAGCTTTGATACAGTACAGAGATTCTGGAATAGAACTGCTATCAGATCTAGAAGCAGTCCATCACAGACTGCTTGTTGCAGTTGCTGCTTTCAGATGCTGTCAGAAGTAAAAGATGTCTCCACAGGATCATGAAGAACCAGCAACATGCCAGTGTTTTTTGTAAAACCTATACAAGAAAGTGAGACAGCTACCTATTTCTACATAAGTTTTCTACCTTCCCATCAGCTGAAAGAAAATAAGCCCTTGTTCTGATACACACACACAAAAAAATGTTAGCTACGTCTTTACTGTTAATGAAGCTGGGACTTAAATATTATTCTCCTTTTTGCCTTTTTACTGTGAGGCTCTAGAGTTTCTGATCTGAGCAAATACATTGGCAGAAGAGATCAGCAGACCTCCATTCTCTGTAGGCTGCAGTGGGCATTCATTTGATGCAATTTTCCTGCTTTTATTTCATGCTACGCTGTTTTCCCCATGAAACCAGAACAACTCAGGAATTGGAAGAAATCAGCTGAAACCAGACATACTACACAACAGAGCCTGTAGAAATGTTCACAGAACCGAGGTAACAATTGGATCTGAGGACGAAAAGAACAATTATTACTCAAGCTAACAAAAGTAAGGCTTGGGAGGAGTTACGATTACAGTATTTTTAATCAAAGTGCAGAGGAAAGAATGCATATCCTGCAAAATAGTACAGCTGAGATTGCTACCCTTAGGTACTCTTAGGAAGTCTTTCTTCCTGTCAGCATCAGACTGTAGCCAGAGCAGCAGCAATACAAAACTACAGCCAACCTCCCCATCAAAGACATTTGGCAAGCGCCAGGCACCTGTGACCAACTGCATGCTGTTGGTTATATGTAAATAAGTGATGAGGGTATGCTTAAGGACATGTTGGTGCAGATTGTCTCTGAGCAATAGTAACTGCTCAAGGATTGTAATATTTAAACCCCAATGGAGCCACAAATTGCAATCACAAACATGAAATCAGTGCAGGCAGTGGGACTACTCACATGTCTGAAACTCAGCCAAGGTCAGCAACCTGTGTAGTGTCAAGGCTTTATTACAGACTCAAATGCCTTGAGCTTGAAGTACCTGCTCTGCAAAGTACCAAGATCCTTCCAAGCCACTGGAAAGGGCTTCTACTGCTAACCTACAGAGTATAGAACAACCTGCCCCACAGTCCTTCTAAGAGCAATGTGCAGATGCACCACAGAAAATAAGCAAACCATTAGCTGCACCTAGGAAAACTTAAATCAAGCTGTGATTCTGCCTCTAGGATCTTTTGCAAGACAGCTAGATCTTGTGAAACACATTATAACAAGCAGATGTCACAGAAGCTCCAACATAAAGTTTGTTTCTTCATAAAACTGCTTCATGGTTTATCTACCTAGAAAATTCAAAGAATATAAATAAGCAAGTAACGCACAGAGGGGCATGTGAACTGCACTGCAACTCTCCTCATGCACTTACTGTATCTCCGTCCAAGGGTGCTTAAGGGAGATGTTCTGCAAAGTTGTAGCTGTTTGGGGAGCAGGCAAAGAGGCTGCCTGTAAACCCACCACTTCTGTTGGCGTTTTGACTGGAGGCAGAAAGCCCTCATCATCAGCAACATCTACATGGAAACAAACCGAAACATAAAGGCAAGTGTCCAAGGCAGTCTTTCATTAGACTTTGACCCCTCAGCGTAACTTAAGAACCACAACATTTTCTTACACGTCAGTAACAAAAGCAGCAGAGCAGAGCAGGTTTCCCTTATATAAGATGGAATTACAGAAGGTTCCAAGTAGTCCCTGAGCAGGTAATTTCTACCAAGTGGCTTCAAGCACTTGTACATGGGAAAGACCTTAAGAAATCAAATTCAACTCTCTAAACAGATAAAGAGCAGAGTTATTGCTGTTCCCTACCCCAGTCACAGTGTTTCTTAATGCGTAGGGGTAACCGTTCACAAATACTTTTTGTTATAGTACTACTACTTATGATAGTAAAATGTCAGGGTATTTAAAGCAGACACTTAGCAGGGAGCAGGTTGGTTGCTTTAAATAAAACATCCAGTGCTAGTCATAGCTAAATATATGCTCTGACGCTGCCCTCCACAGATCCACAGGCCTCTATACTCAAACTGCTAGAAACGTGCACCTTTATTCCTCCACCACTACAGGACTTGCTTACTGCATACTTCACAGTGGAAAGGGACACCACCAAATATGCAGGCCTCATGCATGTGAGGAAAGCTAAGAGGGGATTCACAACCATAAGATACCTGAATATTGCCTAACACATGCTGTGGCAGATCAAGAGACAGTGTATTCATATTCATCTCCAGCAAGACCACGACCTCCAAACACCAACCAGGCAGTGACAGTTGGCACATGCATTTAAATACCTGGGCAGCGCCTCCTCCCATTTAGAGATGAGGAGCAACACTCACCACTCGGAGGCTGAAAGCAAATGAAGGGATGACATACGTGACACTTACTTATTCTGCCAACTAGAGGTTCATTTACAAGCTGGGAGCTGCCCACAGGAAATCTGCTCTGAGCACTGCAAAATTCCCAACGTCTCACTTGTAGCTGCTGCAGCCAGTACATCATTGCCTGTTTGCTGATTGCCTAAGATAAGAGAAAACAGGAAGAAGCAGGCAATCTTAACACCATAAGACATAATCTGTAGGGCTAACAATGACTGCTCTGCCCATGTTGGCAAAAATAAAAGCCAGCTGAGTCATGCTTATGCTACATTCTCCAGTCCCAAGTCTTAATTTGGAAAGACAACGTAAATCTTCAGCATGGCCTTACCAATAGAACCTTAGTGGATAACTGACCAAATTCTAACCATTTCTGGTTTACTGTGTTCCAAGACTGAGCAGAAATGTTAAGATTACTTTAGGTGGGAATCATGAACAGAATTCTCTTAATAGAGACATTCACAAAGATCAGAATCTAAGCTTCCTGCTGCAGGAACCATTTCAGACAGAGGAGCTCATTTCTATTCAATAAGTCCTGCATGGGTGCAGGACTCTCAAATTACTTCAGTTCAGCACCCAGTTTGGCTTTTACACCTATTCTGTTAAAGAAAAGCCATCTCAGTAAGGGAAACCCAGCCTCACAAAAACAGAGCAAGGAACTTAGGTCTACAAGGTAACAGTCCAGGCTGAGAGGATTAACACAAAACTCAGGCTGAAGTACATTACAGAGATGTATCTGTCCTAATGGGGAATGTTTTGTAACAGCCCTCAAATGAAGGTGCTGCCTCTTACCTTTAAAGTAAAAACTCTGTTTGGTGTTCTGATCTCAAAAACCCCTTCATCACTTTCTACTTTGCAGTCAAAGCTAGCACTGGAGAGATCAACAGAGCCCAAAGGGTTGATGTCCTGTGCAGTCCTGTAGTATAGTAAGTGGCATTTATTTTCATCATAAATGAACCACCGAGACTTCCAGGTCTTGATTGGACCCCTAATGCCTAGCTTGTTTAAATAGCCACAGAGTTTTTTTCTGTGTGTTTCGCTGCTGGGTTTCAGCGGTATATTTTCCAGTTCTCCAGGAAAGGGAAGCACATCTTCCTTTTTTGCTGAGTCTCCGTTGCTCCTACTGCCATCTGAGTTTGGCTCTGTTATCTCGTCTGGAACTCCAGCACTGGGACAAGCACCACTTCCTGGTCCTTTCTTCATCTCTTTCAGGAAATACACTCAGGATCAAATTGAAACAAGAAAATCTCCAGGTAAATGAGGTACAGCAGATACCAACTATATCAACATTATTCTACAACCTGCAGAAGACAAAACTGAGGAATATGCTTAGGTCTCATGTATGACAAAAAAAACAAAGCAACAAAAAAACAACCCCCCACACCACCACATTCCCTGGCTTTCAAATTACCCATCAGAGGTTCCCAGTGTCTAATATTGGTCATCACTCTTTCCCTTCCTGGGCTCCAATGACCTCTACATCTCAGTTTGCTGTCTACAATTCCTAAACAGTATCTACTAGCAGCAGAGAAACCACTACAATCTTTCAGGTGAAAAACAAGTACATCCTGCAGGCATTTCAAGTCAATAGCAACAGACGGGGCATTTGAAGTCAGAAATAAGAATATTAAGTATTAGCTGCAGAAAACAAGGTAACAACCTCCTCGGGACACCAACTCAGGTCAGTGGCTTTCAGGTAAGCTTGTCACTGCATGCTAAACTAATATTTTAAACCACAGCACCTGGAGAAAAATCCATCCTTATACTTATGTCAGCTGAAGAATGCTGTTAAAAAGCCAGCATATCGTGTCCTGGGTCTTATTCAGCAGGCCTCACCTGAGGGATTACGCACCAGAGATTCTGTGATTTCTATTACACAGACTTGGTTATTCCATTGCCTAAAGAAGCCTGCTGGGTTTCTGTAGGGAATGCAATATGCAAAAGAAAAATAGAAAAACAAGACTGGAAGGGATTCGGGTAGATTCTTAGCCCCATCCTCCTCTCAGAGACAGGGTCAGCTTCAAAACTGTACCTGACTACATGGGTTCACATCCACATGAATTCTGATTGTGTGCTAGGGTGGCAAACCTAACACATTTGTGGGCAAATTAGGGAGAAATGACTTTTTGCTCACAGCTGCACTTAACAATGTCCAGTGGTCCTTGCATAACAAAAATAACAACACCCCAAAATAACACCTATTACAAACTTGACGGAGTGTCTTTTTCTTTTTTGTTAAATAAAAGCCTATCTTAAGGCTCACCTAATGAAAAGCCTGCCAGAGGCTTCAGTTTAAAAAGTATCAGAAGCAAATATGTAAGCAAATACATATTAGTGGGAATCCAACAGCAACCACAAAACCGCTGAACACTGAACCAGAGGTGTAATGACAACAGGTCAATGGGGATAATTCAGAGGAGTACAAAAAAGACACTGGCCAAGCTCATGCTTTTAGGAACAACATCCTCCTTACTGACACAGACTTACAGACGTTAGTGCTGTTTAAGCTTCATTCCTTTAATGCTGCTTCCTCCCATTCACTCATCTGCTTTTCAGAAAGCTACAGAATGCTCAGGTTTTTTTTTCTCTTTTTTATTCACTTATTTTACTCACTCTCCTACTGCTGAAAATACAAATGCCAGGAATAAGCACGTTATGTAGGTGCCACCTCAGAAGCTTAATTTCCAGGCTAATTTCAACTGGTGCAAGGAAACCACTATCAAGAAGCAGCAGCAGCCTCAAGCTTCCCTACCAGCACACAGAATGGCCAGGGTTGGAAGGGACCTCAAGGATCACGAGTCTCCAACCCCCCACCACATGCAGGACCACCAACCTCCACATCTCACAGCAGCCCAGGCTGCCCAGGGCCCCATCCAACCTGGCCTTGAACACCTCCAAGGATGGACGGGGATCCACAGCCTCTCTGGGCAGCTGTTCCAGCACCTCACCACTCTCACAGCAAACAACTTCCCCCTGACAGCCAACTGAAATCTGCCCTCCCTCAACTTCAAACCATTCCCCTTGTCCTGCTGTTCTCTCCCCTTTCCAAGAGCTGACTCTCCTCCTGTCTGTAGGCTCCCTTTAGGTCCTGCAGGCTGCATTGAGGTCACCCCGCAGCTTCTCTTCTCCAGGCTGAACAAGCCCAGCTCCCTCAGCCTGTCTTCGCAGTGGAGGTGCTGCAGCCCCCTGCTCATCTTTGTGGCTCCTCTGGACCCTCTCCAACAGCTCCCTGTCTTTCTTGTACTGAGGGCTCCAGCCCTGGATGCAGTGCTGCAGATGGGGCCTGCAGAGCAGAGGAGGAAGATCACCTCCCTGTCCCTGCTGGCCACCCCTCTGCTGATGGAGCCCAGGATCACGTTTGCTTTCCAAGCTCCAAGAGCAAACTGCTGGCTCAAAGCACAAGGACTTCCTGTGCTATCTGAAGACTCCCAACACGCTTCTAGCTTCGCTCACGGTGACACTCCATGGCACCACCACACAGGTTCAAGAACCTCGTTAGAAGAGCTCTGGTCAAATCTACGTTACCGAGGGCTATAGAGAAAGCCTCACCTACTTGCAGGATACTGAAGAGACGCCCCTGGGAGCCACTGTCTGCTGCTGCAGAGCTGCAGGCACCCCAAGCCGGGTAACCACGGCCTCCAGAACAGATCCGACAGTGAGAGGAGCCTCTGCTTCAAGCCTCCCTCAGCCTGCGAACCATGTGAAAGGGCCGTCCAGCCGAACGCGGCACTGACTCACCGACGAAAAGGGAAGATGAGGGTGGGCTCCTGCACAGGCGTTTCTCCCCCCGCCCTCCCACAGTCTCACAGCACAGCTGCATCCCCGCCGAGGCACGGCAGCGCCTGGCACCGGGCTGCACCGCCTGGCGCGGGGGGAGGGGGAGGAAGGGGGGAAGGGATAGGGCCCGGAACGGCCGGCTGGGAGCGGGACGCCACCGCCCCGAGCCGCCACCGCCCCGAGCCTCCTCCGCAGCGGCGTGACAGGGCGGGGAGCGGCAGACAGAGCAGAAATAAATAAATCAGCACGGAAGGTGGAGCTCGGAGCCATGGGAGGCGGGGCGGGAGTCCCGAGCGCTGCCCGGCAACGCCTCACAGCAGAACGACGGGAAGGAAACACCAGTGGCAACAGCGTCGGCAAACCGCCGCTCAAATGGCTGAAGGGCGCCGCACCTGCGCGCTACGAGCACTGCCTGCTGCGCCTGCGCACTACGCGCGGCGCCTACTACGCCTGCTTCTCCCGCTGGCGGTGCGCTGTCTGCGCCTGCGCCTGCAGGAAAGATGGCGGCGCCTTGTGAACGCCGTGCGCTCCGCCGCTAATTCCCGCCACCATGAGGAATCTGCGGTTGCTGCGGACCGGCGGCTGCCGCCCCGCCGCCGCTCCCGGCAGCCCGCAGTGCTTTTGCCTCGGCGTCGATTCCGGCACGGTCTTCGTGGGCTCCCGGAGCGGCCTGCTAGAGCTGGACTCCGCCGCGCAGTCGGTGAGGCGTCGACCATGGCAGGCTGCCGTGGTGCGGCGTTTGGGGCGGGCGGGGGGAGGCATTTCGGCCCCCATGGGGCTGCTGACGGGTTTTCTGAGCTGTTTTGATTCTATAGTGTTTATCCCGTTGTTGTTTTTGTTTTGTTTTTTTTTCCTGTGATGTTTCCATGTGCAAAACGCACAGCTAATTAAATACTGCAGTACATCAGCTGCTTCTCAGTGCCATCTGTATGCAGTGCTTTGTGTAAATGCGATGGGTGAAATATGCACACGGTTGTTATTCTGTCACTTTTGTAAAATCTTAAGTGAGATGATGCGCAGTTATTAAGCTGTTGGCCTTTTCTTGTCAAGGTGGTGAGAGAAGTTTCTTTGTCTGAGGAAGGTTTTATGCCAAAGGATGGAAGTGGCTGCATCGTTGGCATGGAATATCTTCCAGAGCTGGAGTGTGTGTGCGTTGCCACGGCAGCTGGAGACATTCTTCTGTGCTATTTCAGCACAAAACAGGTAATGTGGCAGAAAAGAGAACTGTACTGAGGGATTGCAAAGGCAAGCTGAAAGTCCATGGGCCAGTTGTGTGTTTATTCCATACCACTCTTCAGTTAGGCTCCATTTTCTGGGCAGGTGAGTTGATTTCTGTGGAAACTTTAGGCAGTATCAAGCACAGAGTATACGCTGCATAAATGAACCAGAATCCAAATTGTAATTTGCAAATCTGTAGCCCCAGCATTCTTGCTCAGTGGGCTGCTGACATACAGTCAGCACTGAGTGTCATAAGGGGAGGAAAGGGTTCGCCAGAGTCACGAATAGTTAGATTAAGGTAAAACAGTACTAAGAGGTTTACACACAATCATCAGTTTTAGTGAGAAAATATTACAGTTATCCCCAAAATATTGGCACTCTAATACTTAGACTTTGTCTTAAACTGGGCAGCTAACCTATATGATTTGATGGAACCAAAATATGTCTTATAGTTACTTAACATCTTTACAAGAGATGCGGCTTTTAAGAAATCAGAATAGACCTTGC
This sequence comes from Meleagris gallopavo, assembly GCF_905368555.1. Classification (NCBI taxonomy): domain Eukaryota; kingdom Metazoa; phylum Chordata; class Aves; order Galliformes; family Phasianidae; genus Meleagris; species Meleagris gallopavo. The sequence goes on from NC_139435.1 coordinate 75,599,084, forward strand.
AATTACTTAGTGATTTTATGAGTCAAAAAGGATAAAAAGAGAAATCTGAGGAAAATGAAGAAATAGTGAGAGTCAGAAAAATGGATGGGAGAAAGGTTGATCACTAGTCTGTTTTGAAGGTCTGTTTCATGGAGTTCTAGTGTCAACCTACAGCACTGGAGAAGGGGAAGGGGGGTTGAGTGTGCTCATCTGGAGGTCATAGTCTCAAACCAGCAAACAGCTGCAATGACCACAAAGAAGGCAACTCCACAGGGTTCTTCTCAGGCATACTTTTACGCCCATTGAGTTTGCAGGTGCACTGTCCCAAGGCTGTAGATAAACAAGTTTGCAGTAACAAGTTTGTCAAAAATAAGTTTGTAGCGGAAACTTTCTTGTGGGAAGGGAGGCCTTATCTCCTTGAGAAAGCAATATCGTACCTGCTGATAGCTCCTTCCACCTCCCTGCCATGATGACAGCCTTGTACTGCAAGTGTTTGAAACATGCCGAGCGCACCCCATAAAGTCAGAGTTTTTTGTTGGTCCTTTATGTGCATTCAACAAACAGTCTCACAGCAATAAAATATTGCTGAAACTAGCCGTGAGGAAAGGCTGAGGGAGCTGTTAGCCTGGAGAGGAGAAGGCTTCAGGAAGACCTTATTGAGGCCTTCCCGTACTTCTAGAGAACTTTTAAATAGGAAGAAGTCAGTCTGATAATGACAAGGGGGAGCAATTTTAAACTAAAAGAATGTAGATTTAGGTTAGATGTTAGGAGCAAATTCCTCACTTCCAGGGCAGTGAGGTGTTTGCACAGACTGCCTGGGGAAGCATTAGATGCTCCATCACTGGAGGCATTCAAGGCCAGGTTGGATGGGGCCCTGAGCTTCCTCATCCGGTGGCTGGCAGCTGCGCCCATGGGCAGCAGTTTGGAAATGGATGATCATTAGTGTCCCTTTTAAGCTAAATCATTCTGTGATAACTCACGGGTTTGTTGACTTTCTTTTTTTTATCAGTAAGTAAAGAATATTATGCTGACATGACTTAGCTGAAGAGATGGGAAACTTGTTTTATTGTGATTTGAAGATTGCTTGGGATTAAATAATAGAACCGGAAAACACTGAAGGGAAACATGCTATATCCTGAGTAGCTGATTAAATTGGGCAGAAACTGAGATGCTTGCTTTCTGTTCTTTCATCGTTCAGTTCATACCATCTTCACTAAAATACCGTGACAGAATCCTCTGAAACTTGCATCTCTTCCTGCAGTATCAGCCTAAAAGTGTAAGCAGGTGGAAGTGACAGTGATCTGTTTGGGCTGATTGTCACTGGTTACTTGCAGCTCATCTATTTTGGTTTCTTTTTGAGTTTGATCTGCAAATACTACTTCAATGTAAAACCAGCCATATGTGAAAAATGTGCCCTGCATTGCAACTCAAACCTGATTTCATTACAAACCTGATTTCATTACAAACATGACTTCATTCTATGACAAGGTGACCCGCTTAGTGGATGAGGGTCAGGCTGTCGATGTGGTGTACTTGGACTTCAGTAAGGCCTTTGACACTGTCCCCCACAACATTCTCGTGGAGAAGCTGGCTGCCCATGGTCTGAATGGGTGTACGCTCCACTGGGTGAAGCAGTGGCTGGATGCCGGGCCCAAAGAGTCGTGGTCAATGGAGTTGGATCTAGTTGGCGGCCGGTCACGAGCGGTGTCCCCCAAGGCTCAGTACTGGGACACTTCTGTTTTAACATCTTCATTGATGATCTTGGGGGGATTGAGTGCACCCTCAGTAAGTTTGCAGGCGACAGCAAGCTGGGAGGGAGTGCTGATCTGCCTGAGGGGAGAAGGGCACTAGGGAGGGACCTGGACAGACTGGATCGATGGGCTAACGTTAACTGTATGAGTTTCAGTAGGGGAAAGTGTTGGGTCCTGCATTTTGGTCACAACAACCCCAGGCAATCCTACAGGCTTGGGGAGGTGTGGCTGGAAAGCTGCCTGATGGCGAGTCGGCTGAACATGAGCCAGCAGTGTGCCCTGGTGGCCAAGAAGGCCAATGGCATCCTGGCTGGTGTCAGGAGTGGAGTGGTGAGCAGGACCAGGGAAGTCATCCTGCCCTGTAGTCAGCATTGGTGAGGCCTCACCTCAAGTACTGCGTTCAGTTTTGGGCACTGGACGTGGAGGTACCAGAGCAGGGCCAGAGAAGGGCAACGAGGCTGTGAAAGGCTTGAAAAATCAGCCCTATGAGGAGAGGCTGAGGGAGCTGGGGCTGTTTAGTCTGGTGAAGAGGCGGCTGAGGGGGGCCTTATTGCTCTCTTCCACTACCTGAAAGGTGCTTACATGAGAGCGGGGTAGGTCTCTTCTCACTGGGGACAGGAGACAAGACGAGAGGAAATGGCCTCCAGTTGCGCCAAGGTAAGTTTAGGTTGGATGTTAGGAAACATTTATTTACAGAAAGGGTGGTTAAATATAGGCTCCCCAGGGAGGTGGTTGAGTCACCGTCCCTGGAGGTGTTTAAGAGCCGTTTGGATGTGGTGCTCAGGGCCATGATTTAGCAGAGGGCTGTTAGAGTTAGGGTACTGTGGTTAGGCTGCGGTTGGACTTGATGATCCTCGAGGTCCCTTCCAACCTGAGTAATTCTATATTCAAGAAATATCATATAAGAATAAAAATTAATAAAAGATGCCGTGTGTAACTTTTCTTGCACTATGTGTTAGAGTACAGATTTATCTTCAGATCCTTTTTTTCAAGGCTTTTTGGCTCACTTTCTCCATTATAAAGTTGTATACTTTTGGTTCCGTTTAGACACCAAAATGGAAGCCTTGAAGGTTACTTTTCTTGTTCTGAAACCTTTTGCATGTGGGTGGTAGTTACTCTGTATACCAGTATGTGTTCACACTCTGAAAAAGGTGTGCTACCCAAGCTTAATTTCTTGAATAGAGTTATCTTGGTATTCATTGTAACTGTTCTGTTCCATCGACTTTTGCAAATCAGGATGACAATGAAATGGGTGGAGATCTTCTGTCACACTGTTGTTTATACGCCCGTAATAGCTCACAGAATCACTGAAGGGGTTGGAAGGGACCTCTGGAGGTCATCTAACCCAAAACCTCTGCTAAAGCAGGTTCCCTGCAGTAGGATCAATGCACAGGAAGGTGTCCAGGCAAGTTTTGAATGTCTCTGGAGAAGCAGACTCCACAGTCTCTCTGGGCAGTGCTCAGTAACTCTCCAAATGAAGAAGTTTCTCCTCATCTTCAGGTTGAACTGCCTGTCTTCCAGTTTCTTCCCATTGTCCCCTTGTCCTGTCACTGGGCACCGCTGGAAAGATTCCGGCCCCATCCACTTCACTTTGTACAGGCACATCCAGGGACACCGGAGTTCTTAGTTACGTGTATCTATGGAGGGAAGAAGGAACTCTTGCCAAAGATAAGATAGTTCAGTAAGTTGCTGATCACCAGGTCAATGCATGCATCTGATCACATTTCTGTCAAATTTGTAGCATGTGGTTTTCCATAAAAGATTTTTAAAAAACTGACTAAACCCCTCCTTAACTCGAAAGTTATTTGGATTCTCAACAAAAGGAAGAACTTAGACTCATTTCAGATGTGTTTCTTACATATTTGCCTGTCTGTCTTTTTAATGTTTGATTCATTCTCTCTACCTGGCCACCCAAGTGCAGTCCCCATGCTATGTAAGTCCCATTTCACACGCAGGAACCTAGATACTCCTCAGGCTATTTCTGCTACAAAATGTGGCTCTCTGTCCAGAATGAGTCCTTCTGAAACACCAAATCTTGGAATTCTTTTTGTAAAAATTTGGCTAATTCTGGCTTTGTTGGTTTCCCACAGGAGTGCCTGAGGCCACCGTGAAAGGCTGTCAATCAGTACCAATAAAAATTTATGCCATTATGGTTTGGTAATTCAGAAAAATGACTTTGGCAGTAATCCTGGGATATAGATCCCCTTTTTACCTCTGCTGGGGTAGATCTCTTCTGAACTTTAGGATTGTTTTGAGCCATTTTCTGTAAACTTTAACTTGTACAGCTATATACACTTGTCACATTTAATATCCACAAGCAGCTTTAGGGATCAGATTTTCAATGGATACAGGGCCTCTTAACTGCACAGTGGAATTTTGTAGGCAAGGGCAGTTGTATCTGTTATATCTGTAGGTATTCTGGGCTGCTGTACGTAAGCGTTATAGAACCATCTTTCATTAGAAATGTTTCTTTTGTTTCTACACAAAAAGTGAAATACATCTTCTGACTTTTCTAACTATGAGAGGAGAGTCAGTGACTGATGGCTTTTGTGCTCTGATGATGCTAAACTGGTGTTCTTGCTCACTTGTGAATCTTAATTCTGTCTTACAGGTGGAATGTGTTGGAACTGTGGATAGTGGCCTGAGTGCCATGAGCTGGAGCCCTGACCAAGAGCTTGTTTTGCTTGCGACAGGTAGGAACAGCTAGTAAGCATTCTGCCCTTTGGCGTGAAATTCTATGATGAAATGTAAAATGCAGTTGATTTTAAGATATGAAAAGCAAGATATAAAGTTACAAAATTGGGACTAAGATGTAAGGAAGTGGAAAAACATCACCTCGTTCTATATAATGGGTTTTATTTAATTATCATTGAAGTGCATCAGTGATCCAAGCTGAAGCTGTTCAGGTCCAAAAAGTGGAGCTTTATGGAGAACAATGTTGCATTAATCTTTCAGGCCTTCAGTGGAGGTATGTTTTCCATGTTATCCTAAAATGTAAAGACTGTGTTCTGAGTCCTTTTGATTGCTTAATAACAAAAATTTTCTTGTGCTGTGGGAAGAAATACTGAATTGAAAGCTCAACTTTATTGACAAGGAGACACAGATCTGTATTAAGTTTCAAGCAAAACAGAATCACAGTAATTGAGATAGGAAGGGAACTCTGGTGATCTTTGATGTCTTTGATGACCCTCAAAGTAAACAAAAAAAACCTCAAACAACACATTTTCTTACATTTGAATGGAATTATTTTTTTAATTCCATTTTGTGCTCACTGCCTCTTTGCGTTCCACTAGTAGCCTGTCTTGTCTTCTTTCCTGCACTCTGCTTCTCTGTCCCTTCCCTACCCCATAAGATGTCGATGCATACCAATAATTCCTTCAGAGCCTTCTCTTCAGAGAAGTCTGTTTTTTTTCAACCTCTCCACATGTGTCTGATTCTCCAAGAATTTAATAATCTGTGATCATTTTCTGAACCCATTCTTCTATGACATTGCTTGCCTTGTACTGGTGAGCCCAGAACTGAAGCCAGTGCTCCAGAGCTGCGTCTCTAGTGCTGAGTAAAAAGATCACCTCCCTAAACCAACTGCCTGTGCAGCAGGGGCATGTTGTTTATTCTTGCTCGTGCCCCATAACATCCATGTCATTTTTTGCCCAGCTCCTTTCCATCCCCATGTTGGTCCCCACATCTGTCGTAGTTCCTGATGTGCAGGACTTGGCTTTTCTCCTCGTTAAACTTTGAGAGTTTCCTGTCAGACTCTCTCTTCCACATGCATCTGTATGGCAACACAGCCTCCTGCTGTATCTGTCATTCCTCCCAGTTTTGTGCTATCTGCAAACTTGGCCAAGAATCTAATCATTCAGGACACAAATTAAATGTTAAGCGTTAGCCCAAGGTCCAGTAGTGGTGACATGCTACTAGTGATGGGCCTCAAGCTGGATTTTTTCCATTAATAACAAGCTTCTGGACGTGGGCAATTTTCAGTCCATGTTCTCTACTAATCAATCTGTGCCATCTTTCTTGAGTTTTTGTGTGATCCTGTGGGAGACAATGTCAGAAGCCTCAGAAGAGTCAAGATAAATGACATCATCTGATCTCCCCATATCCAGAAGCCAGTTACACGAGTTCAGCTTTATAAATCCACTGCCTGCCTTCTTCCTATCTTAAGTAAAAATGTTTAAGAAGTGCCAGGTACTTATTTTGAAAGTGGATAGAAATTTTTTAAGGGTAGTCGAAGAAATATGTTTCTGAATATAGAAACTTTAAGGTGTCCTTTTCATTGAAAATGAAAAAATGAGATTTTCATTTTTGAAGGACGAGTTCTGTTTTGTATTATATTACCATTGGAAATGTTTCTGTGTTTGAGTTTACTACAGAATAACAGGATAATTGAGAGCATTTTTTAAAAACATCTACTGTAGATTTCATTACCAGTATTGTATTTGATATCTTCCCTGCAGGTCAGCAAACACTCATCATGATGACAAGAGATTTTGAACCAATTACTGAGAAGCAAATCCACCAGGATGAGTTTGGGGAAGGTAAGAGATGCTTGAAGTAAAGTTGCTGAGGCTGGTTGCGTTGGTGTGTTGTAAGCATGTATAAAGAGCAGGAGTGGAGAACTTAATTGATCCAGCAAAGCATTTCACACTGTGGAGGTGCTGTGGAGCTGGAAGGGAATGCCAATATGAAATTGTCAATGGAAATTCAAGCAATTTTTTAGAATTAAACTTGGATGGTTGGAGCAGGTGGCACGGTGCTGTAGTTGTTTACCACACTTTGCAAAGTAATTCTGTAAATCTTTGACCGCAATGATTGTTTCTTCCTCAGGAAAGTTTATTACTGTTGGCTGGGGCAAAAAGGAGACACAGTTCCATGGATCAGAGGGAAAACAGGCAGCTCAGCGCAAGCAAACGGTACTGTGCTAGTTTTCTTGTGTTATGCTCATGCTCTCTAAAGGAAGGATGTGTATAGAAAGAGTTTCTGATCTCTCTGATACCTTTCCAGGTAGTTGTCCTTACGTGCTCCTTCTGTTCCTATTGTCTGGGATTCAGCATTTTATCCTCCTTATAAATCAGAACAGCAACTAGAAGTGCATAAGCCTGGCTCATATAGAGCTCTAAGCTAGATTTGCAAGATTTAGTGCTTTCACATGTAAAGCCTGGCTGATTTTGCTGACTTTTGTTATATTTTTTTTTTTTATCAAATTGTTCATATGACCAAAATCTGTATCAGTAGTTCAGCTAAGGAGAAATAGTGATATTTTCTTCTCCACGAAGTCAAGAATTTAAGGATTTGGTCAACTGAACATTACTAGTCACGTGAAGTGATTCCTTGTACCTGCAGGTTTTAGTTTTTTGCTCCCTTGTCTGAAGCTTCCTAAAATTGTTGAGTAATGAATTCTTGCAGTTTTTGATTGTTTAATGGGTTGACTTCATGTCGAGGCTCTTGAAAGAACAGCTTGGCAATGTGAGTAGTCAAAGCCAGCAGTTGCCTTTCTAAGCTTTTGTGTAACTTCAGGAAGTACTACCTGCTTCATCCTGGGATGATGGCAAGCCTCGAGTGACATGGAGAGGAGATGGACAGTTCGTTGCAGTGAGTGCTGTCTGTCCAGACACAGGTATGGGACCAAGTTTCATTGCAGTAGCAACTTGTTTAAAAGTCCTTCGTTATATCAGTTCAGCCTTGCACACTTATGCTTAATTACTGGTAGTGTTTTTCCATAGGATTTGCCATAAAGTCAAAGAGGTAACAAGCACGTACATTTTTTGTAAGACCATAATTGTTACCTTCCATGATTAATATTACTGAGAAGTTTAAAGGCATTTGCTCAGCGTATTGAACTGTACAAAAGACTTGCTCTTCCACTAGTTTGGGTTTTAACCCTCAGTACTTCAGATTAGGCAGATTTAGCATATATGGGACAATTTTAACATTCCACTGAGAGAGCTGGAGGTTGAAATGGCTACCGCTAAGCTACGTCAGGCTGAAATTCCTATTTACTTGCGTAGAGTTACTTGATTACAGTGGGAGAGCAGCCTGAGACACGAGAAGTTCTGATGTGCTATTAGTTAAGAATCTCTTTGTATTGTTTTCTTACACCCTTCCTGTCTTCTCAACCTGTAGGTGCTCGAAAGGTTCGAGTATGGAGCAGAGAGCTCATGCTGCAGTCAACAAGTGAGCCTATCTCAGGATTAGAGCAAGCACTGGCCTGGAAGTGAGTAGATGTCTTTGTGCAGGCAATAGAGTGCTTGTGTTTATTCTCTGGTCACTTTCTTTGCTTAGCACTTATTTAATTCTCTTGTGTTAATTTTCCTAAAACTTTAGGAAAGCTTGATCCAGCATGTGGATCAGAAGGTCCCTTAAGCCCTGAAAGGGCTGATACTTGCATTGCAGTTTCTCTGTACTCAGTGTCAGATGTTTGGGGATTGAACTTAATAAACAGGAATATTACAGGGGCCTTTATCTGTACTGACATTTAGTTGCTCACCTGAAGATGTTAGGAGCCCTAGGGAAACGTCTATGCTGCACCTATAGCTTTGTCTGAACAGAGCTGTGCAAAAAGGTGCTCTGCTGCCCTTTTCTTGATATCTTGTGTGAAAATTTTGTTTCCGGCTAAGGTGGTGTTTAAAGTGACAGCTTTGATTGTTTGAGCAACTGATTTTTGTTTTACTCATCTATTATTATTTTTTTTTTTAAGACCCTCTGGAAACTTGATAACGTCTACACAAGAAAAACCCAATAGACATGATGTGGTTTTCTTGGAGAAGAATGGACTTCTACATGGGGAGTTCACCCTTCCATTCCAGAAAGGGCAGGTCAAAGTAAGTGTCTCTGTCTGGGCTTCTTTGATTAGACTATAGAGAAAGGGAGAACTAGATTTTTTTCACTATTCTTGGAAGAGGTTTTTAACCTCTCAGTTAGTGCTGATCCCAGTGGAAAAAAAGATAATCTTTGCTTTTAGGCCTGAAAACTGAGTGGAGAAGATGCAAAATCCTCTGCAGGCTCTAGTATAGCGATGAACAGGGGGGTTGTACTCCTGATCCTTTTCTCAACTCCATACACTTTCTATCAGGCAAATGCTTCAGGGGTGCTCTTCTGGATGTCAACTTGTGTAGTATTATAGGCAGATTATTTTTCGACGCCAAGAACCGTAAAGAGAACACTGAGTTCACGTTTGGGATTGTATCATCTCTTTAGCTGTGTAGAACTGCTGTGATGGGTTCTGCTTCGGGACTCTGCTCTGACTGCCAGAAACTGTGTTAGTACATTAACACTTGCACCTCACATTGTTGAAAGGAAGAAAGAACTGGTGGTCTTGCAAATCAGTTCTGGAGTGTACCCACACTATGGACCTGCAGCTGTACCCAGTAAAAGCAATGCTTGTTTCTGCAGGTTAATGAACTGACTTGGAATGCAGATTCCACGGTCTTGGCTGTATGGCTGGAAGAGCTGAAGACTGTGAACTCCAACCCAAACAGTTACGGTGAGATGACTCTGAAGCTCTAGATTTTACACTTGCCTGTGAACTTGGCCAGACTGGGTAATCCTCTACAGGATTAGAGACTTTGGAGAGGCTTACTGACAGCTTTGAGAACCCACTACAGCTCAGGAAGAGATGCTAGTTCAGCTTGAGCTTGAGGCACCTTCCAGGTATTTGGAAGTGATACTAAATGAATTGTTTATGACACCTTCCTAAAACTATAGGTGCCTTCTCACAGTGAGGAGATGGAGGAATTCTAAGATTGATTCTTCTGAGCAAAAGTTATGGTTAAAATCTTAATTTTCTGGGTGTTGTATGGCAGAGCATATGGGCTAGAGGCTAAAACTTATTTTCACTGCAGTTTTTTCCAGCTGCACAAAAGAATGCTGGAGAGGATTTGAGATGTGTTTGAAGTAGTAGTAGTAGTCTCTGGTAACCATTTCTTTATCTATAGTCCAACTGTGGACTACAGGGAACTATCACTGGTACCTGAAACAAAGTCTGCATTTTGGCAACTTGGAGAAAAATAAGTTGGTGTCACTGCTGTGGGACTCAGTGCTTCCATATAGACTACACATACTCTGCCAGGGTTGGCATTACCTCTTCTATGACTGGCACTGGACTACAGATCGTGGAATGGGAGAGAACAGCAAGCATGTGGCAAATGTGGCTGTCATCGATGGAGGTAAGCAGTGGGGCTGCTTTGCAGCTCAAGAAAGTGCCATAGTCCTTTGAATGCAAGCTGTTGGGATTTGTGGTAGTACTGCTACCTTCTGTTTATGCAGCGCTTTTTACTGAGGGGAACATGTGATAATGGGGGCAGTTTCAGAGGTGGTTTAATGGTTTTACCTGCAAAGGGCACAGCTGTATTTTCATAGAGTCATAGAATGGTTTGGGTTGTAAGAGGCCCTTCAGATCGTAGTTCCAGCCCCCCTTCTGCCTCAGGCAGGGACGCCTCCCTCTAGACCAAGTTGCTCACAGCACCATCCAGACTGGCCTTGAATGCCTCTAGGGAGGGGGCATCCACAGCATCACTGGGCAGCCTGTGCCAGCATCTCACCACCTTTGTGGTAAAGAATTTCTTATTAATATCTAGTCTAAATCTGCATTCTTCCTGTTTAAAAACATTTCCCCTCGTCCTGTCGCTGTGTACCCTTATAAAAAGTCCCTCACGAGCTTTCCTATAGACCCCTTCAGGTACTGGAAGGCCACTGTAAGGTCCTCCCAGAGCCTTCTCCTCGGGGCTGAAGAGCTCCAACTCTCTCAGCCTGTCTTTGTAGCACTGTTAATACATCAGTGCATTGTTAATACATTAGTACATTTTTAGAAATCTCAACCTGTCCTAGAGCATTGTTTCTGTATTCAGTAGGGAGCCCCAGTAACATTTGAACTGTATTACAGCTTGATTTCTTTCTCTTTTCTTTTGCAGCTAAAGTGCTTGTCACAGCATTCCAACATGCTGTAGTGCCTCCACCCATGTGCACCTACGAGCTGCAGCTCAAACAGGCTGTGAATCAGATTGCATTTCACACAGATCCCAAGTGTAGTGGAGACATGGCTATCCTGGATGCTGATAACAAGATCTACGTGTACAGATACGGTGAGAGTATGTTGCACTGCCTTTTTAAACTAAACCATCTCTCCTTGAGAGTGGTGTAATATTTGATGTCCTGTGCGACAAGAGACAGTTGCTGTTATCTGTGAATTCTGTATTGTAGCTTTTTAAGGTAATTGTGTTCCACAGGATAATCATTAATTAATTGTTAATGAGAAGCAGGTGGTGATTATGCACGTAGGTGTGGTATATTTTGACTTTCATAGCTTCCTCTGACATCTGTTTTTCTCCATAAGAGTGAAGATGGAAGCAGCTCAGCTGGCAAGATGTAACCTCTGCTTTCTTCTGTGCTTACTAGGTCAGAGCATGGTGAAGGACCCCACCGTCAAGTTAGGAGCTACAGGTGGAAATGGATTTAAAGCAAATGTGGAAATACCACATCTGGATAAAACATACAGGTAATATGTAACTACTGCAACTGCAGTAGAGAGAAAAAGGCTGTGTCTGGTTGGCTGGTTGAGAGGTCACAGCTGTGAAAACTTTTGAAGAATTTGTCTGGTAATATGGCGGCTTCATTGTACTGATCTTGTGGCTTCAGTTAGTGCTAAGGGTTGGTAGTTTATTCTGAGTCCTTTGACTGAGGTCTTGGTCTAGTGGGAGCTGTGACGAATCGCAGAAGAGAGCAGTGTTCAGCTGTAGTGCTGAGTTGGACCAGAAGAAGGACAGGGAGAAGGACAAACAGACAAAGAAAGGCCCAAAAAAACAACACAGTTGTAGAAGGGTTAATGGCAGGGAAGAGCATGAAGGGATCGAGATAGAGAAAGATCGAGTTTAAGGCAGAGATGGAGGAAGAAAGTATCACCAATGGTGGGCAGGAGGACTGAGAAATGGAGCAAGGAAAAGTATGGCTGGGGAGCAGGTCAGGTGGATATAGAGTGGGAGAAGCGAGCAGCCAGTTGGATAGAGGGATATAGTGAGAAACACTGGGATGAGAAAGAGACAGAGCACAGAAAGGGACAGAAAGTGACACAAGGTTTGGATTAGACATCAGGAAAAATTTTGTTAGCATGAGGGTGGTCAGAACACTTGGAAAAGCTTCCTAGATAGGTGGTCTATGCCCTGTGCCAGTCACTGTTCAAAATGCATTTAGATAATGCTCATGGCAGGGGGGGCTGGAGCTAGACGATCTTTAATATCCCTTGCAACCCGGGCTGTTCAATAATGCCCTTACACTTCAATTTTTCATTAGTCCAGAAATGGTCAGGCAGTTGGACTGGATGATACTTGGAGGTCCCTTCAACGTGAACTGTTTTGTTCTACTGTAATTTTTACTCTATTATAAGACCTCGGCCTTCCGCAGTGTGGTTCTTGATGTTGCCTACTGAAATCAGGTTCTACTTGCTTCCCATCTCTTTTATTTCATGACAGAGTTGATCTAGGCTGCAACACCAATGAGGTGATGAATCCTCTGGGGCTCCGTTTCCTGACCTGGCTGCCAGATGACAGTTTCGTGGTGGTTGGTCAGGATCAGCAAGCTGCCCGCTCTGTCCTTCACCATCTCACTGCGGCACCTCACGTAACTGGAGCTGAGGAAGAGCACCTCAATTTACGGTACTAGAGATCTGCCAGTTATGGGTGAAATCTGAGAGTGCCTCTGGACAGGGTTTGGAGGAAATTAAGTCTCTTGTGTCCTGGAGGCTGTGGGGTGGGCTTGTCTGTCTTCCTGCAGGAGTTAAAAACAACTAATGAAACTGCCTATTATGCATGTAGTCCCAGTGCCCACAGCCAACTTGACAAGATGTGGTGTGCTAACATGCCTGTGTCAGTAACAGGATACCTCTGCTCCTTTGTCTGAAGTCTAATCTTTTGAACTTTGAGACTGAATTTCTCTATTCTACCCTTTATCCACCATTAGCGCTGTCTAGAGAGTACTGGTAGCCCTTGTTATTCCTGTCCTCTACTGCTGGGCTTTGTGCAGAAGGAAAGTCAAATGGATGAGTTTTTGAGAGTCACTTTTCTTAGCACTCACACAGCAAAAGCAGGGTAATTTGCATATATACATGCTGTAAGTATGCAGACGGTGGCTAACACTGTTAAGCAAATGCCTGTTGACTCAAGTTGTTGGTGCTGTTCTTTGCCCATCTCATCTGACATAGGTGTGAAAAGAGAAAAGAAGGAGGATGAAAGGATTTATATGAATAAGATGCAGATCTGTGCTGCAGATCTGGAAGTAAGGAGGGAGGGGCAGAGGACTTGCCCTTTGTGTTAAGAAATGAATAGACTGCAAAGAGCTGCCTCTGAAAAGCAGGCCATGAACAGGTTGAGAACTTGTGGGTAAAAATCTTGGACCAGACTGATAAAGGATGTTGGTAGTTGGGGTCTACTGTGGGCCTCCTGATCAAGAGGAGCCTGTTCATTAGGTCTTCTTGCTTCATCTGCAAGAAGCATTGCATTCACAGAATCTCATCCTGTTGGAGGATCTCAGCTGCCATCTGGATGTCTGCTGGGAAAACAAGGTGGCAGGTTGTAAGCAATCCAAGAGACATGCATTCCAGGGTCCTGAAGGAGCCTGGGGATGTAGTTACCAAGCCGCTCTCCATCATATTCAAAAAGTCATGGCTGAAGTCTCCAGTGACAGGATAAAGGAAAATGTCATTGCGAATTTAAACAAAAGAAGGAAGGAAGACACAGGAAACTGCAGAGCAGTGAGCCTCGCATCTGTGACTGGGAAGATAATGAGACAGGTCCTCCTGAAAGCTATGTTAGAGCACATATGAGACATGGAGGTGATGTGAGACAGCCAGCACAGCTTAACCAAAGGCAGATTATTCCTTGCCAGTTAGCTTGTGATAGTGTGGCAGCATCAGTGGACAAAGGAAGAGAAATTGATACCATCTGCCTGGATTTCTGCGAGGCCTTTGACGTGGTCCCTCGCCACATGCTTACCTCCAAATTAGAGAGAATAATTTGAAGAGTTGATTATTCAGTGGCTAAGGAATCAATTGGATGTTTGCAGACAAAGGGTTTTGATCGACAGCTCAGTGAGTGGTGTCCCTCAGAGGTCCTTTTTGGGCCTGGGGCTCTTCGACATCTTATCAGTGACGTGGAAAGCGAGACGTTCACCCTCAGTAAGTTTGCTGACAACACTAAGAACTCAGTGGTGCAAGTGATACAATAGAAAGAAGGGATGTCACCCAAAGGACCTGTATAAGCTTGAAAAGTAGGCCCACATGAACGTGAGGTTCAACAAGGCCAAGTGCACTTAGGTCCGGGCAGTTTGCGACGTGAGTGCAGACTGGAAGAAGTATTTGAGAGCAGCCCTTCAGAGAAGCTTGGAGGTCCTGCTGGGTGAAAAGCTTGACAGTGCATTCCTGCAGCACTGGAACACCGCCTGTATCCTGGGCTTCATCAGAAGAGAGGTGGCCAGTTGGGCCAAGGAGGTGATTGTCCCCCCATTTGTGTGACCCTGTAAAAGCTCTACCTGCTTTACTGCATCCAGGCCTGAGGCCCCTAGGATAAGAAAAACATGGGATTGTTGGAGCTGGTCCAGAGAAGGGGCACTAAGCTGATGGGAGGCCCGGAGCACCTGTCCTACAAAGAAGGGCTGAGGGAGCTGGGCTTGTTGAGAAGGTAAAGCTCCAGGGAAACCTCACTGTCGCCTCCCAGTACTTCCAGCTTGTAAACAGGAAAGAAGTTGACGTTTTACATGGGCAGATAGCGACAGGGCAAGAGGGGACAGGCTTAAACTAAAAGAGTAAAGATTTAATTAGATCTTAGGAGAAAGTTGTTTTTTTTTTTTTCTCAGAAGGTATTGAGTCTGTGGAACAGGTTGTCCAGAGAAGCTGTGGGTGCCCCATCCCTGGAGGCGTTCAAGGCCTGGTTGGATGGGACCCTGAGCAGCCTGGTCAGGAGGTTGGCAACCCAGCCTGTAAGCCGGGGTTTGGAAATGGATGAGCTTTAATGTCCCTTTTAATCTAAATTGTTCAGCGATTACTCTGAATCTCCAATTACTCTGACATTCTGTGTCTTCTTTATCTTCTTCCAGGTTGTCTCTGTCTGTAGCTGGAGAGGTGATCACACTGTGTTGCAGCCCCGTGACGAAAACTGTAGCTCTGCAGCTGGCTGATAGACGGATCCTGAAATATCTCTGGGGTAAGCTAAACTCTGTGAAGGTGCTTGGACTGAGGTAAAATTAGTTAAAAATGTGTTAAGAGGTTCAACGACAATTTGTCTTGCACTGACAATGGGTAGTTGATGCGCTATTTCATGTTCTCTCTGCTCATAGAAATTGATGAAAATCAGTGATTTTTTTAAAAGCACTTAACTGCTGCTGATAATGATAGCTGACTTTGTGATTTGAAAAGCACATGATTGTTTTAGAGCCGCTAGGAGAGATGATTGACTGCCACCCCATTGGCACTTCACAATATGTAGTGGAATAAAAGTGCTGCAGAGCCCTGGAAGTTTTCCAGCATTGTTTCTGCTGTTATCTGGGACATACGTCAGCATTCCTCTTCTCTCTGTTAGATACTGTAGCTTATTCCCAGATGTAGTTTTCTTGGGATTTATGATATGTGGCTGTAACGTCTAGATCTATGATTGATTGGAAAACTATCTGATCTTTGCTTTTTAGAGGCTTCTACTCCAGTTCTTGAGCCCTGGCAGACTAGCAGTGGCTGTGCTCTCCAGTTCCCTCACCTTTGCATGCAGACTTCTATCACAAGGATTGGTGGTGAAGTAAGTAAGACTAAGCAGTCTCACTTCCCAAGTGAGTTGCTGTCTGCATCAGATATACACCATAATACTCTGCTTCTCAACTCTGTTCTTTATGAGTTGCTACACAGAGCTGAGAGCATATATTTCCTTTTTTTTTCTAGAGCATTTCTGATGATTTGCAGTTAAAAGTGAATCTTCTCTTTCTGTTAATATAATAAACAATGTCGTTTAAGAACAAGAAATTTCATTTTTAAGATTTCCAGCTGTCACTACCACGCTTTCTATGAAATTAGCATTTTGCTCTCTTTTATCTGATGTTATCATATTAGCAAATATGGCTGTACTGTTTTATTGGAGATAAACAACTACTGTTTTTCCTATTAGTGATGATTTCTTGGTAGACATTCCTTAAACTGTTGTAGCGAGCTGTTTTGCTGTTTTTTTCAGGTTTTCTTTCCTTCAGTGAGTATCCAGGTGAAGGTTGTATGGAGTTGTTTTGTCCTCCTATTCTCTGTAATTTTGGACCAAAAGCTGCTGAAAAGAAACGCAAACTGAATGTTCTGGTGTGGCTTCTGCATGTTTTGTTACTGTGCTGTTTGTGTGACAGGGTAAACCAAGCTGGGTTTCCAGCTAAGAGTGTTTAGAAATACTTAGCTTCCAGATATATTGGTTGCATGATTTCCTTTCAATTCCTCTAGGTAATTCATGTGAGGTTCTTGATACTTAATCAGAAGGTACTTGAATCCATTGGGAGCCAGCGTGGTGAAACTGGAGGTTGTGAGACTTATGCTTGTCATCCTTTTTGTTTACAGGAGGTGATCTTGGGCCTCACAGATCGGTGTCGGTTTTTCGTTAATGACACTGAGGTACCAACATGTTTTCCCCTCATTCCATCCCCTTTTTCTCTGCCAAAGATTTGTCCTGTTCTGCTTCAAACAGAAATAAAAGTAGTTATTTTTCTGCAGGTTGCATCCAACATCACCTCATTTGCAACATACAATGAGTTTTTGTTGGTGACGACCAACTCCCACACCTGTCAGTGCTTCTGTTTGAAGAATATGTCAGTGAAAGGTAAACACCACTTCTGCCTGCCTGCTCCTGGCAGCTCATGGCCATTGTTTTGGGACTGCAATGTATCTCAGTTTTTTGTATCCAAACCTGCTTATTTGGGTCACTCAGAACAGCTACTTAACAGAGGTGGAGAGCTGTTCTTAAAAGTCTGTTAGATAGCAAGGAGCACAAGGGACATTAAAAATCATGCACTCCTCCCAGGTAGCAGGTTTTGTCTTAAAGTTGTCCCTTTGTTCTATCTCTCACCTTCAGAGCCAAAAAAAGAAAACATTCTCTGTTCTTCAAAGGTGTGTGGGTCCCAGAAAGGTGAGAATGGGTCCCAACAGAAAGAGTTTCTGGTAGTATCTGACTGTGAAGGAGGTGGGGACCTCAGGAGAAGTCCGATGACAGCTTACTGGTGCTATACACTTTTCCCTCTTTCTCTCTTCTGATGCATGAAGCATTAATGGCCCTCAACCTGTCAGCAGCCATTCAGAATATCTTTGACTGAGCTGGTACAAGGTCGCAGAGCTATGTATGAAAGCCTGACTGGGTAGCGCTGTGCTGTGGTCTGCGTGGATGCTGATAACTGTGCTATCTTCAGCCCTTCAGGTTGCCCTGAGCAGTGTTGCAGCCCCCAACAACGAGACCTTGCGCAAGGTGGAGCGAGGATCACGTATCATCACTGTTGTACCTCAGGACACAAAGGTTGTACTTCAGGTCAGTGCTCTGCTCATGTCTGTTGAGGTCTCCTGTCTGTGTGTACAAGGGTTGTCTCAGCAGGTTGCTGGTCAGACTGCAAATAATGCATGTAGTGCTGCAGGGCTGCTCTCCTGTTCTTTTCCAGCTCAGTGTCAATCTCCAGCTGCCTAGCTAGATAAGGAGTGGTTTTGAGCATGGCTTTGGGAGTTAAGATTCAGTACGGGCAACTGAGTATGCAGTGAAGTGGGGAGTACTGTTCAAATTCCTATGGCAGAGGTAGTGTAATAGTATTTGTTATGGCCTCTCCTGTGAATCTCAGACCCACTTCTTAAATGAAGAAGCTCTCCATTACACTTGGAACTGAGTTTGGAGAGCTGTGCTCACTGTGAGAATCAGCGCAAGCTCGCAGAGAAGGATTTTGTTGAAGTGCATCTCTAGAGGTCTGTAGTTTGACATCTTCCTTAATGCACCACTAACATGAAAGTTAGATCAGACTACTCTCAGTGTCGTCCTATTGAGTGGAGTCCAATCTTCTGAGGAAGGAAAGTTTTTAAGCTGAATCAATTTTCACATATTTTTCCATGTTCATTTGAATTGTCCTTTGAAGTGAAAAAATAGGCCTGTGTCACCTGCAAGTAGCAGCAAGCCTGCCCTCACTTTGCCTTTCATGTAGGCAGAGTAGCTACAAATAAATAAATGTGTGGATCTTCTTTTGGTGTAGATGCCAAGAGGAAATCTGGAGACTGTTCACCATCGAGCTCTGGTTCTTGCCCAGATTCGAAAGTGGCTAGACAGGTAAATGGCACCAGTGTTCTCTGGTCTTCCCTAACCCATTCTGAGCTGTTGAGCAGCTGGCTGGCTGATCCTCTGCTGCAGGTTGGTGGGAGACTAGTCTGAAAATAACTGTCTTTGTCACTAGGAGTGAAACAGTTTCTAGGATCACCAGCTACCAGTCTAGTTTTTGGCTGTACTGCCTTACACTTCATCACTGAAGGGCTTGTTTGCTGAGACTATGTGGGTGGGAGAGATCTTGCTTAGTTCCTTTCTCCAGATACCTTGATGATTTCATGATTTACCTTGCTATTTTTCATATTGTGTTTGTTTAATCACTTCACATTCAAGTTTTCTGAAACAGAATTTGGTCCATGAGATTCAAATGTATTTTTCTAAGACAGGAATGAGGAACCAGTGCCTGTCTCACTTTCCCAGCATGAGCTGCTGGTCTGTTTCACTGCAGAGGCTGGCAGTGAGCAGAATTGGCATTGCACATTTTTTTCTGGAGAGCAGTTTACATGGCTTATTGCCTCGACTGTTGTTCCCCTCCAGTTGGCTCTGTGATCACCTCTGGTCAGTTACCTCTATTTGTGGGTATTGTACCTGCCCAGAATGTAAACTATCCTGTTTGACTCTTCCCCTTAGGCTTATGTTCAGGGAAGCATTTCAGTGTATGAGGAAGCTGAGAATCAACCTCAATCTTCTCTATGACCACAATCCCAAGGCAAGTATACCCAGTTCTGTGGTGTTCTTTTTCATATTTATCCAGACTGGTGGGATTCTTTCATGCTGAACATTCATAGAATCATAGAATGGCTTGGATTTGGAAGGGACCTCAAGAATCATCAACCTCCAACTCCCCTGCCTCATCCAGGGCCACCTCCATATTTAATACTAGGCCAGGCTGCCCATTCTGATAAGGTCTTTGAACATGCTCCTGTAAATAATGTACTTTTTCAGAATAACAGTGGTAATACTCTTGTTCATTTTCAGGTGTTTCTGGAAAATATAGAAACCTTTATCAAGCAAATAGATTCTGTGAACTATATCAACTTGTTTTTCACAGAACTGAAGTGAGTATAGTTCTGCAAATGGAAGCTAACAAGTAATCAGTGGTGGTGGATTATTTCACCAAAATATTGGCAGCTCTTCAGTCTGAGTGGAATGATTCAATCTGAAGTCTGGCATGTTGGGTCATAAAAATTCAAGTAAGATGAATAGTTCCAGTGTGTCTTTTTGAGAATTCATATTTGCAGGCTGTCATTAGATTTTTCCAGTAAAGGATCAGGACACTGCGTGCTTTGGCTTGTCTTCTGTTTTGCTCTACCAGGGTAAATGTGAATAGAGAATGTTCTGTGCCTCCATAAAGAGGGGCAAGACAGCCTACTGGCTGTCAAGACAAGAGGCTTTAAAGCATTCACAATTTCAGGGCTTTTCAAGCTTGTTGAAGTACATAATTGTTTGAGAGCTGGAGCTACCACTCAGCTACTCTGTTTTATTTTCAGTTTTGACCTGACCTTAAATCTTTATCTGGAAGTAAAAGCACATGGCTTAATTTTCAAAAGTGCTCTGTGCTCAGCATCTCCACAGTCGATTGAGTAGAATACTCAGATAGCCTTCTGAATTCTGTAAATTGTGGTAGTTCTGACTAGATGTTCTTCAGTGCCTCTTTTGGTTGAGAGTCAATTCAGATGGGTGAGAAATGTTGGAGAGCTTTGTCATAATGTCGCGTTTTGTGTCTGTACTGAATGACTTACAAGCCATTTTGTTGAGTAGTTACCTTCTGCAGGTTTTAATATTATTGTCTCTGCTCTGAGCTAGATTAGGAACCACACTAGTATTCACAGTGTATGTTTTTATGTAGAGATGAAGACTTCACCAAGACTATGTACCCATCTCTGAGCAGTAGCCGTAATGATCAACCACATCAGCAACCTGAACAGAAAAAAGTGAACCTCATATGTGATGTGATGAGAGTTGCCATGGAGTGCATTGACCCCCAAAAGTGAGCATTTTCTTATTGTGGGTGAGGGCACGATCGGAGAGACTTCTTTTAAATCACTTACAGAAAAGGGAAGCTGTCCTTAAGATCAGTTATTTTGCTTTGGATCCCCTGAGGGGAACTTGTGCTCTGCAAAACTTATGTAGCCATACCTTTTGCTTTCTGAGGATGGTCTTCTGAAAAGTACTGTGTCCAGAAAACTCATCAGATAGTAAAACATGTTTTCCCATAATTATTCAAGTAATAGAGGCAGGAGGCCTGCAGGGGCTTTAAAAACAAACCCAGTGTACGAACGCTCTGTGTAGCGTGGAGGATGGGAGATGTGAGCAAGGTTATCACCCCAGGGACATCAGAGAATCGTTAAGGTTGGAAAAGACCTCTAAGATCATCTAGTTCAACCATCCACCAACCACCAGTATTGCCCACAAAACCATGTTCCTAAGTACCAAATCTACCTTCTTAAACACCTTTGCTTTAGGGAGCAGATGGCCTCTCTGAAAAATCTCAGCTGTTCTGTCCGAGACTGAGCTATTTTTGTGTATCTTCTTCTGTATTTCAGAACGGTTACCTTTCTGTCACCACCCTTCTTGGATGAATCAAGCCTAGATGGGGTGGGAAACTAGGATCGTAGCGGTGGTTAGTGAAGGAAAGTGCTAAACCATGGATAGCTTATGTGTGAAACAGTGGATAGAGAAGCAATGGACAGTGGGTTGCTGCTGAACATTGAACATTTAGACAGCTTATGTCAAACAGTTTTGGTGAACAAGCTATACCATTAGCTAGGAAACTTACCTGAAAACTTAGGAAACCTATTTTGAAATAGTACATGAGAAGCATATCAAAGTGTAAATAAGCTCCAAAAAAGCTTTCCCTTCCTTTACAAGAAAAGACCATTTTCATACCAAGATTTGATCTGGAAAATTGTGGCCAGCTACTGAGCTTTCAGAGGGTTTTTTTCTCTCCATTTATGTTGTCTGGCATGGGAAAAAAGCTTATTCTACTCAAAACACACCTTCAGTGCTGTGTTACGTTAAGGGAAACATGCTAAATTAAATAAAACAAAAATCTATACATTCTGTTCTCTTACCTTTTCCTGCTTTCTTTGAGAAAGCTTAGAAACTGAGAAGTTTATTTTCAGAGAATGGTTGGGATTGGCAGGGGCCTATGAAGATTATCTAATCCTACCCCTCTGCCGTTGGGCAGGGGTATCTTTCACTGGATCCAGTTCTTGAATCTCCATCTGAACTTCTTCTTCAATGTAAACTAGACCTCGCGTAGTATATGCTAAAATTGGAAGAAGCAGTTTTTCTGCTGTCCCACTTTTTCATTTACTGCTTCTGTTTTCTTCAGATACTGCCTCTCAATACTGACAGCACACGTGAAGAAAAATCCTCCGGAATTGGAAACTGCTCTCCAGAAGGTTCATAATCTTCGAGGTGTTGTATCAAGAATGCAAAAGTGTGTTGAAAATGTGTGGAGTTTGCAGGAGCTTACGTTGTTAGCATAATTTACCTGGAAGTTATTTTAACATGGCTGTTTGTGGAGGCTGTCAGAAAACAAATGTCTCTGAAACTGCCGTTAATGAAACAGCAGTTTGTCAGCTAAAAATGTTGTATTTGCCCTTTCATGTAGCTAATCCTTTCATGTAGGAATGGCAGCAAATAGCCCAGAGCTGGAGCTGTTCTCCATTTCAGAACTCCATTTCTCCCAGCATGAAATAGGCATTCCCTATTCTCGGTCCTGGTATCTTCATCTGGCAAATTTTACTTTTCATTCTTTGCTGTTAATTCTGTCTTGTCACTATTGCACATTTCAAAAGTTATTGTGCTCGGCTGAGTCCTTGAAGTTGCCTGGGAAAGCCTCTGCAAACAGCCAAGTAACACTCTCCTACAAGACAGAATGAGCCATTAATTTGATGGTCTTTATGCAGTTAAGTACATGCTATACATTGCATCCCTGCCTTAGGCCAGGGCTCCACTAATAATAATGAAATCTCATGCTTTATTCTCCTATTACAGAGAACGTTTCTCCAAATGTTGGAGCTGTGAGTGCAGAGGAAGCACTAAAGTACCTGCTTTTCCTTGTGGATGTCAACGAATTGTATGATTATTCCCTGGGCACGTATGACTTTGATTTAGTCATCATGGTGGCAGAGAAGTCTCAAAAGGTCTTGGCTTATGGTTCCAGTTAATCATTTTTCTACATTCCCAAAGGTTCCTTGTAGCCTGTGAATCAGACCACACGTTTTGCTAGTTGTAGCTTTCTGCCAAGCAGCATTTCAGTCACACACAAAAGTCCTGCATGTGTTTGGCATGATGCTAGGAACGTGGCGTACCTTTGCCTCTATTATCACCTGTTGAGAGCATTTTAGGAAATTTGGTCATACTCGAGGTGAAATAGGGCTTTTTTAGAGCAGCACTGCCAAGCTGGGAAGGACTGTGATCTAAGGTGTTGTGCCTGCATGCATTATGTTTCCAATTCTGTGCCCATTTCATTTTTACTTAGTTAGCAGTGGCTACAATACTTGAGTATGTTGCAGTGTGCATAGTTTGAAATCTTTTCCAAAGGGTCTTTACAGAGCTTTCTGAGGTTACCACAGGGCCTGTTACCCACCAACTGAAACATACTGCTCATATTAACAGAAATGTGATTTTTATGACTTCTGGAATGGAAGACACCAATCTATTTTACAGCTGTAAATTTATACATGATAGTAGCTAACAGTGAACAATTTTTGATGTGATACATATTGTATAGACAGACTTGAATTTTAATAGATTCATAGAATGGCCTGGGTTGAAAAGGGCCATAGTGATCATCCAGTTTCAACCCCCCTGCTGTGTGCAAGGTCACCAGCCACCAGACCAGGCTGCCCACAGCCACATCCAGCCTGGGCAACAGTCTTTGGTTACTTCTGAAGTCCATCTGAGCTTGGTAATTTACTAATACGTATTCTTTAATGTAGCTTACATTTAAAGAAAAAGCCTCTCACATAAATTCAAATATTGGACTGTCTACTGGTGAAGATGGCGATGCTTAAGGGTCTTCTCTAACTGAATCACAGTTTTTATTCCTCACAGGACCCAAAAGAATACTTACCCTTCTTAAATACTCTCCGGAAAATGGAAACCAATTATCAGCGATACACAATAGACAAATACTTGAAGAGATACACCAAAGCTCTTGGACATCTCAGCAAATGTGGTAGGTGTTCTGCACATGCAGTGTATTTAAGGAGAAATTCTGCAGTGTGGCTTTTTTTTAGTTTGGAGTACCTACTGGGGGAAGAAAGAGAAGGATTGTACCAGGTCATTTCCTCTCCCCGTAATTCATGTGCTCTGTGGTTTCTGAGTGCAGCTTAAGGCAGGGAGAGTGGTGTCTACTGCCCTTTAATCATGAAGCACAAGTCTTGTTTTCTTGTCTGAAGGTGACATTTCCTCTGTTGACACTGTTGGCAAAAGTGAAGCAGACCTTAAGGAAGCGAATCCCTGGGATTTACAGTGGCAGAAGAGGTGTATTTGTTGCTCTCATACGCAAGCTTGGGTTTACTGCTTGTTATTGCAGTAACTGCCTGGGGGCTATAAGAGGCATTGCTTTCTATTTTGTCTCTGTAAGAATTAAAGTATTTCTACAGGTCCTGAACACTTCTCTGAATTTCTGAACTTGGTGAAGGATCAGAGTCTATATTGTGAAGCCTTGAAGCTGTATCCCTCCAGCACCCAGGAGTACAAGGTGTGTAAGCAGGTGACCCTGCAGTGTGCAGGTTCTTAATTCTCTCAGATGTGTTTACATATATCTCCAGCACCTTGAGTGAGGGAGGGCAGAAATGAGACAACGGCTGCTTGCCTTCAAGTTCTGCAGGGTGTTTCAGTGTTGTCTGAGACCTTTCTCCAACGTAATACAGGGAATTACCCTCAGTACTGAGCCTGCAATGTCTGGGCATCAAGAGGGTGACTGTTATTTCTTCGATCCCATGTCCAGGACAGCACCTGGGAGTCTGATGTTTGCTGTGCTGTCTTGTGCTATGCTAGTCTTGGTGTTTGTGATACAGGATTTCTCTGTGGCACTGCAGGTTGCACAGAGACATTTTGTTGTGTGTAGACATTTCTGGAGAGTGCTTAAGAGCTTGCAGTTCTTCTAGATAGACTATAGGGTCCATTGTAGATTTCAGTGCTACTGAAGAACTGTAGCTCATTCAAAGCTAAGGTAAAATACAAATGAATGCATTTAAATTAGTTTAATTTAGATTATGTAAATATAGAACAAACAAGCCTTTATAAAAGCAGTTGAAGAAATAAGAGGGGAGATGCAGAAACTGTCTATTTGCAACAAAGTGAGTGTGAAAAGGATTCTCCTGTTGAGGATGGCTCCGGTGGCTCTGGCCTGATGGAGACTTTCTTTATTCCTTCTGTATTGTTGCATTCAAATCCATCATCCCCTTACTAACAGAAACTGTGAGCTTTGAGAAGACTAGGGAAGCTCCATCTATTGATTCTGAATAGCCTGTGTAGGGCCTGCATTATCCTTTGTCTTTCACTCCTGGAGTGGCATTGTTTGGACAGATCTTTTCACAAACTTCACTCATCTGAGTAGGAAAGAAGGGGCTGATTTTCTGCAGTCTGTAGTATTCCCAGCCTGGAAAGTTAAGTACGTTATGGGGCCTCTGCTTTAGCTCTGTGTGAAATTTCTGCATATGCTGATCATCAACCCTGGGGCTGATACAAAGTTTGAAATGTTGGAACGTTGTGCCTGGAGGTTCTTCAGGGAAGAGCAGAAAAAGACTTCGGTGTGATGGCCACATAATTCTTTCTAGTGGAGGACTGCTGCTGACTCTACAGCTCATTTCTTACTTCTCTCTTGTCCCTGCCTTACAGGACATCAGCAGTGCATATGGGGAGTATTTGATCCAGAAGCAGCTTTATGAACAGGCTGCACTGATACTTGCTCGGGCTGGCATCTTTGAAAAAGCACTGGACGCCTTTCTGAGCAGTGGCAGCTGGCAGCAAGCCCTGTGCATGGCCTCTCGGCTAGGTTACACAAAGGAGAAGCTTTCCAGCCTGGCACGGACCATGGCAGGTAGGCTTTGAAAAGATAGAAGCGTGCAAACCTAAACTGGTTGTTCTTATTTCTGCTTCATTGTGATTTTTTTGCTGAAAATCAGTGAAAACCTCAGTTTTCAGCAGTGTTTTTCTTAAAGGGTTTGTGTGATTGCACATTGCCTTTGTTTCTCACTGGTACCAAAAAATGCTGGGCACCCAGAAGTTGCTAAGCTAGGTGTGGCCTTGGTTGCCCCAGACTGACTGGTTCTTGCACTCTCCTTGCAACCAGTTGTTGAAACCAAACCTTTTCCTTGGTTAGCCTCAGTAAACGGAGATTCCTTACAGTGTCAAACGTGACTGAGGCCTTTGGACATCATTGACAAATACTGCATGATCACAGAGCTTAAAGGCTGTTGGATAATTCAGTTATGCATCTTCATGTTTGCTCCTTGACTCCTGCTGGTAGCCAGGATCTGCAAAGCAATCTGTGTTCCTACTGCAGGAAAAAAAAGAAAAAAAAAAAAAGAAGTTTGTCTAAGAGTTTGTGCTCACTAGGAAACATCACCCTGTGTGCATGAGATGTGTTGTGGACCTGGCATCTATTTCAGCAAGACCAGTAGAGCATCATCCTGATTTTAGCTTACTCAGAAGCAGAGTTTATGAAACGTCCCGTAAACAGTGGGAATATGTGTGCTGGGACTGGTCTTCCAGATTTGGATATTTCAGTATTTTCTTTTTTTCTGTCAGTAAATGCAATTTGAATAGTTCATGTCTTCATGCTTCTTCTAATGGATCTCTTAAATCACAACTGTTATTTAGCAGGAGGTGAAGATAAAGCTGATGAGCTTGCTTTGATCAAGTTATTTCTTTTTTCCTGGCTCTGTGCATCACTTTCTGTCTTACACTGTAGCACGGAGGTCAGTGACAAAGCTGGTGCTGACCTTTAGGGACCTGGAAGTCCTGAACCTCACAGATTTGGTGCTTCCTGTCTGTACCTCAGAGAGCAGGAGGCAATTTTCTCCCAGCAGATAGCTAGTCTATGTGATGTGCTGAAGCTTTCAAGAGAGATTTCCTGTTTACATCCTACTTCCCTTCTCTTAGGGAGATTTGCATCTCACACTGCTGGGGAGAAGTTCTTTAAGTGGCAGTGAGTGCACCAGCAATTTTACAAGCAACAGGCAGATGATGTGGTATCATGCAGCCCTTATTTTATCAGGCAAATTAAGTAGGCATGTAAGCAGATTGAAAGTGCAGCAGTGAATGTAATGCTCTTTAGCTTTATAATTTTGTAGTAGAAAATTCAGCTGCTCCTGAAAAACTGAACTCCACCACCTTTTTTTGTAGGAAAACTGGTTGAACAGAGAAAGCATGCAGAGGCAGCCATGCTCGTGGAGCAGTACACTGAGGTAGTGTAATTGCCCTCTTGTCTGTACCTCTCTTCCTCTATTCTCCTGTGCCTCATTTGGCTCAATGTGTGCTGGTTATGGAAGTGTTGGGAGAACAGAGCAGATCCAGGTGGTACAGTGAGCAGGGGAAGGATGGAAAACCTGGCTCTGCTGCCAAGTATTCCGCTCTGCTTTGGTGTGAAAGGCTTTTGATTCAGAGATCTGAAGCATGAGTGCTGGAATAAAGAAGACTTAGTTCCAGAGGGCCTTCCCCTTAGAAAGAGACTTTTATTTTTAATTTCAGCCTTATGTTATAATTTTAGTGCTTCAGAGTACCCGTTACAGCAGTGCTGTTCTGACCAGTACTGCTGAAAAGAGGTGTACATCTGAACAGATGCTACCTGAATGTGTGCTACTAGCATCAGTAGCAGCACATGGTTGCGCTTCCTTTACAGGACTATGAAGAGGCTGTTATCCTACTCTTAGAAGGGGCTTTCTGGGAGGAGGCTTTAAGACTGGTAAGGCATTTCATATCTCAAGAACAAGAAATACTGTTTGGATTGCAAGAAGCGAAAATACTTTTTTTTAGCATACAGGAACAGGGATGGAATGTGGGTTGCATTTTTGAATAATACCTCATTTCCTTTTCCTGACCCAGATTCACAAGTATGATAGACTGGATATTTTGGAGACCAACTTCAAACCTGCCATAATAGAAGGTGAATATGTGCAAGAATCTGAGACTTGCTTGTGTTTTGTTGGTGAAAAACAGTTTTTACTGGGTCTGCAGAAAGCCACAGCACACTAATACTGGAAGCTCTGTGGAAGGATGCTTTGATTGCACCCAGCTGATGCTGCCCAGTTAACTGAAACAGTTATTTTATATCTTTATTCTCTCTTCGGTCCCGAAAGGATGATTAATCATTATTGGATGTTCTTTGTTCTCACGCTATCAGCAGTGAGTTCTATGAATTGAGGAATTTTGCTTAGCTTGGGCCTAATTAATGTGAAGACACGTGGCTACAGAGCGCTCTCTTACTGTATCAGAAACAGACTTTTGTTCCAGAGATGCTTGTTGTGGCAAGCATCTCAATTCATTCCATACACAGATGCATCTAAGTTGGTGACTCCCGTGCTACAAGCTTCCAATTTTTTCCACTCTGGTTATTTTATCAGCTTTGCTGCTGATCTCCAACGCTCTTGAAGGACTGTGCTCCCCTAGCCTCCTTGTGTAAAAACGCTCTTCTGACTCCTGCGTACAAATCTGTGTGTTCTTATCTTGGACTTGCTTTTTTTTATATTGTGCAGCTCAGAAAAGTCAGCTGATGTTCCTAGATTCTCAGAAAACTGCATTTCTGCGTCGTAAGAGTCGCCTGCAAGTGGTCCGAGAACTGAAGGAGAAGGCCTGTGAGAGCCTGCAGGGTTGGTATTGAAATGCATATGGCTTTCTCCTGTATAAGTAAATGTGATTATCTTTTCTTTGGTTGTTTTCTGTGGTTCCTATATACCCTTGTGCAGCTGTGCTCTTGTGTCTCTGGTGACTGTAGAAACAGCGTTTGTCTCACCCAGCACTCTCACTGTAGTTCATTTGACCTCGTTCTTACATAAAGATGCCCTTATTTTCAGTACTACCTGTGTCACAGCTTTCCTGGGATAAAAAAGCTAAACTCTACTGAAAGCTCTTCAAAATGAGACAGCATTGTCTCTGTAATGCCAGCTTACCCGTGTTAGATAGTGCTCAGCACATCCTTTGTGCTAAGAATCTACTTTGCACGTTCATCTGCTAGCTTACACAGGCTTGGAGATATTTTCTAAAAGCAGAATGTTCTGTTCTGGTCCAGATCTGTTTCTCTGAGATTGTCATTCTTCTGATTGTGGTGTTTAACAATCACAGTCCCTGCCAGGGCAGAAGAGCAGTGCTCTCAGTTTCTGTTTCTTCTTGTGGGCCGAGTCGTCTTCAGAGCCCTAAGGTTCCAATGTGCCAGCAGATAGAATGAATCTGCAAGGCTGCTTTTCCAGAAAGTACATAGATTACCCAAGGGGAAAACCTGGAATAACTGTGAGCTTTTCCCATACTGTGACAATTGTTGTTATGTTTTGCAGATTGTGAAGCGCCGTATTGCCCAGAATTTGACCTTTTGTCTGAAACCAGCAGTGTTGTGACACACAGCGACATGAGCAGCAGATACTCACACAGCAATTCAAGAATATCAGCGTAGGTTTCGCCTTTAAATTAGATGGTGGGTGGTGTGGCATCAGCCTTTGTTTGGGAGGGCAGCTTACTCGTGTTTGGCATGCTCCTTGAGCAGCTGTTAGTGTCTTGAAGCTGCTTTAATTGCAGGCGTTTCTTGGTTATTTTAATTCTTACTGGGGGAGATGGAGCTGAAGATGCCAGAAGCTGGTAGTGCAGCAGGAGCAGAATGACCAGCAGAGGGGCTGTGAGCACAGATGCTGCAGGGGCTGTCTCTGTAGGCAACGGGCTATATGTTGCCAGAATAGCTGAATGTAGGATGCTTGGCACAGGAAATGGGCAGTTTCTCAAACATTAACAGCTTGTGCAAAGGGCTTATTATCTTTGTCTTAAGTTTTGCATTTTTAGTAGTTAATGGAATTATGGAGCGGTTTGGATTAGAAGTAACTTTAAAGCCCACCCAGTTCCAACCCCTTGTCAGGGGTAGAGTTTCCTCCCGCCAGTTCAGGCTGCCCAGGCTGTCCTCTGGTCAGCCTGTGCCAGCACCTCATCACCCTAATTGGGGGTTGTTATTCAATTATTGTATACCTATTCTCTTTCCACAGTGGGTTTCTTTGTTGCTTTTGAGCGCTTTTAATGTAAGCTGCAGGATTAGGCAGCTGCGATAATGACTTCTGAATTACCTGTCTGAAATGTGGAAAAGGTGCAGTTATGGAAAAAGTGGGCTTTTTAGGGCACTGGCCGTGGCTCAGATTAAATGGGAAGAAAATACAACCTTAATATTCAGCATGTCCGTAGCAGGGTGAGATGACATTGGGGCATTAAGTTACTGACTCGTGATAAGAAGTTGCTTTCCTGTAATAATGGATCAGGAGCTGAACTGTATTAGCGCACACATAGAGGAGAAAACAGAAAAGAAAATGTGCCAAAGCAAGTGCAGACTCCGACTCCAAATAGTTGTAAGTGAAGTTCAACTGCTAGTGACTACTGTCAGAAGTTTAGCTGACGCTGTACTTGGACCAATGCTTTGACCTTGCTGGAACACAGAGGAGACAAGATTGTGCAGCTTCCCAGCCCAGCTACTGAGTCATGTTGCAGACCACAAAGTAAGCTGGTGGAGTACTTTTGAAAAGACTCACACAGATATATCAGCCTACAGGCAGCCCCTTCTTAAACTGAAGAGTTTAAGAGTTGGCTTTCCTTCAGACTTCGCCTGTGCTGTGCACAGTAAAACCAAGCATCCTCCTTTCCTAGGCGATCCTCGAAGAACCGCCGCAAGGCCGAGCGCAAGAGATACAGCTTGAAAGAGGGGAGTCCTTTTGAAGATATGGCCCTTCTGGAAATTCTGGGAGAAAATGTCCGTGCTGTTGATTCTGTGAAGGGTATGATATGGTGGTTTTAATCTGCTCTCTGACTTCAGAGCACAGCCAACTGGGGCAGCGTGCTCCCTGTGCTCCCTCTGGTTCGTAGTGGGTGTGCTGGGGAGAGGAGCTTCATGGTACATAAGCTGTCTGTGGTGGACTTTGATTTGGTTTATTGGCCTCTGCTGGGAGGTGCACCTAACAGTGTGAGCTCTCCTCCTTTGGAAGTCTGGGAGCAGAGAAATAAGGACTTATCAGTGCCAGGGCAGGATTGGTTCACATTTATACTGGGGCACTGTAGTATCTGGGTAGGAGCGGAGAGCCAGTTCTGATTTGCAGCTCTTTCCTGTGCCTTGGTACCAGAGCAGTACTGCTGTTTATTTAGCACACCTGTGTGAAGTGCCATTGCTTGTTTCTGCTCCTTCTGCAGGAGACGTACACGTCCTTCTGAAACAGCTTGTGCTGTTTGGTTTTGATGAGCAGGCTGAGGGGCTGCAGCAATTCCTGGAAGAAGTTCTGCAGTTGATGGAGACCTCAATCCCAGAAATCTGGACTCCAGCCTTGCAGCAGAGTTCTCTCAACCCGGTCTGTACTTGTTCTCATTACCTGTAATGTCTGCTGCACAATATCAAGTAACTGGTAGTGTTCTGCGGTCTCCAGTAAAGCGTACAGAATATTTCCCTGGCTTTCTAAGTCTGCCCTTTCCTACAGAGTTTAGGCAAATGATCTGTGCAGTGTATTGGAGCACTGTACCTTCCAATTCCAAAATTTATGCAGCATGAAACGTATGACAGATACAGCTTCCTGTGGAACAGAGGAATACTCTTTTATTTCATAGCCCAAGTGGTTGAATTTTAGCGTGGAATTTTATGTAATGGAAAAGTGGTTGTCCACCCTTAGTGTCATGAGATGAACAGCAAAAAGATGGATCATTGTAGTCTGGACCAGTGTATCATGAGGAGTATTCTGCATGTGGATGCGTTCTGTCACACCTGTGGGCTTCAGCTTCACACAAGTAGAAAATCACAAGGATACTACTAGTTTCCTTGCAAAGTAAAATATCAAAATATTTTTTGAGCGCTCAAGGTGAACTCAAATTATTCCCCAGTATCTTCTCTGTAACTGAGATTAATCTGCCCACTCACAGGCAGATTAAAACCATTGATTGTGGTAGAATGCTGAGGCTCTCCAGTGAACTTTAAATGTTGCTGGTACATGCAATGAAAGTAATTCTGCCAATTCATGACACTTAAAGCACAGGAAAGAAGTGCTGAGATGGAGATCCTGTGTCTTGAGAAGTTGTCTCACAGCAGTTCCGTATTTCTGCCTCTTCTTTGTTTTTTCTGAGACATTACTGGGCTTTGATCCCATATTTGTGATTGTTTTAAACTCAGATCTCCTGCAGCCAACTGCTTCCACTCTCGTCAACAGTTTTCTGTGTAGACATCCATACTCTGGGACTTGCTTTGTGCCAGTTTGAGCATGGGTTTTGCTTCTCCACAGGTCCTGGGACCCAATTCAACTGCAAACAGCATTATGGCTGCCTATCAGCAGAAGAGGATGGTTGTTCCTGCTGTACAAGGTTGGTACAGGCTGCTGGTTAGGTGTGGCTGTGAAGCACCATTGTGGCCAGCAGTATTGCAGTTTTTTCATCTGTAGGAGTTTCGCTTTATGTTATGGTGTCACCTTTTGGAGAGTGAGCACCCTTCTTAATAAGGTTTTGTGTGCTCTGATGCACTGTGTTAAAACTACTTCCTGAGTTGTGCTGCTCCTGATTTTCTGTGTGTTTAGCCTCTGTATGTTGTGGGGGAACTGGAAGTCTCTTTTCATAAGGGTGTGTCAGGTCATTCTGCTTGTACTTTATGAATTTATCTTTTTGTCCAATGCTGGCACCTCATCCAGGTTCTGTAGCAGGTGAGTCTATAGGATTTCGTGGTGCTTGGTCACCTTGAAGCCCTTGTAGCTGATACAATTTTAAAGCTGAGAGACATGCCATTTGTTTTTCCGCTTTGCACCTAGTACTGGAACTGCCAGGAAAAAATCTAACAAACCCCTGGATGTGACCTACCCACTGCTGCTTGGCTGGGCTGGGCTGGCTCCTTTTAGGCACGGCCCACAGCTCTAGCTGGCTGTTGAGTGCAACAACACAGCAGAGATGTCCCAGCTGCTGATGAATGATCCGAGTCCTGCTTTCTGTCACAAGCCGTTGCTCTTCATTCCAAACGATATCGCTGAGCAGAGAGGGGACTTGATTTATCAAAGGGGTCGATTTCTCCATGCGGTCCTGCTGGGCAGTCTTCAGTGTGGGCTGGTGATATTTGCTGAAAGGCGATGCTGTCTGAGACTTTTTGGTGTTCTTTGATGGAAAAGGATGCAAGCTGACTAGATGATAGATCCTGAGGAAACCATACTGCTCTATTCTGACATTTGTCATCTTTGTCTTTCAGATTCAGAATTACTCATTGCACCAAAACTCAATAAAAGTCTACAGTGGAAGCTACATCTTTTCCAGTCGAGGAATAATGAATTTCCAGAATAAGGAATAATGAAAAGTCAAGGAATCCCAATGGACTGTGAAATGTTACTTTTCATTATATGCTTTCATTACACCTTTATTAAAACATTATTGTCCTTGCGT
Source organism: Meleagris gallopavo (assembly GCF_905368555.1). Classification (NCBI taxonomy): domain Eukaryota; kingdom Metazoa; phylum Chordata; class Aves; order Galliformes; family Phasianidae; genus Meleagris; species Meleagris gallopavo. Next base: position 75,631,707 of record NC_139435.1, read on the forward strand.
TCCTATGGCTCTTGTGCAAGCGAATGATCCTTCCAACTGATGTAACTTTGACCCATTGTTTGTGAGGTTGGGCAGTAACAGGCTGTGTGGCTCTGAGCATTGCTGGCTAAATCCAACTTCTGCCACTGCTGTTCCCTGCCTTCTGGATGAAGCAAATCCCCCACTGCTCCATGGGTTCTGTTCTCTGCTGTCACTTCCTCTGTGGATGATGAAGATGGGCCATATTTTAAGCTGTTCATCCTGATTTAGCAACCTCACCAGTAAGGTGAGGTTGCTAATAGCAACTGCTAATAGTTTTGCTAATAGCAAACTGCTATTAGCAGTTTGCTAATAGCAAACTTTGCTAATAGCAAACTGCTGTTGCTAAACAAATAAGTCTTCTCTTCTGAAGTTGGTTGCTGGTAATACGAGGTTTTCATTGGAAAATCAGCGTTCACATCAGAGTGAACGCTGTAGCAGTAGCAGCCATCACTAGTGATCTTGCAGCAGGAGGTTTGGGCACACGAGGATGTGCGTAACAGTGGGGTTGGGTGTTAGCACTGCACACAGACAGTTAATACTGCCCTAAGTATCTGCTTGATGGCACTGGCAGGTCAGCAGCTGTACCATGCATATTCTGCATGTTACCGCAGAACCATTTCAGATGAAAGCTGGTGTAAATCAACACCTAAGAACTAGTTTTTACTGAATAGTTCTGCAGTCTGACAGGAGAAGTAACGGCAGCAGCCCTGGGAGCAGAGGAAGGGGACAAACTCAGCAGGCAGGGTGCTGCTTCAGGAGGAAGCCTCCCTGCCTCTCCTTCCCCTTGGTTGATTTTGGCCTAGCAGCCGTTCAGTTTGACGAGAGCCTTTTGGATAGACTGCTGAAACAGTGCCAGCAGCAGCAAGGTACTTCCTGTCACTGACCTGCGAGCTGTATTCTTGCTACTTGACATTAGCACACCTCGAGCTGCAGGTTGTTATTTTCTTGATGTGAGAACCCCATTGTGCTGAGGTGGCCCTAAGAGCTTGAATTGTACATGTTGTGCTGGCCTGGTATTGTTGGGGAGCAGTGGTGGAGCAGTCCTTTGTCAGTGTTGCATAAAGCACTAGAGTTAATCTTACTTTTCATTGTCTCGAGGTCCATTTCCAAGCTATTTTCTCAAGCCTATTTTCAAGTATTGTGATGAGGCTATTTGGGCCTCTTTAAATAGCAAATGACATGAAAGGCTGCAGTGAATAGCAGGTTATTTGATGGATTTGGGTTTTCGAATTTGGTAGACAAATCTGGTCCCAAATGACACATGGAGACAATCTCAGTGCAGCCTTTCAGTACTTGGAGGGTTCTTGCAAACCGGAGGAACACCAGCTTGTTATGTGGTCTGATAGTGGTGGGACAAGGGGGAACGGTTTTAAACTGAAAGGGAAAAGAACACTGGATATTAGAAGGAAATATTGATTCAGGGGGTTATGAGGCACTGGCACAGCTACCCAGAGAAGCTGTGGACCCCCATCCCTGGAAGTGCTCAAGGCCCTGGATGGGCCCTGGGCAGCCTGAGCTGCTGAGGGCTGCAGCCTGTGCTGCAATCCTACCCACAGCACATGGTTGGAACTGAATTTTTCGTATTTGGAAAAAGAGGTCATGAGGATTGTGCGACCCTCTTACACCTGGTGCTAGGAAATGCTTAGGTCTTGTTCAGCCTGCTATACTGTCCAGAATATTTCCTTAGTAAGGAACTCAAGAAAAGGTAAAACTGGCTTCATGAGGATTTGATTTACACTTCAGGTCCTTCAAAGTGTGTATTGCTTTTTGTGTGTGTGTCATGCTGGTGGTCAAAGCTGAAGGCCCTCTGGTTTTAGAGATGTTCTCCCATCAAGATAAAATCAATTCAAATCTGACGTCCTGGAGGAGGAGTGCTTGGTAGACCACTGATACATTAACTCATCTCTGAGCTCCTTCTTTTTTCTCTCTACCTCACCTGTCCTGAGTGAGCTCAGGCAACGGGGGAACAGCTGGAGTCAGTGCCTTTACCATGACTGAAGTTCAGCTTCTGCTTCAGCAGCAGCCAGGGGTTTCCCTCCCCTGCATTTCTCCATTGATGTTTCTTTTGCTTTCTTTGCAGTGCATCTCACTTTGAAATACGCTATGGCTTAGCTTTACAGATACATTGAATTTTCTCTGCAGAGGCTCTTCCAAACAGATGCAGTTGAAATAATTATAGGAAAAATACAGATAATTTAAGAAACGTCCAGATTTCTGACTAAATGTGCTTCTGTGGAAGCCTTATCATTAGTGAGAATTCTGGCACTAATCTTTACATACAGAAAAGGCACGCTGTCACAAACGTGACACAGCTGCAGCACACATCCTACACTTCAACTACAGCAAAGAGTAGAAGGCATATGCTCTTGAATTGGATCAGGTACCTTTTGTCTGTGATGCTGTCCTAGAGGAAGCATTTCCTAAAAATGCAGGGAGCATCGTGCTGTTCTCACACCTGTAAGCCCAGAGCGCCTGAAAAACGGAGTGAGGCAGAATAGACCCTCTGGTCCAGACAGCATTCCAGAGCTCTTTTTGTGTGCCCCTCTTCCTGTACATACCTACCACTGTGGATGAGACAATGTGGGCAGGCAGCAGGTCCGCTGCAAAGCCACACTTAAATAACCTGCACTAATGTCTACAACTTCAGCCTTACTTTCCTCTGTGGCCTTCAAGCAATCCTTGGTCCTTGGAGCATCCTTTATGGGTTTCCCATGGCATAGTGGTGGTGTGTTTGCAGACCTTTCCAGTGCATCTCTTACTTCCATAGACAAGGGGTGGAGAAATTGGCAGCAGCAGTTTTACTGATGTCACTGACTTACGACATCAGATGGATTTCCTTTCTGACTTCTCTGGCGCGTAAGATGAGTTCTCCAGCAATTTACAATTGTTGCTGATCTGAGGTAATTCCTACTGCTATGCATGAGCACCGTTCCACCTCTGGAACCAAGTGTGTCCCCTCCTTTGTGTCAAAAATGATCCCCCATACTGATTTTTTTTTTTTTTGTAATGTTTTTTTCTCCTCGTGGGTTTTAAGAAGTCATGCTTTCTAAATGAAGATGTACTATTTCTAGTGTCATCAAGAACTAAAGAAAGTGTGAGCATTGTTTGTAACCAGGACACAGCCAAACCCTCACTCTTACACCCTTACACCCTCTGTCACTACAGGAAGGTCTCTGTTCCCTTCCAGCAGCAAAGGGCTCACACGTGGGCCCGTGGGTGGATGCAGTAACAGCACTGCACACAAACACAAAAGCAAGGAGCACTCTCCCTGAGAAATGCATTATCAACATTTGCAAAAAAGCATTCTCCTTGTATAAAGGAGGGCTCTGTGCTTTTATTGAAAGCCATTTTACCCAGAGGATATCTTAACAGATCAAAGCTGGGCTTAGACTTTCAACCCTGTTGATTGGTTCTGGGCCCAGTAACATATTTCCATTGACAACAATCACAGCATAAAGACTCTCCAAAACCCACAGCAGCACTGGACCATTTCTTTACCGTGCTCAAAATAAGCAGCCAAGCAATTGCAATAATCTCTAAATCATTGCTTCTTCCCCTCCTCTGCTGAAACCTAGACCTGAGTGCAGAACCTCTGCAGTTCTGCATTAAAATGTTCATCCAAACAAAGCACTTCTTCCAGACTTCCATTCACACACAGAACAGTGAGGCAGTGTCACAACAAAGCTGCAAACACCTTTGATTTCAGAAGTCGTTTTATTTTATTCTTTTTGTCTAAGCTCTGACAGTCTTAATATGCTGCTGTTAATACATCATGTTTTTCCATATCTTGATTCCCACTCCAGTTAACAAAAATCATATGTGTCCCATCACATCCTGAGGTTTTTGCGTTAACCTGAAATCTGAGCACATGGGTTGCCAGATGATTTTTTGGTAGTCATTTTGTCCAGTGTTTCTTGAGATGTTCCTTTAGCTGTGGGATAGTGGATAGCTGTTGTTTGCAGAGATGGCATCTGAGGGGCAACTTGAGAAGTTCAGAGGCATGATCATTCACCGTTACTTTTCCCTTGCTTCGTACCATCTCTATCACATCTGAAATGAAATCAGACAGGCACTACTGGGATCATGAAACACTGTGAGATGTGTGGCACTACCAAATCCACACACTGCTCAACACACATTGCATGTCCTTCCTGCGTTTTGATTTAAACCAACCACACAATTTGGCTGACTTCTACTTAGTGCTGTTCCTCAATATCTGAAGTCACATAAAACTTTTCACTTATTTTACTAGAATTTATGGCTTACGCCTTTTCTAGGGAAAAAAGCCCAAAAGTCAGAACCCAAAAACATGATTATGTTATGAAACACATTTTCTAATCTTACCTTCGGAGTTTAGGAAGTATTCCGTGGTAAAGGAGTTCCAATGCTTTTTGGTTTTCAGAGCAGGAGAATCAAAATCTTGGCTGATGACGTGCAAATGCAGCTGACTAAAACAGATCATGCAGATAAGACAGAAAAAAAAAGTTAATACATGAAGTTCTCTTGCAGTAGGATCAGTTGCAAACATGACTAGAAAGAGACAGACTGCCAGTCTTACGGATCAGTCCTGCGGCGCACAATCCCGACACAGAAAAAACATGGCCTGTTTTCAAGGCAGTACTGCATGCTAAGTGTTTCACTTAAATAACTAAGCCACTACCCTGCATATTCCATTTGCTCCTAGCTACAGTCTGCATTCCTGCTAGTTTCCAGAAAAGCAAAGACGTGGTTTTAATAAACAAAAGGATTAAGCGTTGTAGAGCATCTGAACAGGACACTTCATCAGCAACTCGAAGTGTACTCCAGGAATTGGAGAGCAACTCAGGAACACCGGCTGCCAAATCCTCTGCAGGCATTTGGGCACCGCAATGTCACTTATTTACACACAGGATTAAAATCCTTGCTCAGCGTCAGGCTGGGCTGCGATCAGGTTCCTCTGAGCCCAGATAAACACCACGGAGTTGGCACTCGCTCCCCTCATCCTCTGTGCAGGCACCCAGCTGCCGCAGCCCCTGGGGATGCTGATGCAAGAAGCTTACAGAGCCCACTGTCACCACAGAACGGCTCGGGGTGGAAGGCACCCAACCACCTTAAATGGTCGTGCAGCCCCAAGCCCTCTTGCTGCGCGGGGAGGGCAAAAGCACTGTGCTCCAGGTGAGGCTCGAACTCACAACCTCGGCATTGCTCGGCTTCAGTACTGCTGTATAAGTACCGCGCGCTAACCCATTGCGCCACTGGAGCCAGCAGACAGACAGACAGCACGGCTCAGCAGCACCCACGGGACCCAGAACCAAACCTGAGCGTCCGCAGGGATGGTGCTGAGGCTGTGCCACCGCCCAGCCCAGCTCTGCACATCCGGGAGAGCGGGCTGCCTGCCTGATGGCTCCCCTGCGGCTTACCTCATGCTGGGAATGGCGTGGTAACCCAGCCGGAACTCCAGGCTTTCTTTGGCAGGGCACTGCTGAATCATTTTCTGCCCCACTGCATGCATATGTTCCAGGAGTCCGAGGTGCTCTCTGGTGACTGATTTGAGGCTCGAAATGGAGTCCCACGGTAAAATAAGCCAGTGGTAACGTGCTTTGGGGTATTTATCCTTGATGACTACAGCCTTCTCATCCTTATAAACCTAGTAAACAAGAAACTTGATTATTTACTGAACTTAAATGTCCTGCCCCACTATGCACTGTATTTACTGAGCTCTGAGGTGCCATCCATCTGCACATCCCCTCGTGGCTGCGGAAGTCCTTGAGCACAAGCGTATGTTACTAGCAGGTAAAAAAGCCAGGAAAAGTCTCTACGCAGGAGAAATACTGAGCAGCAGGGTGTTTCCCTTCATATCCTTGGTCAGAACCACGCTAGCCCAGTGTGCGCTCCTCTGCCACACCAAGCACCCAGCAGCTAAAGGAGGTGTTCTAGAGTTTTTCTTTAAGGCAAAAGCCTTCGATTCTTATTCAGAAAGAAATACTTTAACCATCGCTACAAGCCAACGTGAACTGTCTAGAAAATAACCTAGACTCATGACCAGTGTGGTCGAGGACCCTTCCCTCCATCAGGCCACATCTAAGCTTTGTGGGCACTGCAGTGACAGCGATGGCACTGCACTCAATGCAGAGCACATACGAGTGGACTCCCCGTGGTGAAACACAAGTCTCAGAGGTGCAGCAGAACACTCAGCAACTACTGTACACCTCCTCCAGCATTTCAAAGCCAAAACCTTAGGATCTAAGCTGATTAAGTTGGTGCTACTCCAGATGCTACTTTTAAAGATCATTCACACGAAGAAGAGGTTTCTGTCTCTACAGCCCTTCTTCCCCTTGACCTTTCTTTCCTGTTCTATTTTTATCTTTTTGCCCTGCTTATCACCTAGATGCAGTTAATCAAGAGAAGCAGCACCAAAGCATGTGGAGAGCAGGGCAGCAAGGCCTGCCCGTGGCAATAAAAAGGTGCCAGCCTCTAAAGTGCCCTCTGCTCTGCTAGCAGCAGGTCTGCTGGTAAGAGATGAACGATGTCTTTGCCATCTTTGCTAATTCTTTTTGCATGTTTATATGCAGAGCTGATCAGTCTTGCTCTACAGGAAGGAAGATTAAAATTTTATCAGCACACAAATCATTACGTAGTCCATACCATATTTTCATGCACTTTGGTCTCTGCATATGCAAACAGAATCAAGACAACTGTGAGGAGGTGCTTCCAGAAAAAAAAAGTGTTTTGTCATTTCTTTAAGGTACGTTTAAGAAGCAAAGGTGGGAGGTCTGTTGTTTATATCTTTCATTCTGAACCACAACTAACAAAGCTAACATTAAGCCACAGCTACTGTGTTCCGACATTCAAGTAACAGTTCTAAGAACAGCATTTCTTTTGGGTCAAGAAAACACTGTCTTCTTAAGTGCTATGGGAACCTCCACTTAAAGAGTGAAGATTGAGCTTCAGGTTTAAAACGTAAGCAAATACTTTGATAGCTTTATCATTTGTGATAGACTCATTTGAAACTGCTGACAGACACCTGAATTATTTAAAAAAAAAGAAGAAAAAAAAGGAAAATAATAAATTGGGACATTCTGATGGGTGATGAATGAAATTATTTTCAGCCTAAGGATGATAATCTCCTGAGGGGGCCTACTGTGCCTGTGGAGTCCTCACCTTTGGAAACCATCTCAACTAAAACACACAATGACATGAGTGGTCAGACTGGCCCCCAAACTCAAAGAAAAGCATGATACAGCCACAGGAAAGCAAAGGAAAAGAGAACCTTCTATAGAAGGTTAGAAGAAGGCACCTAGGAAACTCCTGCAGTCGTGATGAAACGGGGTAGAGAAGGAGCCAGAGTCACATCCACGTCAGCTGCTGCCCAGGTGTTGCACAGTTAAAGTTTATTGGAAATGATGAAGCTGCACCACACTTGGACATACAACAGTGCTGACTGCCAGAAAATAGGAATCTCAGCTTTAAACCACAGCCTTGTTTTAATCGGTTTCCATGCTAACGTGGCCCTGTTGTGTACCTGCTCTCCCTGCGACCTTTTTAAAACACTGAAGAAATTTGACAGTGTCAGGAGCTCCAAGGAAGTTCTGACACTGCACAAACTCAGCATAGTAGAGACTCCCAAATTCTACCAGATGCACTCTTGCGCAGATTATCAAATTATTAATGTAAACTGCTGAAGGAAAGAAGAATGCTCACTATCTAGACAAGAAGTACTGTGAAGTACTTGTGTATAGTTCTCACCTGCACTTTAGGATCTTGCATGGCACTCTTTAGACCTTGACTCCAGTGTCCTAAATGTTCCTAAAACATTGAAAGAAGAAAAAAAACACAATTTTGTAAGAGAATTAAGACTCTAATTATGTATTTTAAAACATTTTGTCAGAAACTTTCATTAGAACTATAGTGATACCGCATGAATGACAGGTGAATCGTTTCCTTTCTATGAAAACCAACACAACCCTCCATCCAACTGACCCACAGTGCTACTCTTGTACATTTTAACCTGGAAATATTAACATTTTAAGCTGTAAATTTAACAACAGAGAGCTCTAGATCTGCTTGGATTTATTAACTCGCATGCATACGTTACAGCACAGACCTTGATTACCAATGATGACAGACCATCTTTCTACAAGATCTGCTGCTTCATGCATCACAAGGGCCAGAGGAGGTACAAGGATCACCATTTGCATGTTGCTCTGCACAGAACAAAGAAGCACTGTTGTGGTGCCTGGCCCTACTCTGGGAGTATTTCTCTCTCAATACTGTGCAAGACAGAGTGGCTCATAAAGAAAAAAACAAGAGTACTGCCAGAATTAGCAGATTACTTCTTAATTTTGTTATCCAACTCCTGGAGTGCAGATTTTAGAAATACACAGTGTTTCATCTGTTCAAGCACTTCACAGGCATTGCCAATGATGATCTTCATGACATTCTTACAAAGCAAGACATCCAAATGTTATTCCAGTACTGGCAGGGAAATGCTGAATCGCCATCTTTCTCTGATCACAGCACCCCAAATCTGATCCTAATATAATGAGCATGAGGTCAGCAGTGGTGTAAGTGGTCAGCCCACCAGAATCTGAGACTGAGATTTGGTCCTGCGCTCCTATTAAATACATTTTGCCCATGTCAGCAGGGCTAAAAACTTCCTTTCAAAAGACTGTGGCTACAACGTGAACACAAATATGGTTCTACGTTGATAAATGACCAAAACAGCAGGGGGGGAAAAAAAAAGGAAAAGGAAAAGGAAAAGGAAAAGGAAAAGGAAAAGGAAAAGGAAAAGGAAAAGGAAAAGGAAAAGGAAAAGGAAAAGGAAAAAGAAAAGGAAAAGGAAAAGGAAAAAGAAAAGGAAAAGGAAAAGAAAAAGAAAAAGAAAAAGAAAAAGAAAAAGAAAAGAAAAGAAAAAAAGGTCAAGATGCTCCACTTTCTGCACGTAAGCTTTTTAGATAACCACTGTTCCACTTATAAGAGAACAGATCTCATCTCAAGAGCCTGCACACCATGCAACTCCAGCTAAGCAGTGCTCAGTGGAGCTCTGCTCTTCCATAAGAAACTGCAACAGGAACCAGAGATCGAGACTTCATTTGCTGAAGCCAGCTCGTTACTTTAGCACTCTCCAGCTGACATGGGATCCAGGTTGTGCTCTCAGGAGCTATGTGACATCAGGAGCACACCTTTGCCCGTGTATGTGGCAACTCGTGCTCTGCACACTCCTAGGGCCCAGGTTCATCTAAGAAGTTCCCCACAGGTAGCACATACAGAAGAAAAGATGAAAACCCTCTAATGGAGGAGACAACCCCAGGAGAAACAGCAGAAGTACTGGTAGGAATACACTTGCCTTTCCGCTCGTTGTCTCTTCGTGTGGAGATACACTGCTCTTGCTTGGCCTGAGGCCCGCAGATCTGCTTTGTGTATCCACCACCTCCATCTTCTTTGCCTTTCTGGGCACACTTTCTATTTCATCATTCTCATAGGAGTCTTCACATGGCCTCTTTTCAGTTTGTATTTTCTCTTCTGCTTCTGTAACAGTTCCCTCTGATTCTTCACCAAATTGCACCACGAAGGGGTAAAGTTTATTCACAATATGCAGAACTTGGCCCGGTCTCATTTTCACCTCTTCATCCTTGCCAATATCCACTAAATCGACACTAGTTGGGTTGACTCCTATCTTTGGTAGAGAGAAAAATAATTTTAAAAGTTGATGTTGTAATTGAAATCACCAGCAGCCCCTCAGTATCACCATGCTGTAAAGCTAATGTGTTTGGTGTTCACTCTGCCCCTGTCCCATCTGGGAAGTTCAAGATTGGCAGCACCTGGCAATGACCAGTCTTGTGACTGCAGCCATTAAGACACAAACCACAGCCTCACCAACAATTATTTCTTGAAAAATAACAGCAGTTTTAACAAATTATTTAAATCCAGCAATCCCCAGAAAGCTTCTGGAGTTCAAATTATTTCCTATTTATTCTCTTTTCTTTTTTACCACAGTTGCTTTCTATCCAGCACCTATTGAATGCTGCCCCACCAACACATCTACTTTCAAACACGTAAGTCTGCAGCAGTAGCTCATTTCAAGAGACGGGTGTTTGGGATCACAGCAGCTGGTTCCTGTTTAACCACAGCACATTTGCAGTGCACTCCCTCCTGTGTTATGAAAAGAGAAACTAGGAAATAAATTTACTTGAGCTCCCAGATCCCTGCTGCACGGGAATCAGCTCCTAGCCCCCGTCCTTGCATCCCAGGCCAGATGTGATAACCACTGCCTAGACCACGTGTGACTGTGTTCAAACACAGTGAGAACATCTGCCTGTTCCTTGGAGTGGCACTAAACCTCTCTGCTCTCAGCTTGTGCAAAGTATACACAGGCAGAAGTACGTTTATGTGGTTTTAATTCTGCATGCCACACTTGCAAAAAGAACAAAAAACAAAAAAACAATTTTCTGCTGACTTTTTAATAGCAGACTCAGGTCAGCAAGATCAAAACTGGCTTTCACCTCTCATTTCATCATTTTATGGACCTATGCAACTCAAAAATGATTTTCCATCCAAAACAGTGTTTTAAAGACTTAGAAGCTACTTACGTTTAGCTGGTAATGGAAAAGCAGTACCTGATAACACAATGTGGCATGGGCAACCTACGTGGGCCGACTGAACAGATTCTGTCTGACGATGTGGATCACCCTAGGAAAGGAGTCCTTGCCTTCAGCTAAGTGCTTCTGGATCATGTTTATATATAAAATAAGTTTTAGAAACCAGTTATTGCTTCTGACTGATAAACTCTGTCGTGTTTCTTTAACCCTGCCTGTCAGATACCTGCTTGTTTCACAAAACAGCACCATGTCTCTCATCACCTCATCTTCAATCTGACGGAGCACCTGCCCGATCCCTGCCAGAACCTCCTCATCCTGCAGTGCCACAGTTTCACCCAAACAAAGCACATTTCACATTTCCCTGCCCAACGTGCTGTTTAGCCACTGATTGTTGGAACCCCATATTGGGAAGCAACTCAAGAGCTGGCAGTGCAAGCACGCTAATACTCACTGCCAGAAGGTACTCATGGCTCTGAAACAGCAGTAACATTGCATTCAAATCATGGTGGAGACTGACTTTGGTGAAACAGTGAGATTTCTGCAGGATTCACCAGAGGACAGAGGGGGCCCAGCATTCACTGAGGGCTGGCAGACATTTTGATGGAAGATCAGAAAAAAAACACAGAACAAGCTGTTGTGTTACCCACATGGATGCTGGTGCTGTGAGGACGTCCATGTGCCCCTACACCAGAGGCAAGAACATTTTCCCTTCACATTATCTCAGGCATACTGGTCATTGTCAGTAAGAGCAGACCTACATTCGTCCTGTTAATAACCTGTGAATGCCTTCTGTGCTGCCTCACATCCCACCCCTCCTAGAAGTGACAAGGCCTTTGGCTCAGTCAGGTATCAAAGCAAAAACCCTCTATGCCAGCCCAGTCCCTTCAATACAGAACCACTGGGACTTGAAATGAAGGGCTGTGTTAACTTTAGAAAAATAAGAGTAATGATCAGAAGGAAGGTCAGTCAGTTTAGGAAAAACTTGAAGGCCTCCAGACCTCAGAGCCTGGAAGACGTGCATGGTGAGGTTTCACACTGCTGCTCACTGATGCTGCAAGACAGCAGGACAGCTGGAGGCTGGGCATTCCTGCACCGAAACACACAAATGGAAAACAGATCCCTTCTGAGGACTGTTTGGCAGCTCCAGGCCCTCCATAATCCGGTATGAGAGCTGACATTCACACTATTTGTGGAAGTCAAGTGCAATATGCCAGTAAGTACCAGAAACACTGAAAAGCTGCTTAAAAACATACCTGCTTAACTGTGACATACCCCTTGTTACAGTCTGCTTTCAACAGAACTGAAAAGAGAGAACAAATTGTTACAAAACACTGTGAAGAGAAAGGATGGATATCTGCCTGCCCAGCCCAGCCTTTGTGGGAAACACTTGTGCACCTCCAGCTCCTGCTGCCCTTTGTTCTGTGAATGTACCAAAAGAAGAGCTCTGCCTCACCGACCTGCACAGAATCACAGAACGGCCTGGGTTGGAAGGGACCTCAAGGATCACGAGTCTCCAACTCCCTGCCACATGCAGGACCACCAACCTCCACATTTCACAGCAGCCCAGGCTGCCCAGGACCCCATCCAACCCGGCCTTGAACACCTCCAGGGATGGACGGGGCATCCACAGCCTCTCTGGGCAGCTGTTCCAGCACCTCACCACTCTCATAGGAAAAAAACTTTCCCCTGACATCCAACCTAAACCTTCCCTCCTTGAACTTAAAACCATTCCCCCTTGTCCTATCACTGTCTACCATTGTAAAAAGTTGCTTCCCCTTCTGTTTATCATCTCCTTTTAATTACTGGCAGGCCTCAATGAGGTCACCCCGCAGCTTCTCTTCTCCAGGCTGAACAAGCCCAGCTCCCTCAGCCTGTCTTTGTAGGGAGGTGCTGCAGCCCCCTGCTCATCTTTGTGGCTCCTCTGGACCCTCTCCAACAGCTCTCTGTCTTTCTTGTACTGAGGGCTCCAGCCCTGGACGCAGTGCTGCAGATGGGGCTTCACATGGGCAGAGTAGTGCAGCCTTACTGACGGAATCCTCCCCTGCCCGCACAGCCGTGCGGCGCGGCCTTACCTTGCTGTCGCGAGCACCTCCTGTCGGCGATACGGGTTCGCGGCCCGCGGCCCAGCAGCACGGCGGCCATGTGCGGCAGCGGCACACGCAGCCCGTGCTCCTCCGTCCCCACTAGCCAGCAGACACGCATCGCCACGCTGCGGGGACAAACAGACAGCGCGTTACCGGAACGGACGGACGCACGGACGGGACGCGCCGTTCCCGCCCCCGCGCAGGGCGGGCTCCGTCGCCATGGCAACGCGGCGTTTAAAGCGCGCGAACTCCGGCTCGCCACCAGCCTCGCGCCGCACCAATCAGCTCGGCGGAACCGCCTCACGTGACGCGGAGGCACGCGCGCTCCCGTCCCGAGCCTCGGCCCTCCGCAAGCGCAGTTGTGCTCGGTGGGCGTAAATTTGGCTGAGGGGACGGCCGAAAGGTAGGCGGGGCCGAGGCCGGCGGCGCTGATTGGCTCGACTCGCTCCGCCTCCCTCTCCTATTGGCTGCCTCCCCATTTGAAGCGAGTTCCGGGGCGGGGCGGCGCCGCCTCAGTAGTCTTTTAACACGGGACCGGCTCCGAACTTTCCAGAAAAGTCGGGAGCGGAGAGCGGCGCGGTAGAGTCCTGCGAACAGCGGGAGCCGTGCGGGGCTGCTCACCGACATCGCCGCCAGCATGGTGAAGGAGACCACGTACTACGACGTGCTGGGCGTCAGCCCCAGCGCCTCGGCTGAGGAGCTGAAGAAGGCGTACCGCAAGCTGGCGCTGAAATACCATCCCGATAAGAACCCCAACGAGGGCGAGAAGGTGAGCGGGAAGTGGGAGGCGGGAAGCGGGTCGCTGAGGTGCTTGTGTGCGCTGAGGCGTTTGTGTCTGCTGTGTCCCTCGCGCAGTTCAAACAGATCTCCCAGGCGTACGAGGTGCTGTCCGACCCCAAGAAGAGGGATCTGTACGACAAGGGCGGAGAGCAGGCAATCAAGGAGGGCGGCTCGGGCAGCGGCTTCGGCTCTCCCATGGATATCTTCGACATGTTCTTCGGCGGCGGAGGGAGGATGCAGAGGGAGAGGCGAGGTAAGGGCGGCTGTGCTGCCGGCTGGCTAATCTGTGGGGCTGCGGGAGGCCGTTCGCCGTGCTTTGTGGGCTGGGCGGTGTGCGGCTTTGTGAGCTTCCCCAGCTCCAGCGATCCGCTCTGTGGAGATGGAGCGAAGCGCTGTCCCAGCCCCAACGTGCGCTCTGTGAAGCCGTGCTTTGTGTTGAGTGGGAAACGTGGGGGTAACGAGCCTTAAAATGAGTGCTGAGAAAGATGCTGCGATAGCGAAATGGAAGCTGATCTTCCATTGTGTGTGGCTGTATCTAAATAAGGTCGCCGAGTTGCTTTGGCTCTGCGAAACCTTCCTGTGGGATTCACTTCACCGTAGCTTTGCTCAATCCAGTTGAAGTGCAGCTCAAAAGTTAAAGTCTAGCGATATCAGCCTTTCCTTGCGCTGTTAAACTGCTTAGAAGCAGCACTGGCCGCAGCACTTCTCTTCCTAAGGGAATTTAGAGGTCTGTATCAAAGTATTCTTAGTAAGCTGGAACTTGCTGTACTTCCCTAAGCTGGTTTCTTTGTTCCTAAAATTCTAACTAATTCCTGATTGTAAAAGTGTAGTTGCTCATGGTTACTCAGTTTAGTTTCCAGAAGTCCCTTCATGAGAGGGGAAAACACCTAACTGGCTTTAGAATGTGCCTCCCACTTCCTTGTAGCAGAATTGCAGTTAAAACAGAAATTTTGAATCTGGAACTTAAATGTAGCCTTTCACATTTTTGTTACACGTATTGTGTGTTCTCTCAGAGGTCAGATTTCTCCTAATAGAAGTGTTAATGCTTTTAGCACCTTCACCTAACTACAACACAACTGAGAAACTGACTAATACAAGTAGTCAGAGAACTATGTTGAAACAAGATGTTAAAGCCTACAGAAGCTTGTTTCATTGTGGTATGGAAAACTCAGACTGACTTTGAGTCCGGGCTTACAAACTTAAGCTGAATGGTTTCTTTCACAGGCAAAAATGTGGTCCACCAGTTATCAGTGAGTTTAGAAGATATGTACAATGGTGCAACAAGAAAACTTGCGCTGCAGAAGAATGTTATCTGTGATAAATGCGAAGGTAACTGTGAAACGTAAATTATAATTCTTTCTCTCCAGAATGCAGAATCAAGTTATGCGTTGCCAGAAGCAACAAGAAAGCGCAGTTACTCATCTCCAATTCTCTCTTCAGGTCGTGGTGGAAAGAAGGGTGCAGTAGAATGCTGCCCGAACTGCAGAGGGACAGGCATGCAAATCAGAATTCACCAGATTGGGCCGGGCATGGTGCAGCAAATGCAGTCTGTGTGCATGGAGTGCCAGGGGCACGGAGAGCGAATCAGCCCCAAGGACCGCTGCAAGAGCTGCAATGGCAGGAAAATTGTTAGAGAGAAGAAAATTCTAGAAGTGCACATTGACAAAGGTGAGGTGTCTTGGTAAGGTGCGGGGCTAGCCATGGTTGTACTGACACTGCCTTTGCAGTTCTAAAGCATTAACAAATACGTAGTATCCACTTGGTGAGTGGCAGTGTTGAAAACAAACAGTGAAGTAGCCTGTTGCTGTCCTCAAAAGCAGACCTGTTTTTAGGGAAGGTTTATTCTGTGTTAATTTTTTCATGCACATAGCTGAGAACAAACAGACGAACACGCAGGATTGTAAGTAGTGGATTATTTTAATCTACTGCCATTCTGTAAGAGCAAGTTCTGATCAGGTAGGCATATCACTTGTTGGCTCTCCCAATGAGTTTTCTGTGCATAGGGAAACTATGCAGACTTCGATCACTTCTACTGTGTTTCAGTGTGAAGAGGAACCAGGTCTGCTACAGTAATTGGGTGCAAAGACGGTGCTAAGCCTGTAATGCTTAGAACTGTTTACAATGCAACCCCTACAGTGCTCCTCAGCATAGTTTATCTTTGCCTGGCAAAATGTAATTCAATATGTGAATCCCTCTCAGTGGTGGGAGAGTGCAGTGTGTTGAGTGTGACACATACTTTTCCCTGGGGGATTTCCAGAAGTTGGATGGAGAAATCTTGGAAGGATTGCAGCTTTTAAGACAAACTATACTAGCAAGCAGATTTGCTTTGTACAGATTTGCTACTGATTACTTTCTGAAACATGTAAATCACACATAATACCTGGGTTTGTTTTTAGTGGAGAAAGCATTAAATTTTTTAGAAGGAGGTAATTTAGAAAAGCGTTTCTTCTTTTTTTCTTTCCGTAGTGAAAAAACTGAGTTAGCATGAGGCAGCTAGAATTCATATACAGTGATCTCTGCGTAGGTGAAATGGGTTTCTTACTTGATGGACACAGTCCTAGGTAAAGTAATTCTTGCACTGTGTAGTTGCTGAAATAAAGTTTCATGTGTCTCTGCCTCATACAGTTCTAAAATTTAGGTTAAGTCGTTGCTTCTCAAAATGAGTTCTGTGTGCAATGCAATGCAATGTTCATTTTCTTGTCATACTCAGATTGATGCCCTTGAAGATTTTTACGCTGACAAGTGGCAGTTCCACGCTTTGGTTAAGCTTAATGGTTTTGAGCTGTATCCCAGTTTGGCAGCATTAAGATCTGCTGGAATTGTGAGTTGATTTAAAGGAGAGGGGGCAAGGCTTCAGGGGAAGAAGTTCCTGATGTCTCGAATTTCAAGAGTCAGTTACCTCCTGAAACTGTCTTATGCTTCTAAAAGTATTTCTTGCTGCTGCTTTTTAAAAAAAAAAAAAAAAACTGGAAAAGTTCTTTTTTTTTTTTTTTTTTTTTTCCTTCAATAGGAATGAAGGATGGTCAGAAAATAACATTCCATGGTGAAGGGGACCAAGAGCCAGGACTAGAGCCAGGGGATATTATTATTGTCTTGGATCAAAAAGACCACTCTGTATTTACAAGGTAAGAATTTTGTAAGTCCTTCATGGTAACTCTTGAGATACTTGTTCACATGCTTCCATGGTTACAAAGGACTTTTTCTTTCCTGGAAAGATGAGTGAATAGGATCATGTGGCTAGAAGTCACCCGTGAGTACTGATGTGTGTAGAAATCCTGTTTTCTTTTCACTTAAAACCGTCTGTATTCTAACAGCACCAGATATTTTTGAGTGAGCTTTGGCAGTGGAATATCTGAATATTTCCTTATTCTTTCTAGGGTAGTTCACTCCCTTACATTAAAAGATCATGGTTTAGAGTAGGAACTGACTATTGCCCATTTGACTCCAAGGCACAGAAATGAAATGGCAGTATTTTCATTTTTCTTCAGGAATCCTGTCTGTAACAAGCTTATTGAGTGTAGCATACACCTTTCTGACCCAAAGCAGTTTTCCCCACTTCTCCCACCTATGTGTAATCAGTTCTTTTATTTCTATATGAACGCAAAGTGCCTAAGAAGCATTGAGCATGTCTGAAGTATTTTGTTACCTGTTGGTACTGCTTTGGTGTTGCAGATGTCTTTGTTTCAAGTTACTATTTATGGAATGAGCCTGTCCAGTAGCTTTTAGACTTAAGCAGTGCTGGTAATCTTAAATGTCTTGCGTTGGACTTGGTGTTTTACTGCTTCTGTTTAGAGCATTAAGGAAGAAGCCAATGGATGTAGAGGACATGTATCTCTTAATACCCACAGTTGGCATTGTACTTGTGGATAGGAATGATGAGTAAAGGTTTGTAGGAAACCAACAGCTGGTCTGCATGACTGTCCTCTGTGGTGCTGAGCACTGAGCCAAAAGGACCCTGTGCTCACAAGTGAACAGAACTGATTCTTAACTTTGGATAAGATTAACTAATTTTTCTTTTAGTGAAATCAGGTGCTCAGTCAGTTACGCTAAAGGGACTCAAACAGGCTGCCTGCATGGTTACCTGGGTCTTGAATTCATAACTCTGCTTGCTTATTTTTGTCCATCTTCCTTCCCGCTGCCTTCAGTGTCCTTAGGTAACCCTTGATATTAGTGGTCATCTAGTGTTGTGCTGAGGTCATGCTGCTGGTGGGACAACTGGAGTGTTCCTCTTCTCCCTTCACAGTCTAAAATTAACTTTTCAGGCAAGTCTCATTCCAGAGACCTTTAAAATAGGGTGAGTGAAATAACTAAGTTCTTTTAACAGGCTCGAAGATTTCTTAGCCCTCAGACATGCAGTGCACGCAGATGTCACTTGCACTGCCTTCCTGAAGTCAGAATAGGAAGCTATAACAGTTAAAACGTCCAGATATTTTGTGGTTTGTTTTGATCTTTCACCAGAACCCAGAGTGGGCACAACCTGCTTACACTTCCCTGGTATCAAGTCTTCAGTTGAGTATAAGAGAATGGTGTAGAGCAGGCTGATGCACCCAAGCGTATTAGTCTGTTAGTAGTTAACTGCCCCAGGTGCGATTCTTATGCTGAGAGACAAAGTCTTTCCTAGAATAGAAAAATAATGCTGAAGTAAAACTGAATACAGTGAGCCTTACTGCATTTCTTTTTAATAAATGTGTGTTTTAAATAGTTAATAACAGCTCTCAGTATAGGTACTGTTCCCTGATGCTTCCTTGAGCTGTTGCTTTAATACTCAGTACTACTTTAATTGTGCAAACTTCTCTCTATTAAAATTATTTTCCTTAGTAAGCCAGCTAACGAAGGTGGGATTGATCCTTTTATTGCTTCCCCTTCTTTGTCACTGTTTTTGATTGTTTCTACCCTAGACGAGATGAAGACCTCCTTCTGTCTATGGATATTCAACTGGTTGAAGCACTGTGTGGCTTTCAAAAGCCTATCGTGACTTTGGATAATAGGACTATCATTATTAACTCCCATCCTGGTAAGTGCTTGCTTGTTTTCTGCTAAAAGTCCAAGCATAGGTAAGCTGTAAGCTTAAAAATCAGAAGCAATCCCTCTTCTTGTTGTACAAGGGGTGTACATCAGTACCAGGCTTTTTCTTCCTAGTCTTTGCAGTTTTGAAACAAGAAGCGATTTTTGGATAGCAGTCAGCAGTAATGATCTCTTTATGTGATGTAGTAACTTCCCTCACAGACACTTGATGACCATAGGTCTCTGAAAACTGCTTTTTCATCCATGGAACTGATGGAGCACCTAGCATACTTGTAAGTGTGCTTACTTGGGAAGCATAAGAAGGCTACAAGAGTGGATGTCCACTGGCTTGCTTTCTTGGATGTTAGCAGACATGAAGTCCCTCTCAGACTGCTGCTATCAGTGTAGTTGTCTCTACACAGTGTAGAAAGCTAAATAAATACTGAATGGAGTTGAAACTAGATCTGCTTCCTGCCTATGTTTCTTCTTTGCTTTTTGTTTTTAGGCCAGGTTGTCAAACACGGGGCTATTAAGTGTGTTTTAAATGAAGGCATGCCAATTTATCGCAGACCGTATGAGAAAGGACGTCTCATCATAGAGTTCAGGGTAAGTGTGTCAACTTAATTTCAGAGCACACAGTTTGGCACCTGATTTCTATCTAGAAGCTTGCTTACTCTCTAGGGAAAAGCTGATGCTGGCAGCTGTGGAGGGAAGCTCTTTGTGCTAGAGGAGATTCAGCATCTCTGGTGTCAGATACTTCTTAAGCACTGGTCTTAAGTCAGCTGTGATGATAAAGCTGGCTTTAGCAGATAGCTTGACCTGTAATTTAATGGAAAAAGGTAAGTTCAGGTACACTCAATTCCATCTCTTGATGATTTCAGGTGAACTTCCCAGAGAGTGGCTTCCTTTCCTCAGATAAGCTGTTGTTACTTGAAAAACTGCTACCTGCAAGACAGGAAATAGAAGAAACTGAGGAAATGGAGCAAGTGAACTTAGTGGACTTTGATCCATCTCAAAAAAGAAAACATATGTATAATGGGGAAGTCTATGAAGATGATGACCACCATCCTAGAGGTGGTGTTCAGTGTCAGACATCATAGAAGGGCCATCAGTAACTTGTGATGCTTGTTTTGTATGTGTTAGTGGATGAGTGAAGGACTAGAGGCAGTTCACTGTCACTTCTTGCTATTCATTGTTATAACCAGCCATAGTTGTTTTACCTAAAAGCATAAAGGAAAAAAAAATAAACTAATGAAATTGACTCTGCAACTTGTGTAAAGCTCCAGGACGCAAGCTCAAATCAAATAGAGCACACTTCACCTCTGCCTGATGATACAAGACAACTCCCTCACCTGCTAGTCTTCTCTTTCAAGCCTTGTAATTCCTGTATGTGTGCAATTGCTGAGGCTTAGACTAAGCTGCTGTGGTGATCTCTTTGTGTATTCTAGGTCTTATATGCACTTGTGCATACTTTAGAGTATAAGTCATGGTAAGACATAGTTAGTGAGTTGTGTACCAGTTAGGATAACATGTTAATGTTTGGGGCTTGTACTGGTGTTTGTCAAGTAGGGGCTGACTCTTAACACAGCCACGTAATACATGAAGCTGACAGCGATGTGGTCAGTCTTCATGAACCCACTGAAGTCACATGACCTATGAGTTCTCAAGTTTCTGCTCTTAAGGTCAAACAGAGTTTTTTGCCAGCTCTGCTATGGCCTTGGAGCTGAATGTGAAGCTTTGCTCAGGTCATTGCTGACTGCTTTTTTGCTGATGTTCTGCACAGGACTGGGTTTGGAGTCAGTGGTTGTTTGGCTACTGCAGGGGTTCCTTTGCTACCATGCATGAGTGAAAAACTCCAGGCATTATCAGCACATGTGCTGTTTGGGGATAGCCTGCCAGCATGCGAAGCTTTACTTTGCCCTTAATTACTGAAATCAGATACCCTACAGTGGTATGTCATGGAGAGCACTGGAGGAGAAAGAAATTTATTGTCAGCACGTATCCCAACTGACACATCTAGGATGTTCTGAATTTAATGTCTAGGATGTTCTGAATTTAATGTATTGTGTGCATTATTTTAAGCTGACTGTTGAAAATTCTGTATGAATGTTCTAATTATGTAGATGAAGCATTTCCAATATAATTACAAAATTGTTCATTGCCTCTTTTCTTAGAGCAGCTGTTGATTTAAAGATGTCGCACCCCTCATTTTAGGCAGCTATTCACAGAAAAATCCTAGTAGAAAACTTCTTTCATAAAATATGCTGAGAGGACAGGTCCAGATGTAACCTCCAGCATGGTCCTCTCCTACCATCTGGCTCAGGACACAGCTAACACTTGTCATACCATACTGAAGAAGTACAGTGAACTGTTCTTCCTTCACAAAACAGCTGTTACAGGGCTGGTGTGTTTGCATTACTGGAAGCAGCTCATAAAGAAAACTTACCTTTTGTTACAGGTTGCATTTTACGAAAAAGAGCTAGTGCCAGAGTTCTCAAACCTCAACTACACTTCCCTTTCTGGTACCTACAGCATAGAGGTCCTCTCTCTGTTTTGTTTACGTCTTTTTCTTTCTCTGTCTCAGCAGGAATAACTTTCTCCTCTGAATTCTCAAGCTCAGTAGTCAGCTATACATGTTATCGGTAGGGACACTTGCTCCAGCAAGGGAAGAATAGAATTTAACCCTACTGCTGCAAAGCTGTCTCTGGGCTAAACTGCTATGATGTACCAATCAGTGTCAGTTCAGCTACCACCCTTGTTTAGTTTCTTCCCTTGCATCAATCACCATCAAAACACCTAAGGACTGTCATGTCAGTGCATTATCTCAAGGATTACAGTAGGCTGTCTTGCTTCACAGGGCTGTGAACTGTATCAAAATATTGCACAAGTTTTTAATTCTTGGGGAAGTGTAGATCTCGATCAGCAGCACTGATGCAGGGGAGGGCTAGGTTCTGAGGGCTTCCAGGAAAAGGTCCTGCTGCTACTGCAGGAAGAGCAGCAGAAGTACCACTGGTTTAAATAATCAGTTTTGAAAACCACCTTGAGACTAGCAGAGGCCACATTCACTCCCCCCCAAACACTTCTCAGTTCTCATTGATAGGATTATGAGGGAAAAATGGAACATCCCCATTTCCATGTACTTCAGACAAACACCATGAAGGCACACATCTGTTTCTGGCTGTCTGCCTCAAGGGGATGAAGGCTAGGAAATAATAGCAGGGTGAGCCCATTGGTTCCCCTGCCACCAAAGAGCATGTTTTACACAGACTACATGAACACACAAGTGTTGATGTGTCCCTCACTAAACACTTGGGCTATCTGCTTGGACTACCTGCTGCTACAGGAACATTTCTGTCCTGAATTCTCAACGTATCAGACCCAGGAAGGCGGTAGCCTGCTTGCCTAGAGCTCTGAGAGCCTCAGTCAGATGTGGTAGCAGCACAGTGACAAGACTACCTATACTGATCTGCGACTGCAGGGCAATCACCAGCCTCTGCACCCCAGATAGGAGAGACGTGGTACAGGCATCAAAGACATGCATTGTCCTCCTGGGGCACTCCTCATGATCATGGGACAAACAGTCACAACACCTGACTACAAAGCCACACACCGAGGGTGGTACAGAGGAATCCAACAGTCCTAACTCATCTCACTGATTAGTGAGACATAAGGTCGTTTTGATGTTAGGAAACATACAGTATGAAGAAAATGAAGGTTCTGCAGAGGTAAAGAAATACACTAGGTGCAAGGCTTCACCAAAAAACACTGCCAAGTGAAAGCAAGAACCAGCAAGAAGGACCCCCCACCCTTAAAGTTTTATGCATGATACTGAGTAAACAGTGAGGCTTCACGCACAGAATCACACAGAACGGCCAGGGTTGGAAGGGACCTCAAGGATCACGAATCTCCAACCCTCTGCCACATGCAGGGCCACCAACCTCCCCATTTCATAGCAGCCCAGGCTGCCCAGGGCCCCATCCAACCTGGCCTTGAACACCTCCAGGGATGGACGGGGCATCCACAGCCTCTCTGGGCAGCTGTTCCAGCACCTCACTGCTCTCACAGCAAACAACTTCCCCCTGACAGCCAACTGAAATCTGCCCTCCCTCACTTTCCAACCATTCCCCTGTCCTGCTGTTCTCTCCCCTTTCCAAGAGCTGACTCCCCTCCTGTCTGTAGGCTCCCTTGAGGTCCTGCAGGCTGCACTGAGGTCACCCCGCAGCTTCTCTTCTCCATGCTGAACAAGCCCAGCTCCCTCAGCCTGTCTTCGCAGTGGAGGTGCTGCAGCCCTCTGATCATCTTTGTGGCTCCTCTGGACCCTCTCCAACAGCTCTCTCTCTTTCTTGTACTGGCTTCTTCCAGTAAGCACAATATATTTATAGCAAGCAGCAAAACACTGTCAAAAAAATGAAACAGGACAATTTTTTTCTGACTACTCCCATTTATGTTGGATAGACAACTGCGAAAAGTGACAACAGAGCAGTACAGAATAGCTGCTTCCATGACTACCTGCAGTTATCCAGCTTCTGATCAACTGAGTTGACATTTAGAGTCATCTTGGCAGTGTTTCAGATTCAAGAACACCAAATTCACAGTTAAGTTTAAGGTCCATTACAGTGATTCTTTCCACTGTGCATCAGTCAAGTAGAGGATTGAACTTAGTTTTTCCCCCTGGAATCTAGTGTATCTATCTCCACTCTTACAAAGTTATTCTGTTAAACTGAGAATTGCCCCTGAAGCATTTTTTAGCAATCTGCAATCACTCTTGTTCCTGCCTGTTTAACTTCAGGAC
This sequence comes from Meleagris gallopavo, assembly GCF_905368555.1. Classification (NCBI taxonomy): domain Eukaryota; kingdom Metazoa; phylum Chordata; class Aves; order Galliformes; family Phasianidae; genus Meleagris; species Meleagris gallopavo. The sequence goes on from NC_139435.1 coordinate 75,654,965, forward strand.
CATAACTGTCCTCTCTTCCCCATGCTTTGTCTACCTGCTGTCCAGAAGCACTGTAGAAAATCTTGTCAGCTCACAGGAAAACCACACGATCCCAACATGCCCAAGGATAAGCAAGGAACTTGTCCTGTATGTTTTTCATTGGCAGTTTCACCGGGGAAGGCATTTTGCTACTTACATTTGTGACTGGCTGGCACTCAAAGTATTTGTAAGGCACAGTGCAGGAATTGTGTAACCTCACAGAATCACAGAATGGCCAGGGTTGGAAGGACCTCAAGGATCACAGATCTCCAACCCCCCACCAATGCAGGGCTACCAACCTCCACGTTTCACAGCAGCCCAGGCTGCCCAGGGCCCCATCCAACCTGGCCTTGAACACCTCCAGGAATGGACGGGGATCCACAGCCTCTCTGGGCAGCTGTTCCAGCACCTCCCTGCTCTCACAGCAAACAACTTCCAAAAATCTGCCCTCCCTCAGCTTCCAACCATTTCCCCTTGTCCTGCTGTTACCTACTCCTTCAAAGAGTTCCACTTTTCCAAAACCAAAAGGAAATGCCAGGTTCCATATTTTCTTAAGAGAGAGGTACTATATTTCTCAAACAGAGGATAGTGCACTGCAAAGCATAATAAAATCAGGAGGTTCCTGAATTGGACATTGAGAAGTCTGACGTACCAAATGCTGCCCTTCACTTCAGTCTTTACTAGCAAGGCCTACCTTTGGGAATGCCCAGTCCTGGAGATCAGGGGTAATTATGTGTAGCAAAGGCAGATGGACCCTCAGTAGAAGAAGATAAATCTGCAAATATTTGAGTAAGCTTAATTATGCGAGTATGTAAATGTTATAAATACATACGTCCTCGTGCCCTGATGAGATGCATGCAGAACTGAAGGAGTTGGCAGGTGTGACTGCAAGGCCGTACAGTCACGTTGCACTGATCATGGCAACTGCGAGAAGTCCCCAGAGACTGGAAGAAAGCAGTCCTGTCTTCAAGCAGGGCAAAAAGAGCAGCCATGATGTCAGTAACCAGCCGGGCTCACCTTGATCCTCGAGAAGGCGATCAAAGAATCGCAGAACTATGAATTCAAGTTGGAAGGGAACTGAAAGCCCATCCAGTTCCAATGCCCCTGCCACGGGCTGGTTGCCACCCAACAGACCATGCTGCTCAGCATGGAGGCACCCATAGCTTCTTCTAATTTGCCTGTTCCAGGCAAATTACTATGCTCTCTTCACTTCAGCCACATCTATCTCCTTGTATCTGGCTCCACAGAGAGCTGAAGCATGCCAACTATGCCTTTCCTAGTTGTGAAACCCAGTATATAGCCATTCTGCTTGTGGTTCACCTGAGCCTACTCTTTTCTCCTGGGCATTCAAATCTGAATTTTCTTGTCCTGTCTTTCATAGCTACCATGATTCAGGTCACAGGGTCTATTTACAACTATCCAATTAACAGTTCCATCAACAGGAACTGGAGCTGAAGTAACTATGCTTACAAAGGACTCCTTAAATTCATACAGACAGTAGGCAAAGAAGGAAACACAGTACCTCATCGCTGATTTTTACCATCATCTTTCCTTTAAGTCTCTGCAAAGTGGTTTTTTTTTTTTGTCCCCCCTTCTCTCAGACTGAACACAGTTGTTACCAAGCTGCCCAGAATCAGTCAGGCCACCTCAGCCAAGTTCATGGTTCAGAATTCTCTGCAGCACGTGGAATTAGATTCACAGAGGCCAGCAGCCACCTCTGAAGATTATTTAGTCTCTCTAAACTGAGAATTTAGCTGCTGCTTAAGTCATTCACAAAGGATATTTTTCTTCTGAGAAAGTGTTCTACAGAAGTGACCAACTTTTCAGTTCTCAGCTGGGCTAAACCTTACTAAAAAAGCCAGGGAGGGACTGATTTTTCTCTGCAGAAGGGAAGCTGGCAGTGGCACCAACACAGGATTGTACCGGTAGATAAGTACAGATTCGTATGTCACTTGGACAAACCCAATAATATTAGAAAAAAGCTAGAGCTACACTTGCAGAACTCTGAAGGAACCCAAGTTTGCTTATTCTTTGCATAGACACAGCAGCTCTTCCCCGTATATTCTGTAAGTACGTGTGGACAGGCAGCTTCTTCCACCCAAGCAAGGCTGAAATTGCTTATCTCCACTTCAGGAAGATTGAACCACTGTGATTTAGCAGATCTGAATTGGCCTATGAAACTTAATTTGATAGTACCCCCAGTGCCAAAAGCACTGCACTCGCCTACATATCACAGAACTACCCAGTTCTAAGTAAAATAACTCAAGAACAAAAGGAAGGTCTGTGGGTGAAGAAGCAAACAATGCTTTCTTTAATGCTAATAAAAGCATTCAAGGTTGTCTTGATGAAATCTTATATTCAGATAAAAAACCTCGTAACACCTGGCTAATTCTCCAGAGATAAAATCTCTTCCAAGATTACACTAAAAAGCAATTAGGAGTATTTTCCAGATGACCACTATACTCTCTTGCCCCATGTCAGTAAATGTACACGTTACAGCCACAGCCAAGGAGGTGCCGTGCCATGGTCCTTCCACAACTATTAGTAGGTGCTATGTCCTGCTCCTAAGCCTTGGGTAGTTGAGGCAATAAGCTGTAAAATTTCTAAATAAAAACCATAAGAAAGGCCAGATTTCCTCTGAAAATGTACTTAAAATCTTTAAACATTCAGTATTTGGACAGGCAGTTCTATTTGATTCAGCGACTTTTCTTTCAAAGAACAGTGTAAGATACCATTTAATCATTTGAGGATTAGCAGTTCCGTGTAACCTGAAAGGGAAGTCAGCAACAAGTCAGATAATAAAAATATTGTCAGATGTTTCCAATACACCAGTGTATTTTCAGGCAGAAAAAAAAAATAATAATCACCTTTTGCTATCTAAAAAATAACTTTATTGCTATATCTAAGGGAGTAAAAAACAGTTTAGGAAACAAAACATTACAGCTAACACAGAACTAAATCTAGATTTGCAGTGAACAAGCAGTGCTGTATGAGAAGTTATGCTAAAATTATTTTGCATTTCTTTATACCAATCACACACGTGGGTCAGTGCTGACGGGTTAGTCCCTGGCTGACAGTCAACACTTGCACTGGGGTCATGTCCATCAGCTGAGAAAGATTGAGAGGTTAACTTGGAACTCATTTATTAAGTCACAAAAACTTATTACTGTTTGAAAGAAAGCATTCTACAAGAAATTAAAACAGCAGATTCAGATCTACATGCATTTGTCCAATCATTACATATAAAACATTTATTTTAGCTGCATCCTATAAGAGCTGTTGTCAGATTTTATAAGATTCTGGTGCACATTCGTAATGGCTTGCACTAGCCAACATCTCAAACAATCATCTGTTCAAATGGAAGAGCCTGGGATTATTCTACCTTAGTGTGGGACCTAAGTTTCACTGTTACCATTAACTAGGCCCATTTGAGTATGCCATGGCCTTTTTAAAAGAGGAAGGTAAGTTGAAATTCAAGGTATTAATGTATTGCAACATCACTGCACTGGGGACTTGGTCTGTGTAAAACAGGCCTGTTTTAGAATACTGATCCCGAGGCCTGTTCCAGTTACAGCTGGTCTGAAGAAGTGTACACCCAGGTGATTTCTTCTAGCCTGGAAGCAAATGAAAACAAATGACAAATACAAAATAGGAACCAAAATACATTTCACTGCCACGTTAGGCAGTTTTATAAGGGGACAGCCTATGAAACTGGGAAAAAAAATTGTTTCATTCTGAGGAAGCTATGTGACCATGCATAATGAAAATAAAACACAGCAAAACACATTAGACTACGAAAGTTCTGTCTTCAAGCAGAGGACAAAGTAGTTTTATCTATATCCCAGGAAAACTGCCTTCATTTCAGCAGTGGAAAGTAGGAAGCCTTCTTATCCCCATATCATTTAACGCCTTCTTATCCCCATATCGCTTACTGAAAGAAAGTACTCTCCTTTATTCTGGTAACCTGTTGTATGTTTAATTCCTAGCTCATTCACTTTTATGAAGAGCACATGAGTTCACACTTCAGTGGACAGAGCAGTCATTCACACAGAAGTTGCTTTGGCTAATCTGGTAAAAACAGAAGTATTTCAAATCAACTGATGCTATATCTAACAAAAATCTAGCTAATTTTTGACCAAGAAACTGAAATGGTATTATCTGTAAAACTGAACTGAAATTGAGCAACTATCATGCTCTGTGCATTTAGACCTTGCAAAAGCACAAACATCAACACCCTGCAAACAACAGGCACGCTTCACAGCTCATTGTAAAATCAAGTTATGGCTTCCAGAGCTTGAGGAGGCCATCTTCACTGTAAGTGGCAATCAGGTTCTGGTGAGGGTGATGAGCAATGCCAATGACATCTTTTTCATGAACCTAGAGAATAAGCAGAAAAGAAGCTTCAAGAGCCTTTCTTTAGCATTAATTCAAGCCAGATATTTTCAAACTAGAGAGTAGAGGAAAGCTGGACTGGGTCAGAATACTTGGTGCAAACAATAAAAGCAAAAAAATAGAACTTTGACAACATTAAGTTCATCTTTTGTGACACAGCGATTACGTTTTTGTTGGGAGAAGGACAATTTCATCTCCTACCCTCTGAAACCCACTACACTGAAACATTCCCCGTTAAATGCTGACATTCAAAGCTGGCACCTCTGTTTGGTGTAATCCAAGGTAAATTTAAGCCTGACAGCTTTAACTCTAGCAGCCTGGACAGATTCTCTTCCAACTAGAGCCCAGATTAACATTTGCTCTAGTTTATTTAACCTTTTCCACCAAGTAATTCTTGTACCAGAGGGAAACATTTTCAGAACTACGAAGAACAAAAATGTTCCAAAAAAACAAAGCCTCAGCACATTCCACAGTCAAGCACTCTGGAATGCAGTTGCTACCAGTTGTGGCTGCTAGCAGGGAAAGACTAATTGGTACAAAACCTCTGACAGACCTCACAGATAACAAGCATTTAGATCATCAACTCCGCAGAGGCTCAAGCTACTGACTTACTGTCAGTGTCCTCTCCAGCTTGCCAGTCACTGTGCTAAAGCAGTAGAGCACAAAATCTTCACCGACGCAGTAGATCCATTCACCACGAGGAGAGAGTGCACAGCAGACAAAGTCACCACCTTCTCTCTTACCAGAGCTGAAACTTCTCACAATCTGTAGAGACACCGCCCAAAAACATTGCACAAGATTAGACTGGGGCACACAATTACCATCTTCAAGGCAAAAACATTTAGGCAGTACTAGCTCTATTTAGAAAACATCTCTCTCCATATCAGTAACCACTTCCTGCAAGTCGAGATATTCTGCTAACTGCGTCCAGAGCAGTTTGCCATGAAAGTGAATTGGAGAAATCAGGTTCAAACCCTGCCCGGGATGCTGGCGTTCTTAAAATGACTGAAAGACATGAAAGGACACCAGTAAGATCACATACCTGACCCTGCATGTTCATAATGACAACTGTGTTTGATCTGTTGCAAACAACAAAGTGTTCTGGGTTTTTAGGCAGCAGAATGACACTGTTGACAGTAATGTCTGTCCCCGCTGTGCTGCCAAGGGACTTGAAGGTGTTTGAGCATTCTGTCGTCTTCACGTTCCAAACCTAGCGTGAAAAACAAAATTAATTACCTTTAAAGAAAAGTAAACAGAAACTGCTTTTTGGAGCTGAGGTACTAGATTCAGATTTTTTAATGCTACTGAAGGGAACTAGGGATAGATGCATATTGTAAAATAATAATTATTTTGAAGTGTGGACACCATGAAAAGTTTCACTGTGACTGACCTGAAAGTGAGTCACTACTGCCCAAATTCAGTCTGGATCCCTTTCTTTAAGGAGTCTGTCCTTACAAGCAAGTCCACGCTTGCTTTCTGGTTTTAGCTAGCACCTGTAAACATACGTGTGGCCTCTGCACATGCGGCCTTCCTACACAAGACAGACATGAAGATGGTGAAAAAGCAAAGCCTTTCTGATACCACAGTAAGTGATGTCCATGTGTTGCTTCACATACTAAAGCAGGCTTTTCCTGCCATTCAGAAACAGGAAGTAAAACTGCTTATTTAACATTTAAAATGAAATTTAACTCACCAGCTGTGGAATACATATATAGTTTACATGCTAGTATAACCAAAATGGAAGACAGCATCTTCTTATGCTATTCTCACTATTGGGGCAGTATGGCAAATAGGACAAGTTCAAAATTAAGGCTCCAGTGAATACAAACAAGATCCATCACACTCTCCTTCTCTAAACCCATCTATAAACCACCTCTGTCTCCTTACCCCCACAGCTGCACTGCACCAATGTCCCATACAGCACAGCTGCTTCTATCTATCTATCTATATTTTTTTACAGTCAGTAGGGCAGTATAGACAACAGTGCTTTATTACTTATAACTATTGCAACTGTTCCACTTGTAGCTGGGACCAAAAGCCAAACCTATCGTTTCTGCCATCAGCGTCATTAACATGAGGCTATCCAGCTCATACAGCAAAGGACTCCTAAGCCTCAATAAACAAACAGGTGTCCGATACAGTGAGCAAGAAAATGCCATTGTTTCAGACAGAGCAATCCCCATGTGTTAGGAAGAGAAGCACCATCCCCAATTCTGCCTCCAGAAGCAGCAGAAACCAGCAGCTAACCACGCACTTACGTCCTTCTTTCACAAACACGTGGAAAGGGATGCAGCAGAGTGAGGAGGCCACAAACCATTACCAGTTCTCATTTGCAGCAGTTTACAGCAGAGGTGTGTTGCTAAAGAAGGATGAGCACTATCTTACCTTCACTGTGCCATCAGAGGATGCGCTGATAATATAGTGACCATCCTGGGTAAAAGTAGCTTCGTTGACGAAGGAGGAATGGCCACGGAATTCTTTTAAAGTTTTGCCAGATTTTAAACCATGAATCCTGTCATGCAACAGAAGTCAGATATGAGTGAGCAACTGATGTAGTCTGAATCACCACAGTATTTTAAATCTGATCTACATTTGACAGGTAGCAGTAAGAAGTGCCAAAAATCTCCAAACTGTATTTCTTTACCACAAATCCCTTTCAAAGATGCTGCGTGCTCCAGTAAAAACCTTTGAGAAAAGCCATGGCTTTTCAACTTCAAGGAACTTGTATGTAATATATTTTAGAAGACAAGACTGCAAGAGAGAAATTATGAATCTGCCAAACAAAAACTTTACAGGGCTAAGCACTGCATTCCCTTCACTGTGCCACCAAAGGAAGCGCTGATAATTCAAGTCTGGATTGACCTCTGAGGTCTCTTGTTCAGCAGATTCCTTGCACTAAAGCTGACTGTTAAGTGATGCCATCTTGCTTAGGGTCTCGACAAAGGCCTCTTCCAGTTGAGTTAAGACAGTCTCCATGAATAGGAATTTTCACTGCACACTTCCAACAGAACTGTGTGACACTCACACAGAAAATAAGAGAAAAGAGCACCAACCAAAAACTTTCTGTGAAAAGTATCTCTTTATACCCACATTTTTCATTTGAAATCTCTTCCCATAATTTTTTTTTTTTTTTTTTTTTTTTTTTTTTTGCTGTGCAACTTCATCATTTGCCTGCCCATGCTGTGGTCCATCTGTACTGTGACTTACGTGGATTAATAGCTCCCATTGAGACATTTCGTAATGCCTGTTCACTGTGCAGTTGCTTTCAGATCTTTAGCAGAACCCTCATTTTCATCTACAGCAGTACCATTACTGTTTGTAGCACAAACAAGAGGCTAAGGCTACTACAGGTTATGTAATCCCATTCAATTAAAAATAACCATATGAAATTGTTAGGCACTGGATCAATCAAATTCATCCTACGAGTCACATGTAACTCAGTTTAGAAAGGCACAGATGAGAAAGTTGGAACCCTTGGCAAGATGGACAGATGGGGTGTGAAAAACTCTATGATGTTGAGAACTGATAAACACAAAGCGCAGAACAACCTCATGCTTCAGAATCAAACAAGAACTAACTGGTGGCAGAAATCTCCGGAAGAGGACCTGGCAGTCCTTGTGAAGAAGACACTGAAAGCCAGCAGAACGCTGTGGCAATGGGGAACCCAACCACACACCAGCACACACGAGGCAAGGCACAGTCTGAAGATCAGGGCTCCCTCCTACATGGAAAAGGTGAGGCCACCTCTGGAGTATGACGTTCAGTTTGGGGCCTCTGCTACAAAAAAAAGAGATGGACGTGTTGGAGAATCCAGTGCAGAGAGGGCTGGAGCAAGGCATTTCTGAGGAGGAGCCATATGTGTGAGAGAATCACAGGATAACTTCGGATGGGAGGAACCTGACAGAACACATATTCCAATGCTCTCCTCGATGCAACAGCTTCCAAGTCCAATCAGGTCACTCACATCCAATTTTGGTTTGAAAGTCTTCAAGGGTTGAAATCCCTCCACCTTATCCAACTCCCTCCACAGTCCAAGTATTAACTTAAAGGGAAAAAAAGAAGAGTGTTTCCTTATAAACTGCCAGAATTTCCTTTTCTGGAATTTGTTCCTCCTAAGAGCCATGTACTTCTGAGAGAAGTATGGTGCCATCTTACCCATGACAAGTTCTAGATGAAGCAATGAGGCACCTCTTTCAGCTTTCTGTTCTGCAGGTCAATCAGACCCAGTCATCAGCCTGTCTTTGTATGTTACATGCACTTGAAGAGATACTCAGACCAAAGGTGAGCACCCTAAAGCACTGCAGGGGCTAGCTGTACGGGCACTTCCTGAAACGCAGGGCAAGTCCTGTCCTTTAAGCTCTCCAAGTGCATCAACCTGGCTGACTTAGAGCACCAGATCTCTGGTATTTCCTGCCAGAATGCTGGGAAGAATAGATGCCCAGAAAACACATTCTTTGGGTCCTTGTTCTTGTTCCCCCCTCTGGGAGGTCTCTTGATCCGAGAGGAAAAGGGGGATGGATCTAGGGGCATGAACCTGGGAAAGTTCTACTGCACTCAGCAACTATCAGGAGGAGCAGAGAAGATGCAGCAAAAATCTTAAAAATGCAGAGAATTTATAATAGGCAGAATAAAAAGAAGAGCCCATTGTTTTGCTGCAGAAAAAAAAAAAACAACATACTGGATGGAATCAACTACTGTCATATCACCTACTGAAGGCAGTGAGTGTTTGCAACTGAGTCATCTGAGGCCTTTTCAAGAAATGTTACTGTCCTGTTGGACTTGGATCTTTCTTACCATCTCTAAGTTTGTTACAGAAAACGTTACTTTTGAAGACTGACACGTCTGTCTTTTAAGTTGGGAATCTCATGGGAAATAAAATACTTGAAGTTGATCTAAGCAGCAACAGAGATAAGGAAGCACTGTGCCCCAACATCTGGAATACAGCTATTAGGCACGGTGAAAGACCAGACTTTCAAACTGTCCCTCTCCAACCCAGAGAAGTCAGCCCTCCTTTTAGCATTAAAACTCTATGAAATACAAATCAAAGTTTAACCAATTAATGCAAACACTATTTTCTCCTGCATTATAACTCACGTTTTCTCATTTTACCTGATTGTCTGATCAAAAGAAGCACTAAGAATTTGGCTGCTGTCCTTAGAAAAACTCAGGCACGTAACACCTTTACTGTGGGCTCGTTCAAACCTCCGCAGGCACTGACCGCTCTGGATTTTCCACACCTGCAAAGGAAAGAGCAAAGGAAACAAGAAGGGTTACTTTGTACCGAGATCAGCAAAGCCAATACATCAGAGCCAATATGTATCTGTTCCTGGGTCGTGCCCAGCCGCCTCTGTATTCATGCGTAACTGCAACATTATTTCACCGTGACAAATGAATCTTTCAGGTCACCGCCCCTGAGAAAGTACTTCAGGAAGGACCCCTACCTTGATCTTTCCATCTTGTGCTCCAGTTGCTAGCATTTCTGTGTCTCTGCTGAAGCACATGCACAACACTGCATCGTCCATCATCATAAAATTATCTTGTGCCTGGTATTTCAGATCCTAAGCGAAAGCAGAAGATCCACCAATCAACAGCAAGTTAAACAAAATTTCACGCTAATAACTATTAGCACTTTATAACGTGCTAATAGCTTCAATTCAGCTACATTTTATAGCTTGTCATCAAACCTCACAGTCTTATAAAGACCAGGAAATGCTGCTGTCACCATTTTAGAGGCAACAACAAATACCTGGAAAGGGGAAAAAGAGTGTCATCACAGAAGGAAGTTAGCGATAAGGGAGAATTAAATCAACGTCAGGATTCCAGACCAATACAACGCGCCAAGCAGTCCTTCACAGCCTCACAGAAGCCAACAAAAGCATACAGGCTGCCTGCTCCAGCTAACGAGCTGTCCACAGAACAAACGTACCTTCCGAATCTTCCCAGTAGTGAAGTTCCATACTTCAATGAAACCATCCACAGAGCCAGTGACCAGATACTGACCGTCAGGTGAAAACCGAGCACACTCCACGTGGGACTTCTGCCCAAACTGTTTTATAGAAGAACATAAAGTAAGCCTAATAAGCAACCTAAATGAAATAAGCGATTCACATTAAAAGAAAAGAAAATCACAACCTCCTTTTGGCCATAAATTCCAATGTTTCCTAGAGATATGCAGTCACATATCTAATATTAAGGTACAAGGTATTTTTGTATATATATATATACACTCACCTGATATTGTCTGCTAAGCTTAAGCCGAGCACTTCACACTGACAGAAGCAGTAATTTTGGTTAGCTTTTCTTCAGTGAACTGTGAATGTTAACAAATACCTTCCCAGTACTCGGTACCTATCAGCAGATTCCAGAAGTCTTGATGTACTGCAACTTACATTACATGGAATCATTGCTTCTCTAGGGAAATTTTCACAGAGTATTTAATATTTTTTTGTTTTTCAGTAGAAAAAGAAACAGAAGTGATGATGGCAAGTAAGTATAATAAAACATTTTCACTAGTCAGTACAGAAATCCAAGACAAGCACTGGAAAACAAAACAAATTCTAATGCAGCATTACCAAACTGCCACTGAACACCAGAAATAAATTTCACAGGATCATGCTTCTGAAAAATTGAGAAATCTTCTGATCACTGTGAAAACAAGTAGAGCTACTTCACTGAACTGAAATTTCTTACTGCACAGGACTGTTAGGTAAATTTCAAAAGACCTTCACATAAGAAAACTGCCTGAGTGCTGCAGGACCACAGTGTCATTACAGCAGTTTTCTTTCTCTTTTGGAATCTACATGGCTAAATTCTTACAAAACAGACAAAATAGATACTGACTGCATTAGGTGACAAGTCCACAATCAAAACTTTGGTGTTTCTCAGAAATGCTGTGCACACATATGAGCTTAAAATGGTAGTACTTCTATCCAGAAACAAGAGGACTAAGAAAAATCAATTCCTAAAGATTCTTTACGGTGAGGAAATATTAAATGCTTCAACCACATTCACAAGTCCCATGAGCACCTAATCTTGTTAAGGCACCTTATTTCAGGCTTTCTGAAGGAAAGCCTTTGTTTCTTTGATGAAAGAAGGCACAGAGGTCAAGGAGAGAGGGAAAGAGGGAGAGATTACTTGCAGTAAAGAACAGACAAATTCGGAGAATCTGTAGCTCCTAACATAAAGCATAGGAAGGAACAAGCAGTGGTAATAGATACACAAAGTAAGCAAAAATCACCTTAATATGTCTGCTCAGCTGCGTGGGGAACTTTTCTTCTTCCACGTCTTTCACAGCTGCTTTGCCTCTGAACAAGTCAATTGTCATCCCAGGAGGAAGCAGGCCCTGATGCTGTTGCCACTTCAGTGCCTTTTCAGGAGTTGAAAACAATACTTCCACTTTATCAGCTAATAAATACCTTCCTCCTCAAAGCTTTTTTTTTTTAGCAGAGAGTTAAATTCGAGAGCAAACAAGATTTCGATCATGCTTCCTAAATTATAACCACAATAAGAAAGGAATAGCATGAATGACCCGATGTCCCTCCCTTTTCATTCTCCCTTTGGTATGCAAGACACAGTATGTACAGAGTGTGATGAGTCTGCCTAAAACAGCTTATATTAAATTCAAAAGTCAAGCCATGTTAATTATGGCAAAATACTTTTTAAGCTTGTAAGTGTAACAAGTTATGAGATAAGCCACAAAACAACAAAATACACGAAAAAATGTTTATATAAACAACTATAATTTGAGAATCAAAAAGCATCCTAAGTACAACTGCAAAAATAGAACGTTGTAATGCTTATTTTGAAAATAATCTCTATACATTGAGTATTTACGAGGAGAAATCCTTAGATAGATTCAGAGGGCTGCAACTACCAAATCCTTGGAGAAAAGACCACTTTTAACTATACTGCATGTAAACATGCAACGCTTAAGCTCTGTTTCTATGGAGTTGAAAGATGAACTATATCATAATTCATTTTATAAGACAAAGATCTACAGAAACTGACACGGTGATTTTTTTTCCAGTTACCTGCCCCAGCAATGCCATCAGACGAGATGGAGGTACCACGCTGACCTCTCCAGCTAAAGCTTGTGCAATAGCAGCTCTCCGCTTTTCTTTGCTGCTTCCATCAGGATATGCCTAAAGAGAAGTCATCTCTATGAAGTGATTCCTCCTAACTATTTTTTAGACAAAATTTCATTGCTCCAAACTGAATACGTTTTCGTTTTCTAGCAGGCACTTGAAAACAGCCCTTGTTTTTATTTCCAGTCCTTCAAACACTTAAGTTTGCTTTCACTAAGAACATCAGATTTAGACAATCAGAGATCATTCCTTCCTACTACTATTATTGCTGTGCAACATCAGCTTCGTTTACAAAACATCTTCTCTCGCATCTGTAAGATAAGGGAGGTCACCCACAGCATCACCCTGTGGCAGGACAGCGGAATAAATCCTGAATTTGCACCAGCAAAACATTTCACTGTTCTGCTGCCCTGTGACCAAGAATTACACATCAGTTCTTTACACTTCATAAAATACCTGAAACTCTGAACCTATATGTTTCTACTCCCGGAACGTAGAAGAAAATATGCTGTAAGCCCTTAACAGTTTGGAGCAATGCTGGGAGCCAAGCAAGACAGTTTAACGTTGCAAAGTACACGCGAAGAGCATAACCTACCTCACGAGGATCAAAGTAAGATCTGGCCAGAAGGTTTTCAAGGTGAATGTACCGCTCTGGCTGAGTCTGCTTCAGCATGATCATGGGATCTGTTTGCCTGAGGAGGGACCTGGCAGCACCCAGCTCCCGGAGCTCAATCAGCTCCAGCACAACCTACGACAAGGGATTAGCATCTGCATCAGCAAAGATGAACCACGAGGGAAAGGAGAGTTGGGGGTTAGGAAAACATTCTTCACCAGAGGTAAGTGAGCATGGAACGGGCTCCCCAGGGCAGCAGGCACAGCCACAAGCTGCTGGAACTAAAGGAGCATCCTCACAATGCTCAGACACACAGTTTGGTTCTTAGGTGGTTCTGTGTGTTCTTAGTTCTTTACAGAGAGAGTGGTGAGGTGCTGGAACAGCTGCCCAGAGAGGCTGTGGATGCCCCGTCCATCCCTGGAGGTGTTCAAGGCCGGGTTGGATGGGGCCCTGTTATGAAATGCAGAGGTTGGCGGCCCTGCACGCGGGAGGGGGTTGGAGATTCGTGATCCTTGAGGTCCCTTCCAACCCTGGCCATTCTGCGATTCTGTGTGGAGCCAGAGGTTGGTGCCTGTGAGTCCCTCCCAGCTCAGATGAGCCGATAAAAGGTTCTATAAGAGAGCACGTGTAAAGCAGAAGAGGCCTAGAGAAAGTCGCACGTTGCTCGTGCTGCCCACCTGCTCGTACAGGTCGATGAGGGTCTTGTCGGGCAGCTTCAGCGACTGTATGGCCTGCAGCACCGTGTCCCAGTGCCCGCTGTTGATGTCGGCCACGAAGCTCTCGATGCTGTCCACGGTGTTGAGGGACACGGTCGTCTCTTCCTGGAGGGTGGCGAGGGCCCGGTGCAGGCTGTTCTCCTTCAGGTACTGCATGATCAGCCGGATCACACTGCGGAGTACAGCCCGGAGTACAGCCCGGCTCACAGCACGGCCACGCCCCGCCCCACAGCCGCAGCGGTGAGGGGATCCCAGCGGCCACCTCCCACCCCGACACCGCTCCGAAGCACGGCACGGCACGGCCCGACCACCCCGGCCCGACTCCGCGCCGCCGCCACACACTCACTCGGAGGACTCGATCTCGATCGACATCTTGAGAGCCGCGCCGGAAGTCCGCGCCGCTTCCGGTCTCGAGACAGCGCACTTCCTGTAAGCGCCGCGCGGCCTTCACCACGTGATGGGGGGGAGGGAGCGAAGAGACGCCCGGCTCACGTGGCGGAAGGCGGGAGGAGAGCGGCGCGCGTGCGCGCTGCGGCACTCCGCAGGGGAAGGTGAGGAGGCTGCGCCCCCTGGCGGTGGTGCGCGGGGAGGCGTGTAGGCGGCGGGCCGGGGCAGGCGGGCGGTGGGCCGGGGCTGGCGGGCTGCCCGGCGCCCCTGTGGTCTGCAGGGAGACTGAGTGCAGCTGTGGGTTGTGTGTGGAGGTCTGAAGCTGCGCTTGTGGCCGAGCACGAGGCTGAAATCCAGCGGGGCAGGAAGGCTTCCTTCCTTGCGAGCTGCCCCCCGGGTCTGTGCCACCACAGCAGCCCAGCTCGGTGACAGGGCTGAGCCCGGGGCCTGCTGCCCTGTGCTGGGCTGGGCACGGGGAGAGCAGCAGGAGGGCTGGGGGTTGTGCTGCAGCTCCGGGAGCTAACGGGGCTTCTTACTGCCCCTCTGGTTTGGAACAGGATGGCCGCTTCGCGTAGGTTAACCTGCTGAGTGAGCTTCTCAGCATTGTCTGCACCTTCAGCACGAGCCTTGTTGGGCTGGTGCACCCTCTGGGTGCGGCACTGCGGGGCTGCACACCGTCGGGATTGCTAAGGGTGTGGGACGACATCTGGCCTGCCTGCTTGACTGCATGTGCGGGTTTGTGGGCGTCAAACAAAGGATCTTACTCACTGATTGCAGGCCTGAAATCAACCCAGTGACAGCATGGATGTCACTCATCGGGGAGTGGTACTGCATAAAGCAGTATTTCATTAGCAAGGAACGTATTAGCTTTACTGAGTGCTTTGCTTTGGGACTGTAAGAGCTGAAAAATGGTGCAGAGCCTTACGGTGGCAAGAGGACGCAAGAGACAACACTGCTAAGCACACAGAAAAACTGGGAGCCCATCCATGTTGCTGGACTGTGATCAAGTCCAAAAGTCTGCAAGCCCCGGTTAATGCTAAAAGTCAATAATGCTCACTGTCCCTCCTCACTGCGTGTAGGTGGATTAGGGGGAGCTGCCAAGAAGCGAGACCTTTGCATGAGTTGCTGGTCACACCAGGAGTCTCAGCACTGCTGTCTCCCTTGTGTGGGGCACTTCCTACCCGCTCACAGCCTAGAGCTTGGCTGCCAGCACAAGGGCTTGTGAAATCTGCTGCACTCAGCCTCTCTTGGATGGACTTGTTCCTTGCTGTTTGTTTAGGCTTGGTGTACAATTTGCTGGATGAGCCATGGAAAACAGCAGTGTGAGAAACTGCCTGCCTTTGCCAAGGAAAGCTGTTCTTCACTGTCTCTGTCCCCTGAGTGCTTAAGAAAGTAATCCAGTAACACAGAGTTGAAGAAATACTGAACGAGGCACAGAGTAAATATTTGGCATGCTGTTGTTTCCTCTCAGTGATCCCAGCTCCTTTGTCCTGACTGCTGTTACAGAGGTGTGGGGATTACTGTGCAGAAGTATCAGTTTAGCATGCCAGGCATATCTCTTTTCAATTGCAGGTATATAGAAGTCTGCTGAAGGTTGTTTCCAGAACAACTCTGATCCAGTTGGTATCAAAGCAAAGCCATCTGTTTGCTTTAGCCAGGCTGAATTACATGAAGCTGCAAAATCCAAAGATGGCAGCTATTTCTGTGCTGGCAGCACATGGGAGTCTGACTCAACTCTGTAGGTGAATTCATCTGAATGGCTGATTATTTCCTGCCCTCCCCCTCGTGTGTTCCTGCCATGTAGCAGAGAAAGCCAGGCAGACAGGTTACCTCACCCACAACTTCTGCGCACAAGGAGACGATCAGACCAGGTGGATGGCGGTGGTGTGTACACCACCTGGCCCTCCTTCCGTGACAGCAGAAGGAGGGAATGGACACCCCAGCTAACCCTTTCTGCAAGTCAAAGCTCTCAGGAACTTCGGCTGAGGAAGGGGTCCCCATGTGCCTCAGGCTGCGCGTGCACGTTGGAAGCAGATTTTGGCTTTGTGGCTAGACACAACTGCAGCCAGCCTGATCTGGAGCTGGCAGCAGAACTGCCCTAAGAGACATCTGTCCAGACCTCCAGAGATCCTTGCAGCCAGCACACACAGGGTTCCAGCTTTTGCAGTGTGTTACATGACAAAAAGGGAAGATTTTGAATTTATTGTATGACTTGAGAAACAGATGGGAAGAGAGCTAAACAATCTTTCTGCAGCTAGGCTGTGCAAATGATTCCCAGTGAAACTGGAAGTTAAAGTCAGAGCTCATCAGAATGGCCCATTTAAGTGAGGGCTGAGCGCATTATTTGGAATCGAAATCATTTTGGGAAGAACTTTAGCTCTTCTCCCAGCTGAAGGTTGGTAAATATAATAATGCGTAGATCTCTTCTGATTCAAAAGCAGCTGGTTTTCTTCAGCTCGTGGTCAATCTGTAAGCCGTGGCTTTGACAAATGCAGGGTAGCTTGGAAGTTGTGTAAGCAGAGGGTTTGGATGGTGTCACTGTTAGCTGTTACGCCACTGCGCAGATCCTGCTGCATCCCTGCTGCTCTCCTCCCAGAGCAGTTTGAGGACCAAGCCTTATGCTGGCCACTGGTCTGTGATGGCTGGGAGTAGGGCAAGGAGCCTGCAGTGGCACAGTGACCCACATCTCTCTGCATCTGAGGACTTGGCTTTCCCAGCAGCCAGATGCCTGGCTTGTGAGCACCTGCCTCGCAAGCCACAGGGCTTTGGTTCCCATGGTCACGAGCGTTAGAAGGCCACATAAACTTACTGTGACAATAACGTCCTTTTCCTGCTTTCCAGGTTATGTTCTTGTGGGGAGTTTGCCTTTCTCAGCTTCCAGGCCACAAGGCCGGAAATGAGTCCTTCCAGCAAAGTACAGTGAATGCAGTCTGAAAATAAGGTGCACCTCTCCAAGGCCAGCATCGTGAGAGGAACTGTGCAGAAGAAATAGGCTCTGTCTTTTCTGTCTCTCTGCTCTTAAGACTATTTTTAGTAAGTCCTGAAAAAGAAACTCCTGACTGCTGCATCTTTCAGGGAGAGACATGTGTCTTGAAATTGGCAAGCAGTTTTAAGGACTCCTTACATTTGTGCAAGAACGAGCTCATTGCTGGCAAGGCAAACCGCGTGCTGGGCCGCGTGAGGAGCAGACGGACAGATGTCATTGTCCCCTCTGCTGGACGCGGGGGTGGGATGTGGGAAGGCTGGAGAGGGCCAGTGGGCAGCTGCAGGACAGGAAGGCCATGGGTAGCCTGGCCAGAGGGGCTCAAGGCCATCCTAGAACTCCTGAGAGGGCAGCAGCCAATGGCTAAACACTTCTGGCAGCCCCAGCTCATACCGCAGGGACGGCAGGGCAGCAGACAACGCTGGCAGGCTCAGGCTTTGGCGGGCAGCCCTGGGATGAGGCGTTGGTGGGACGCGGCCGGTCTCAGTCCCACAGAGAGCCTTCAGCCACAGCCGTGCAAGGCCATGGCGGGTCTGGTGCTGAGGGAACCTCTGCTGGCGCCGATGGGGTGCTGCAGGCTGTGGGTTACGTTCTGGCTTTATGTGAGCCTTGGTGACATGGCAGGGAGGATTTATAATCCAGGCTCGTCACTGAGAGAGAGCCAATAAAATGTAGCTTGGACTAATTAGGCAGTAGGGCTCAGGAACTCCATTCCAGTTGCCTGGCCTCTGTTTTGACCCCTCTTTTCTTTGAAGTTCATGGAAAAGAGGGGAAAGGAAATGAGAGCAGAGGCCCTGCTTTTCCTGTAAAATGCCTCATTCCTTATAAAATTGTTTGACAGAAATCTCTTTCAGCTGGACAAGCTGAATGCTTTAGTACATGCCTGCAGTCATTTTCCTCCTTTGTCTTGTTCCTCTGCCTGCTCAGTCGCTGCTCTGCATCAGTAAAACCATGTGTGTGCAGGCAGAAGTGGGACTTTAAGAGGCAGCAGAGAAAATCTCAGAAAGAGCATTAGGAGACTCTGAGTTGCAGCAGCAGTATTAATTCCTGAGCTGGCTGGGAAGGAGATGATGTCAAGTCCTTGCTCCACAGTGCTGTGCAGAATAAGGAGGCCAATTCCAGCTCCGCTCTGCATTTTCAGACCATTCTTCCAGACAAGCCTGCTGGGACACATAGCTTCCTGCGTTTGCCAAGCCATGGAGCAACCACACCTACCACCCGCCCTCCCACATGCCAGCAGGAGAGCAGGCCAGGGTGGTGGAGGAGGCACGTAGCATCTTGGGTCTGACCCAGGTGCCGAGGGAGTTCCAAATGAGCACGGCTGATTGCCTCAGAGAGGCAACTGTCCTCCTCTCCCCCCATCTCCCACCATAACACCAGGCTGTGGAAAGACCTAGCTGGAATCTCTGGAGGTCCGTAGTTGACCTTCCTACTCCCAGGCTGGGTCCAGTTGTGCTGGGCCTCTTCCAGCTGGGGTTTGAGTATCTCCGGGGAAGTAGATCTGCTCTCTGTGTGGTGCATTGCCCTCCCAGGGAAGAAGTTTCTCACACCCAGCTGGAATTTCTCTTGCTGTAGCATGTGCCTGTTGCCCCAGCACGCCCTTTCCTTCTGCAGCTCTGAGAAGAGACTGGCCTGCTTCTGCTGTAACCACCAGTCAGGCAATGTGTGATCGTGGTGAGGACTTCTGGGCAGTCTCTTGCAGCTCGGGAAGCAAACGTGATCCTGGGCTCCATCAGCAGAGGGGTGGCCAGCAGGGACAGGGAGGTGATCTTCCTCCTCTGCTCTGCTCTTGTGAGGCCCCACCTGCAGCACTGCATCCAGGTATGGGGCCTCCAGTACAAGAAAGACAGGGAGCTGTTGGAGAGGGTCCAGAGGAGCCACAAAGATGAGCAGGGGGCTGAAGCACCTCTACTATAAAGACAGGCTGAGGGAGCTGGGCTTGTTCAGCATGGAGAAGAGAAGGCTGTGGGGTGAGCTCATTGCAGCCTTCAGTACCTAAAGGGAGCCTACAGACAGGACAGGACTTGGGAGTCAACTCTTGGAAAGGGGAGATAACAACAGGACAAGGGGAATGGTTGGAAGTTGAGGGAGGGCAGATTTCAGTTGGCTGTCAGGGGGAAGTTGTTTGCTGTGAGAGTCGTGAGGTGCTGGAACAGCTGCCCAGAGAGGCTGTGGATCCCCGTCCATCCCTGGAGGTGTTCAAGGCCGGGTTGGATGGGGCCCTAGGCAGCCTGGGCTGCTCTGAAATGTGGAGGTTGGTGGCCCTGCGTGTGGCGGGGGGTTGGAGACTCGTGGTCCTTGAGGTCCCTTCCAACCCAGGCCATTCTGTGATTCTGTGATAGTCTTCTCTTTAGAGCCTGCACTGCAACATCTTCTACCCCAGGGACAAACCTTTGCTTTTGCCCCTGCTGAGTTGCATGAGGTTGCATCTGGCCTCTGTTCCTCTAACCTGCTGAGGTCAGGCTGAGTGGTGGTCTGTTCTCCCAAAATGCAGCAGCTGCTCTCACAGTAAGACATCTGGAAGGGTAGGTTGGAACCCAGCCTTCCAGTGGGCACTTGGGTGTGTGGCAGGGGCTGGGCAGGGTGTCTTGAGAGCCGCCCAGCCTCTCCTCCACACCTGCTGAGCACTCCTGGAGAGCTGTGGGAACTGCTGGTTCCCTGGAAGGCAGCTCACAGGATGTGGTCAGAGCTGCAGCCACTCTTACTTCTCCTTTGGGGAGGTGAAAGGACAGCCCAAGTGTGGTCAGAGATTTTCTGCAGTTACATTAGTACTAGACCACCTGCAATCCTTGAAGCGAGCGTTTCACATCCCTTTCAGGTGAAGTTGAGGTTGTAGAGATGAGGCCCAAAACTTGCCATAGTAAGGTTCCAGATCAGGTGAGCACTGGGCACCTCCATCATGCACAGCGTTTCTGTGTGCCTGGGAAATCTGGCCACGCCAGTGCTGGTGCATGCTGCTGCTCCCAAAGACCCAGGCTTGCCTTCACGTGGGAAATGTTTCCCGGTGAAAAAAGCACCTGCAGAAGTTATGCATGCAATTGTTCACCAATGTGGGGCACTGGGATGCACAGAGCCAGCAGAGCCTCCGGAACCTCTGTTCAGTTTTTGTGGAGATGCCCGCTGTGCTCCTTGACTTCATAATCCCTGAAGTCCTGATCGATTTGTGGCATACTGATGGCCAGGCATTTATTACGGCCACGTAAAAGCTGGGCATAGCATGATATAGGTGGGCAATCACATCTCATTGTAAAGTGTTTGGAGGAGAAGTCCACCTCACAGCTGTTTCCAAAGCTGAACCTTGCAGCCAGTCAGGGTGACTTTACCATGTAACTCATGATAAAGCTATTCCAAGGTTAGAAGCAAAATAAGAAATCAGGCTGATGGAGCTTTTACTCCCAGAGTTTGATCTGACAGTTGCATTTCGTTTTTAAGGGCTGTGTGCAGGGCAGAATCATGAGATTAATTCCTGCATACCCAGAGGCTAATATCAATACTCTCTAGTGACGTTAAATTGGGTTGATTATTTGCAGGCTGTGCCATGTGTCCAGGTCACGATCCTGGGCTGGGCTCCCGATGCCTTTACAAACGAAGCAAGGTGTGATAACGAGGAGTGGCCGAGGAGGGGCAGGTGGCAGGAGGCAGAGCTGTGCCTGGCAGAGCTGTGCCTGCCTAGCTGGCGGCCTTCCTTCTCTTACACTATGCGGCTGGGACTCTCCCCTTGCTGTTCCCTTAGCACGGGACTGTGCCCAGTGCTGGGAAGTTCAGATCTTCCTGATAAAGGGAGAAAAGCCAGGAGGATATTCAGAAAAAGTAAAGCTGCCTCTAAGCGGTCTCCTTGCTTTGCAGAAGACTCCTAAGCCAAGCCCGATTGCCAAGGTCAGCTTCCACCCACGTTGTGTAAAAAAGATAGGTATTTGCCACAACGTGAGAAGCTGTAGACATTGCTTAGTGATCTGATTTCACAGCTGTGGGGCACTGACCATGTTTTACACTTCACTAACATACTAAAGGATCTCAGAACAGCCACTGCTGTGTGAGACCAGCTCACTTCACCCGTACAGGCTGAGCCCATAGCGATGTGCTGGGTCTCATAGAACCCAGCAGAGCCTTCTGAAGGTCTCCAGCCCTGACTTTCAGCAGGTCTCTCCCCAGCAGTAAGCAGGTCAGACTGGCTGTGGCGATGTACAGCTGTGTCTGGAAACACCCCCCAGGATGGAGACCTCCTCTCTCCCTGCTGCACGCTCCTGGGGAAGGCTGCCCTGATGCCCACGATAAGCCTTCCAGGGCTGCACTTTGAGGCTGCTGCTCCCTGTTACATCAGGAGATGATGGTTTTGCTTTTGCATTTTTATCATTTATATGCCAATGGATGTATAGCCCAATGTTCCTATTTTGCTGCTGATGTCAAATAAAGTATTTTCAGTTATTATGTTTGGCAGTATTACTCTATGAAAGCGGCTTCTCCCGGTGCTCTCGCTGTCTGGGTGGGCTCAGGAGTGATGCAGGGCTGGGGAAGCTGCTGTGAGGCCTCACCTTGCTGCCTCGTGCATCAACGGCAAAGGCAAGAAGTGGGGGGGAAACAAGTGCAGCAAAGTGCTGTGTTTTACCCGTTTCAAGCATAAAACATAGACTTTCCCCTTGCATGCACACAACCCAGATGCTGGAAATGCACACTGTGCACTCTTCTTCAGGGCCGGGCTGTTTTACAGAGTTTGGTCTGAGCACAGATCTGAGGGGATAAGCTGGATGAAATGGGAGGCAAGAGCTTTGTCCTCACCTGGACAAAGTCCCAAGGGCTATGGCATGGCTCCCAGTACCTAAAGGAAGCTCATAAACAGGAGGAGAGTATTTCTATAGTCTGATAGTGGTAGGACAAAGGGGAATGGTTTTAAACTGAACGAGGGGAAACTCAGGTTAGATGTTAAGAAGAAATTCTTCTCTCAGAGGATGGTGAGGCACCAGCATAGACTGCCCATAGAAATGTGGGTGCCCCATCCCTGGAGGTGCTCAAGGCCGGGTTGGCTGGGCCCTGAGCAGCCTGGTCTGGGGGGACAACCAGCCCATGGTAGGGGGTTGGAACTGGGTGGGCTTTAAGGTCCCTTCCCACCCTAGACGTTCTATAACTTCAGATCAAGTGCAGACCCTCCATGTCTCCTCATGGGGTTCTTCCTGCCCTGGCAGATATTTTCCTGCTCCTCTTCCATTTCCCCATGTCCCTCTTGAATTGCAGAGCCACAGACCAGATTTCAGGTGCTTTTGTGCTCTGGCCTCTGATGTGCTGTCACCTTTAGCATCTCTGGGTGATGATCACCAATGGTCATGCAAGGTCCTGGGGCTCACTGAAAGCATCCTCTTGCCAGATGTGCTAGAGCAGGTGACAGATTTATCATAACAGTGGCAATGTGGCATGCCTGCACTACCTCCTCCCCCAGAGGATGCCCCCAAAGCACTGCACAGGAGCACTGGCTGTAGATGAAATCTCAGAGGTTGGCCAAAGCCTGAGAACTGTCACAAGAACAGATCTGCTCCTGGGCCCTGCTGTCAGAGCCTGGGCCTTGCTGTCAGGGCCCTCGCTGTGCCAACAGGCTCCACGGTCTCTCCCAGCTCCATGGACTCAGTTGCCCACGCTTGAGGCCAGTCCCCATACGGTGCAGCTGCAATATGGGGTCAGGCTGGTGGGAGGGTGGCCAAGGTGTGAGAAAGTGTTGCGTCTCCTTCTCTTTGGCTTAAAGATCTCTGGATATACAGATGGCAGAGGTGAGATGTTCTCCTCGGTACCTGGGACATGAGAGTCCTGTCTCTCTGCCTGAGAGGAGGGCTGTTGCTCTAGTGCTCTGCCCTGGCCAGGAGAGAGAAGCTGTTATGGCAGCCGTGTTCTTTAGCTGTCTTCCTTCAGCTACCAGCCTGCAAGGCCTCGCTCTCCAGCAGACTGAGAACAGGTGCTGATGGCATCCCAAGAATTGTCTGGGCTGCTGCCAGATCTCAAACACTGTGGGGCACCTGGGCTCGGTGGCTGAGTCTGGGGTCACAGCTTCACCTCCATCATCCATAGGCCAGCACAGGGCCTGGAGATGGTCCCCAAGAACCACTGCTGGCTTCCAAGGAACACTTCTCTGTCTCCAATGCGATGCGTGTGCCAAGGAGAGCCTAGGAAGCATGCAGTGAGGATATTCATCAGTTACAGGCTGACTTCATGGTGCACAACTGCAAATGCATAATGACTACAAACCATTTCTCAAAGACTTAGCCTTCTTGCTTTTCAGTTCCTTGCCCGAGCTGCTGGCAGCATTGGTCTCAGGGCAAATACTGCTGTTGCAAGTGTGACTTGTCATGGAAGTGATTATTTATAAGCATCACAAGGGGCCTGGACATGAAAATTCTGGCTCCCATCCACTTCTCTACACTAGAACTGAGTATTTCTGTCTCTATTGCTTTTAATAAAATCCTTCCTTTGCCAGGGACCATGAGGTGCACAGTGCAGACACCCCGTCTCCTCGCTCCCTCGGGGACTGCTGCTCCCAGCACATGTGCATGGCCAGAACTGGGGTGGCACAGGCAGCACAACCTCCTCTCTTCTTAGCTGAGATGGGAGCTGCTTGGCATCACCTCCTCTCTGGTCAGGCACTGGTGGGGCTGGCGCAGAGCAGAGCAGCTGCAGTGCTGGTGCAGCCCTCCTGGTGCAGTGGCCATCTATGGAGTAGAACATCAGCAGGAGTTACTTCTTTCCCTTGAAGGTGGATTGCTACAGCTCTGCCCGTTTTGTGTCCTTGCTCCAGCAGTGCTGAAACTCCGACAGCAGGAGTTAGAAATTGGATTTGTTACAGCATTGCAGTGCTGTTATGTCTGGTGTTTTTTCTGTTTCCGGGATGTTGTCTGAAACAGGATAATCACTTACTCATGTGCAACCAGCAGCCACATGGAAGCTGCTCACAGGAGAAGGCGCAGCCTATTCTAACAAAGAAATTCCGTTCTGTTTTATTTTTCCAACCAACATTCCCAAAACAAATTAATTGAGTGTCTCCTTTTGTTCTGGCTTTTGTGTTTGTCTCACAGCAGCTGGAGGCAATTGGGCACAGAAGATGTGGGATGCTGGTCTTAGGATAAGGACCTTGTCCTGAATTTTTCCTGTAGGAACCCCTGAGGAGACGTGGAGGGTCTGCACCTGGTTCCTCTGGGGACGAACAGCAGGGGATTTAGCATCAGCTGGATGGGCCTCTGCCAGTGGCGAAGCATTTCCTGGTTGTGCCAGCTGATGTAAAGTGCAGCCCTGGAAGGCTTATCATGGGCATCAGGGCAGCCTTCCCCAGGAGCGTGCAGCAGGGAGAGAGGAAGTCTCCATCCAGAAATGCCAGAAAGGGGAAGATTTTTCTTCTTTGGTCTCATTTGTGTAGTGCATTCACATGACCACAGATGGAATACTTTGGAGAAGATGTAAGAAGAGGATTTCAGTTTAATCAGGTCCAGGCACAAATTTTGGACGTGCAGCTTAACCAGCAGAGCACCAGCAGCGTCTGAGTCCTCTGCTCACAGAGCCAAGAGCTATCCGGGCGTTTGGTGAGATTTTCTTACTCAAGAACCACCTCTACTTTTCTCCTCTTCTATTTTTCTCTTCTTCTCCCAAACACAGACCACTAACCCTCATTAACAGCTGCTCTGATAAATACTTGTGTGCCAAAGTGAACAAGAACGGGCATTTGTTTGCGGGGACTTCAGTCACCTGGGAATACATCAGGAACACCACCATGAGTGATGACTTACACCAGGCCTCACCACCCACTCCAGCAGCCAATGTGAGAATGGAGCGGAGCTGAGCCAGGATTCCCAGAAGGAAGAGCCCTGGGCAGAGGAGGGTGGTGAGGTCAGCTGTGTCAGAAACTCCACCGTTTTCAGGGAAAGGTTACTAGGCAGAGGGCTGGAGGCACATGGCCTGCTTCCGTGTCCTTGCTAGCCTTGCTCGAATTAGTTGTTATTTATGCAAAGCAGGGCTGCTATGATGGGAAGGAAGTTCAGATGAGTCAGGGTGCAGTGGCTGCTCCTGAACCCAGCTGGAGCACAGAGATGTGGCTGGGAGAAATACTGTTGCTGTGCATGGTAGTTTATTGAGTCCAGAGGACGCTGCGAGGTC
The DNA here is from genome assembly GCF_905368555.1 of Meleagris gallopavo. NCBI lineage: Eukaryota > Metazoa > Chordata > Aves > Galliformes > Phasianidae > Meleagris > Meleagris gallopavo. The sequence goes on from NC_139435.1 coordinate 75,680,282, forward strand.
TGGGCTGTGTCTTTGTCCCAGTGGGGTGAAATGGGGCTCCTGTGGGTATAGAGGGGCAGAGGAGAGCTCCCGCCAGAGTGGAAACAATGGTATGGGAGAGCAAAAGGGAGGGAAATGTGGGAGGTGCTCCCATGGATAGGGTAGGCTGACCACCCTCTCTGCTGCGTGGTGATTTCAGACCAACATGGGACTTGCTAACGTGGGCCACCCCAGAGTGAAGGGTCAGAGTGCTCGTCACTGACTCTGTCCTCAAAACAGGACATGAAAGGGTCTCTGCCATCTCCGGTGTTTTCAGGCAGGAGTGATATGAAGGCACGATGAGCTCTGGTTCATGCTGCTGCATCACCACTTTCCCTCTTCTTTCATCCATGGGAGTGAAATTTTGTGACCTTTTTTTTCTCTCTCCACTCTCACCTTTGCAGGTCACTTGACAAACAGGTCAGAAGCAAACAAGATCACATCAGTCTGCTGTTAACCACCCACTCCACAGATGCTGAGGCTGTAAAGCTGGGTGACCCTGTGAGCTGGGCTGATGTAGCCAGCATGAGCCACTTCTCTTTCTTGGCCATGTCCTCCTAGAATGAAACGTTCTGTCATCTGAGATCAGCTGTTTCCTGCCATTTGTCTCCCTGGGGAAGACCACCGGCCTGAAGCAAGGTCCTCTGAGGTCATCTGTCGGGTAGGTTTGCGCATGTTGGACATTCCCTGCCTCTCAGGGAAGCGACACAAGTGACGCACTGCCTGTGTACACACTACCTCTACTCACCATATCCTTCAGTAGGAGGCGTGACTCAGCTGTGCAAATCACTGTCCTGAATACTGAGGAGGGGACTTTCCACACAGCAAGCTCCTTTTGTTCTCTGTGAGACCTAGGCAATCACTGAGGGCACACTCAGCAAACTGTGGAAACACATAAATCAGAAGGGAGCTCAGAAGCCCCAGTGCATCCCCTGCTCAACACATCTGGCTCCCAAGTAAGACCTGGTTGCTCTGGGGCTCATCTGATTAGGTTTGTGGGGCCAACAGGGAGCAGTGAGGATGGGGCTTCCTCACCAGCTCACATAGACAGCAGAACACAATTGTTCTGTGGGAACAAGCAATGTCTTCCACCAAGGAGCTCAGTTCAAAGCTGGTATTTCCAGGTCTGGCGTAGTTTGCAGAAGTGAACATGTGGCAGCGTGATGTCAGTGGTCATGGCTGCAGTTTCCACAACCTATGGGCATGAGTCAGCATGGCTGTGATGCCTAGGGGTGTGCAGACCCCCACCCAGCAGCTTTGCTCTGGGCATGGCACACAGAGGGGCAACACTGAGTGTCTGAGAGCAGACAGTCAGTAGCAGAGGGAATTAAGTCAGCCAAACATGGGGATCCCTCTTTGCAGAATAGAGGCTGCTGGGTAAATCTCACCCCGGGGCAGAGCTCCTCTTAGCATCCTCCACGCATTTTTGCACCATCTGCTGACTTTTTTGCTACGTAATGGCAGGGGCTGTGCAATGCACTATGCCCAGGTTCATAGGGCAGGGAGCCCTCCTGGACACTCCACAGCCATGTGAGCTCAGTCTGCCTCTGTGCATTCAAAGCAGTCTGCTTTTCCCCAGACAAGATACGTGTGCAACAGGATATGTTTTCTTCTGAGACGGAGCAGATTCACACATTTTGATCCGCACCTAAAGGCTGTCAGGACTGAACCTAATCCCCTAAGTCCTTGCCCCACCTTGTCAGCCATTGTAGATGAGAAATGACACTACTGGCGGTGGGGAAATCCCCAAGTGCTTCTGTAAGTGCTCTGTAAATACAGTGTGCTGGAAGCAAGCTGCTCTCGAGGCATGAACCTCTTCTGAGGTCTGGTTCTTCCTCCAGATGTATGGCTGGAGCAGCCCTAAGGCTGCACACCCACTCCACGTTGTTCCTTGCAGCACTGCACCCTGCTCATCCCCTGTCCAGCAGTAATTTCATAAACTTCTCAGTTTGCAGAGAAGCGAGACTGATGTGGAGGTGGCCCAAGAGCTGTCCCAGCTTCGGTTCCTCTGCCATAGGATGTTCCTGTGCTGCAATTCATGAGTGCGGGGAGCATGCAACATCTGCCCCTGTCTCACGCCGGCATCCTTCCAGATTTCAGGCCTGAAACTGCTCAGAAGAGGAATTTCCAAAACAAATGTTGCTATTTGAAGAATGCGGGGGCTAGGGGGTGGGGAAGAAATAATCACAACAGAGATAAGGACCTGATAGCTGAACAGGCTCTGGCTCAGGCTGGTCTGGGACAAGGATCGCCTGGAGCCAGAGCTGAGGGTCCGGCTGGGGAAGCGGCAGCACAGAGGGGCTGCTCTGCTGTCTCCCTTTGCCCCGGGCTGCTGAGGGTCCTCTCCCCAGGACCAGTTCTGCTCGGCATCCCTCCAACCACACGGCACTGCTGTGATGTCGGTGTCCCGTGGAAAACACCCTGACCGGGGGTCTGCTCCCCTCCTCCCAGCCTGAGAGAAGGGGTGGAGCGGCTCAGGGCAGGGAGTTCAGGAAGAACTGGTTTGCAAAAACCAGATGCCTGCACCCGGTTTGGCTGCTCCTTTCCTTGGTTTATGGCAGCTGGGTGTGTGCAGAAGCAAGATCCCTCTGTCTGCAGTGTGTTCCCCTTTTGATGGCATCTGGGCTTGCCTTATCCCCATCAGCTGCAGCACAAAGGGCTCTTGGTGCTGCCCACAGATGCACTTCAGTCTCAGCTCCCTAGGGCTGAGCTCACATCTGGCGTTATTGGCCCCCGGCTGCACTTCTGTCATTTATTTATTAAAGTTAATTTCATCAGGCTGCAGTGATTTATTCAGGTCTGGAGCCTCCCGTAACAGGGAGCCATTATTTGGTGTGCCACCAGCTCTCTGCCATCTGCGACCTCCACGCAGGTTCCACAACAGCTGCTTTCCAAAAGGTCAGCAAACCACTTTATCAGCGCAGTTCCTTGTTTCTCGGTCTTACCAAGCCATCAAGCGATGTTAAATCAAAAATATGCAGAGGGAAGCTGATTATGTAACAGGAACACCGTTCCCTTTATTTGATTAAGGCAGTAATCCCATCTTGTTTTTCTCTAAAAGGAGGGAAAACAAGTCTGACAATACCGTGCCTCACCTCTGATTAGAGCAGCATTTCAGCCTCCTTGCTGACGTGGATGCTCGGATGTCTGGTGCTTGGATTAGTGGACATCTGCTCCCAGGATCACGCTTCCTTTACCTTGGTGCAGGAAATGCACTGCAAGCTTCCCTTCTACGAGGAATTGCAAGAGAACCCTAGCGGATTGCAGGGTCCCCCTGCTGCCCTCTGGACTACCCCCCCAAAAAAGCAGGGGCTTCTTCATCAGAGGCTGTGACAGGAGCGTGCTCAGTGTTTTGCAGTATTTCCATGGAAAGGGACCATGCTGGAAGCTGGACAGGATCTGAAGTTATAGAACGTCTAGGGTGGGAAGGGACCTTAAAGCCCACCCAGTTCCAACCCCCTACCATGGGCTGGTTGTCCCCCCAGACCAGGCTGCTCAGGGCCCAGCCAACCCGGCCTTGAGCACCTCCAGGGATGGGGCACCCACATTTCTATGGGCAGTCTATGCTGGTGCCTCACCATCCTCTGAGAGAAGAATTTCTTCTTAACATCTAACCTGAGTTTCCCCTCGTTCAGTTTAAAACCATTCCCCTTTGTCCTACCACTATCAGACTATAGAAATACTCTCCTGTTTATGAGCTTCCTTTAGGTACTGGGAGCCATGCCATAGCCCTTGGGACTTTGTCCAGGTGAGGACAAAGCTCTTGCCTCCCATTTCATCCAGCTTATCCCCTCAGATCTGTGCTCAGACCAAACTCTGTAAAACAGCCCGGCCCTGAAGAAGAGTGCACAGTGTGCATTTCCAGCATCTGGGTTGTGCGCATGCAAGGGGAAAGTCTATGTTTTATGCTTGAAACGGGTAAAACACAGCACTTTGCTGCACTTGTTTCCCCCCACACCTCTTGCCTTTGCCATTGATGCACGAGGCAGCAAGGTGAGGCCTCACAGCAGCTTCCCCAGCCCTGCATCACTCCTGAGCCCACCCAGACAGCGAGAGCACCGGGAGAAGCCCCTTTCATAGAGTAATACTGCCAAACATCATAACTGAAAATACTTTATTTGACATCAGCAGTAAAATAGGAACATTGGGCTATACATCCATTGGCATATAAATGATAAAAATGCAAAAGCAAAACCATCTGTGGGAGACCTGTGAACAGTCTGGTACATAAGTAACATCCAGGGGAAAAGCTGCACGCTGGGACTCTCCTTCATTCCTGCAAGCAAACAGCAACAGCAAGGAAACAGCATTGGTGCTTCCTCTGCAGCTATTTCTTGCAGTCATGCACAGCACTGCTTTGAGTGTTGCTGCAGGAAGGGAAAAAACACCTAGTACAGGTGAAAACTGAGTTCTGTGTAAACATGAGTGCTTGTAGAAAAGGCCCCCAAGGACAATTTCAGGGCTAGGCTGAACCAAAAGCATTTCACCAAAAGAAGGAGCACAGCTTATGCAGAGACAAGAGTTGGATACCACAGGCTGGTCCCGAATGGTGAAACAAGCAGCAGCCCCAGCTTTGACATAGCATTTGTGTCGGAAAAGAAACAAGGCGGCAGTTTCCCGCTCCACTAGTGTCTGCGTGCTGAAAACCGTTTTCAGGTTTCCTAGTTTCCCAGTTCCCATCTGTCCACTCTTTCAAGGCACGTCTGTAGACAGCTTCAATGGCAACACTAGAAGCAAGCGCTCAGACCACCTGCTTGACATTCTGTGATTCCAGCATACAGCACAACAACAACTCATTGCACTAACTTTTTCTAATCTCTAGATAATCAGAGGAAAGACAAACAAGCAAAAACCAGCAGAACACTCAGATGCAGAAGGCGGGTGCTTTGCATAGCCAGTGTGCAGGCAGGTTCCTCCACACTCACAGGTTCCAGCTTTCTGGAGCACGGAGGCCCGGGGCTAAACCAAGGTGCTCTCTCAGAGACCCTGGATTGCCAGTAGGTGCTCAGTGGGGTTTGGTGCTGAGCTGCCCTGTGGGAGCAGGGCCCCGCCTGCTTAGATAATGTCAGAACAAAACCACCAGCCTTGCCTGTCTCTCAGTTGCTGGTGCAGTCTGCAGGGTTCTGCGGATGGGTATCTGGCCTGGCTTCTGCAACACGTCCTACTCTTGCACCCCCTCGTATCTGCGTGCACCAGAGCCTCGATGGCCAAAAGGTCATTCCTTCAGTGCACTCTGCAAGCCCGCTCTCATGCCATGCCAAGTGCAGCGGGTCTGGCCAGCAACCATGTGTGAGTGCATGTGGTGAGCACGTTTCCAAAGTGACTCTGGAAGGGCAGCTGGGTACCTTGCTGTCAGCATGGTCTGCGCATTCTTGGAGCCACTGCTGGCTAGGAAGAGACATCAAGACAATTGAGCAAGGCACTGTCCCCTGGCCCTGCAGGATCCCACCCCTGTAGCGCAAGGGTTCAGCAAAACCTTCAGGTTCTAAGTGGTCCTAAATCCCCAAAAAGGAAGAGGGAAAAAAAAGTCAAAGGAAAAGAAAAAAAAAAAAAAGAAAAAAAAAAAAGAAAAAAGGCAGTGCTGAAGATGATCCCCAGTAGATGTGTCCCTGATTTCAACAGCCTTCAGCACAGGCCAACGAAGTGCAAATTGCTGTGATCAGAGCTGGCGGGCAGAACTCACCAGAAGGAATTAGGTTTTCTGCTTTGGCAGAGAGCTTTACACCGCTTGAAGCAGCTGCGAGGCGTTGGTGCCCAAAGCTTTCCCAGGGCCCGGGATGGGAGCAGAGATGCCCAGCAGAAGGCAGAGCCTCGCAGCACTGCTCCGTGCCTCCCCAGAGCTCTGCGTGGAGTCCTGGCACAGCAAACCTCTCACCAGGCTTGTGAGAAACGCAGCGTGGTCCTGCCAGCACCTCAGCAGCCCGTGGGCAAACACCAGAGCAAATTCTCATATGTTATGACACAGAGAGCCTACCAGCCTGAAGATAAAGGAGGCCTTGAAGCGTATGCCATTATGCTGCACCCTGCTTTAATCTGGCATTAAATATACCACTTAGGATATACAAATTACTTTAAAAAGTTATCAAAAAGTTACAACGACAATAAAAGTAATAAGTGAATTCAAGTTTTACACATGACCTTGCAAGCAGAATGTTGCTCTTAAGAACCTTCAGACCATGTTTAAATAGCGTGGCAACTTCCTACCACCGGTAAAAGTGTCTGTAAAGTTTAAGGCTATCAATTCCTTGTGCAATTAAACCCATCCTCTCTTTCTGGGAAAAAACAAACAAGCAAACTAAAATGACCAACCAACCAACGAGATGTTGCTCTGCTCAGGCAAAAAAATCACACCCAGCAGGCAGGTTATGGGGAGCCAGCAGTTGCTGCGGGTCACAAAGAGCTGCCACACATCTGTGCAGCTCCCAGCCCGCGCGCAGAGCTCTCTGAGGGCACATTCTGCCTCAACTCACTCAGAAGTCTCTTTTGAGACCGAAAGAAATAGTGACATCCGCGGAATCCACACTTGGTTATTCGTAATGTGCTCCGCACGCGGAGAGGGCTGTTTGCTTTGGTCACTATTAGGGAAAAAAAAACAACAACCCAACAACCCACGAAATTTTGTCTCTCCTAAAAAACAATCTAATGAAATGAGTAAACTTGTACAATTTTAGCAGCGTTTTAGAGTCCTTCATAAAATAAAACCAAGGAATGAATTAAAAGGAATGTTTTCATCCACCCAATTTAAAAAGCCAGTGGGCAGTCACTGCCGGTGCCCCACAGCTGCAGCTGGTACACTAACCCGGGAGCAGCAATGACTGAACACGGGGAGCTCTCTGGCAGATCAGATTCAACATTTTCTGGCGAAAGGAAGTATTTACAACTGTTTTGTACAGCTTCTGAACTTACAAAACAATGGAGGTGAAGTTATAAAAACAACCAACGGGAAAAGCAGTTGTCCAGCCCGTCTGGAGAGGCTCTGACATGCAGAAAGACCTCCGTGTCGTTCATCACAACCCTTACAAAACCCGATGACACAAAGAATCCGCGAGCCCAGCGTCCGGGGCACCGTCCCGAGGTCTCCGCCGTGCCGGCAGTGTCAGCTGCCGGGCGCGCCGATAGCCACTGTGATCCTCGTGTACAGAGGGAACCTGTCAGTCCTTAGCACCTCGTAGGAGAGCGAGTTCAAACCATCGGAGCTCATCGTCTCCCTGGTGTGAGCAATTCGGTCAAACCTGCGGAGGGGAAAAGCAAACAAAAGCCTTTCAGCGACCCCCAGCTCCCGTTCTTTTTGCCCTCGGGCAGCCCCCGCTCCGGGGAGCAGCGGTGGTGTCAGAGCGTGCTCGGCCAGCTCAGGAAAGCGAGGGCTGCTCCCCCAGCCGTGCTGCTACCAGCGGCTCGCGGCTTGCTCGTGGCACGCCTGGGGCTTACGGCGCTGTGGGGACGGGGCTCGGGCGGCAGGCACGCACCTCTCCGGGTTGGGCTCGTTCTTCCGATCACGCGAGTGGCGAATCATTCTGCATTTCCCAATGACGGCATCCGGCCGAGATATGGCCATGCCTTTGAACACCAGCCTGCCGAAAGCAAGTATGTTAAGTGACGGGGGACAGAGAAGGGCTGTTCCAGCACCTCCCGGTGACAACCGCTGCCTGCTTTCCACTGCTGCTGAGGGCTGTGTTCGCAGCTTGCTAACGCACGACTGCATCGGCAACGGGAATGCGGACACCCCTGCCAGCACCGGGTATCTGCTAACCCACCCCACCCCAGGCAGCTCTGCCAAGCATCGGAGCCGACCTTGCTCCATGCTTTAGAGTGGAATTGGAATGGGGGGCATCCAGCTTTTAATTATCTGGACGGCAGCCAGACGAGCATGCATCTTTCAAGATGTGGAAGCTGAAGTGCTGCTGCTGCTGGTAGAAACTGAACCGAGTGGTGGTGAAACCACACGGGGAGGGGGCAGCCCATCAAATTGGCTCTCTACAAGGCACGTGCACATCACGGATGCCAATGCTGGGAACGTGCTTGAATTCTTCCTTTCTGTATCTCCCTCTGTGTTTTGTTTGTTTGTTTGTTTGTTGTTATTTGTTTGTTTTTTTTTTTAATAGGGTTTCCTACCCCTAGAAAGCCAAGTGCCTCAAAAGACAAGATTTCACCTTTCTTGGTTTACTGGACAGCTGCAGATCCTCAGCACTTCTGCTCAAGGAAGCTCTCCCTGAAGGTCAGGAGAGTTTGGAAAGCCCAAAGAAAGGACCATGCAGGGTGTATCTTGCAGTCAAAAGCTTCTCAAATCTGAGTTCCCAGGATTATATCTCAAAGTGATTGCCCCATCTTCCTGGGAACAAAGGTAGCAACCCCACAGACATCCTCTGCCCCCACCTTCCGGCAGAACTGGGCCCAGCCTGCCCTGCACTAAAACATCCCACTTCATCTGCAATCGTGGGCATTGCTCAGCCTTCCTCTCGATGGGAAGCAAAGGCTTCCAGCATTGTTTAGAGCTCCTTAAAACCTGACAGACGAATCCCTCCCGGGCACAAAGAGATGCACTGGCAGGCTGCCACCTGCAGAGCCTTGGGATGGGTTCTGTGGGTGGTGATCTTCTCCTCCCCCTCCCACCATGCACCCCAAGCCCCCTGAAGGCAGGTCCTGATGGGTGGAGGTGCTCCAGCTGCAAGGTGGGCAGCTTTACCTGTTGTAAATGTCATCGTCTTCGCCGCCCCAGCCCCAGTAATTGTTTGGGAACCCATTGATCTTTGTGAATTGTTCTTTGCTCAAGGCAGACACGCCTCCAAAATACTGATTGTAGGGTAACCTGGAATTAAGGAGAACACACCATTAGGGGTTGCAGCGACCTTTACCCCAGCTGATGGTCCAGCCACCAACCCACCAGTGAGACCCACTGGGACCCAGATCTTGTCTGCTTCAGCAAGCAGTCTTGGGGCCTTTCCGTTCTAAGCTTCACCTGGCTGCAAGGAGAAACCACAGGACTGCTGACAGTCTTGCACGTGGGCGTGGGTCTGGGCAGAGATAGGCTGGCTGTGTGGGGCCAAACCCATTGCTCTCTTAATAGATGAGTTTTTACACTCCCACGAGGAGATCTGGCATGGAAAATAGAAAGGAAAGAAAAGCCACAGCTGTGTTGACAGCAGCCTGAGGTACACACGTGCTGGCAGGCACTCAAGTTTTATTCTGCCTCCAGACACCAAGGCAGGTCCCGCTGTGGTCTGAAATGGAACAGCCAAAAATACTTCATTTTGTTCTCAAAATAACACCTGACAGCCTTATCTAGCATCATGCATGGTCCTCACTGTATGAGAATGCCTCACTTTCCAGGCTGGGCAGAAACAAGAGCCGTCTGACACTCTGAAACATAAGAAGGGACACGGGCAGCTGCAGGACACCAGTCTCCCCGTTCCTCCCAGCCCTGTGTCTGGCTGCTCAGCCACTGTGCGTGGCAGCACGTGGCTCTGCTTCACTCCCTGCTCCAAGCCACCCACTCCCTGCAGAGACATGTGTGCCACCAGAATTTTCCAGAGATGTTTTCCCAGGCTTTCACTGGTAGGTGGGGATGCGCAATGCTGCACCCAGCCTACAATGATCATGGCAGTGTGAGGAAGGAAATGCCCCTCCGAAAGGCGTCTCACCTAAATCCAAATTTATCCATGGAGACAGAAAGGTGCCTTGGTTGGCTGTAGCACTTGTAGGTGTTCCTGTCATCCATCGGGATCAGGTCTACGTCACTAAACACAAAGCACTCATAGTCATACTCCTTCAAAGCCTCCATGAATCCTACATTCAGCAGTTTAGCACGGTTAAATTCTTCATCTCCATCCTGGTTTAAAACAAATAAACACTGAATTAAGTAGTGGAAACCACCAGTCTCCTACCTGTCATGGGGTTCACAGGCCTTTGGCATTGCTGGGAGGTGGCACTGATCTGGTCCCAGCCGTAGAGCAGCCACATGGTCAGAGAAGTGGGCCCAGCCTCCTGCACAGAGGCATTTTGCAGCACTTGCAGTGCCACACAGATGTGGCCAGCAAGTCACTGGGGTGCTCTCAGGTCCAGCAGCGGGGCTGTACCCATGTGCACAGGGACAGTGGAGGCCCAGGACGGTTTCTCACCCAGCACAAACCCTGACAGCAGCACCAAGCCCAAGCCCTGTGCAGGGAGCACCACGAGGCAATGCTGAAAGAGACTGGAGCTTTTTTGCCAAAACCCAAACTGGCAGCCCCTCCCTGCTCTACCACATCCAACCTCTCCCTCTCCACAGCTTCAAGCAATGTCGAGCAAAGGACTGCCTGCCATGCCTGGCTCCAGCAGCATGTGCATGCATGCATGAGAGTGTGCAAATCAGCTCCCTGCCCTTCTACAAGTCTGGTGTGGGACACAAATCAAGGACCGATAAAACTCGGAGAGCAGCCTCAAGCATCACATTTACCTCCTTTCTTGAATGGCTCTGCTTGGTTAATAAATAATCTGTTTGGAAACTGATTAATCCAAACTGGTTAATGGCTCTGCAGCCTGAAAGCAAAAAATTTAACCGTGAAACAGTTACAACTATCTTTCAAACGAAGGATTTAACGTGCAAGCGTCGAACCACAGCTTTCAAAAGCTTTCATTGTCTGCCTGGGGCCTAAATGACTTCACAGAGAGGAGTGAACTTTAGCGGGGGAGGATCTGAGCCGGTTCTCAGCACCCTCACCTGAAATAAAAGGGCTCATGCCTTTACCAAGATGGTGGGAAGCTGATCGTCCTCATGCATAAGCAAGATCTGTGAAAACTTGAGCGCAGGAGGCAAAGGAAAGCTGAACAAAGGGGATGGGGAGAGGGAGCGGCTACAGCTGTGGGAACAGAGGGCTTTGGTCTGTGGGCAAAGGGGCTGCAGAGCCCACGGCCTACGCACAGCTGGGGCTCACAGCACTGGCGCAGGAGAGCTGGCCCACAGGGAACGTTTTGGGCCACGCCAGAAGCTGGGCCTCAGAAGCAAAGCCCGGGGGCTCTCCTGCAACAGGAGCTGAGCTTGCTCACTTCATCCCCTTCGGCTGCTCTTCTCTTCACACCACCTCAAGGCAAAGAGAGTGTTCCACGTTGGTTTTATGATCAGCAGAGGCTCAGCCTTATTTAACCCTGCCTTCAGCTGGCCTCTAACTCAGCCAGGGGATACACAGGGATTAATAATTCTACCAGAAGCTGCATTTTCACATCTCTTGACACCACCCAAGAAGTTTTACTTTTTGGAGAAAGCTGTTCCGTAACCAAGACAATTCAGAAGCATCAGCATCTCTGCTGTCTGTGGGATTCAAATCTCTCCAAACTGCGAGCGGTTTTGCAGGTTTCTGACTCTGACTGACTCCCAGCTTTGTGACAGGAGCCCTTTCTAGGCAGCTACCACCTTTCTGGGCAGGTGGTGTAGGACGTGGCACCACTGGCAACAGAAGAGCAGGTGAAGCAGAACAGAAGCAATGTCCATCTCTGGCCTCGCTTGGCAGCTCCATGTACCGTAGGTGCTCCTGCTCTCTGCCACGTGGGAAGGGATCTGTTTGGACACTCTTTGGCCAAGAAGCATTGCCCTGAAGAGCCATGCAGCAGATACAGGCTCCAAGCATAACCCCTGCACTTATTTCCTGGGCTTTCAACAAGAAAAGATGCAGTGCAAGCATGTTTCTGCTAACTAGTTTTTCCTGGACAAATTTCTCCCTGTGATTTCTCACCTCAGAACTCAACCCACATCAGAAGCCATCATTTGTGCCCAGCACCAGTGGCTTTACTCCCTTTGTCTCTGCCAGTACATACAAACTTGTCGTCAGTCGCTGATCCGTGAGATCCACGAGGCCAACTGCCTCAACCTCACAGACCAGCACTGGCTGCTGCTCACACACGCAGAGGATTAGCCCTGGGAGAACAGCAGCCAGGTTTACTTACTTCCATTGCTCACCTTTGCTGGACCTGGTCTGCTCAGCCAAACTCACCTAAGGACACTGCTGCCTTGTTTCAGTATCAGTCACATCAGTACAGAACTGCCACCTGTGCTAACGGGCTTCCAAAACAGCGAGGTGCCATCTGAATGGTAGTTTCACCCCAGTTTCATCCTGCTTCGTGCTCAGAGGTAGGAGACAGCTCTGTGATGCCTGCTGCAGTTACAAAGCAGGGCGGAGGACTTGGGGATGCACCTCCTTCAATCTCATTCTGAACCTGGTGAGTCTGAGGCAGGTAATGGCAAGGATGTGTTTTTGGTAGGCTATCACTCCCATCAGGAGGCTGTCAGCCAAGTCAGGGATCCTCCAAGCCAATTTGATCCACACGCACATGGTGCCCACATGGGCATCCACACGCAGGTGGAAATAGATTTCCAGGGCCACAGGGAGATACCAAGAAAACCCTTGCTGCTTCTCTGTTGGGGCATTCTGAAGTGCTGTGAACTCTTCCCACAGCAGCATGATCCACCTCTGCCCTGCGCAGGAAAGGCAGACTCCCGCACCCCTAATATTGGGTACAAGAAGAGAGCAGCTGCAGGAAAATCTGCTGCACCCAGCAGCAGGGGTGGGCAGGAGCTAAGCACTGCTCCATCTGTGCTCCACACCTGGGGAGCTCTGGTGCACCCTGCAAAATGAGATGGACGAGCACAATGCCCCCCGTACACACAGACACACACACACACACCTTCACACACACACACTCTCTGGAAAACTGCTAAGAAGGACACTACAGACAAATGCTGGAGGCCAGTGCAAAATGGTTGGATAACTGGAGCTTGTGTCAGGTTTGGGTTATGCAGCAGTTGCATAATACACATTTTCCACTGGCTCCTGTTACACACTGGGCATCTCAGAAACATTGCTCTGGCTTCAGCCAAACCCTGCTCTGACACATTCAGGCACACAGGGCCAGTGTGGCAGAGACACAACGGGCTCAAGACAGAAACGCGTTGCTCCGAAAGGAAGAAGTTTGACATTACCAGTGCAGCAGTAGCGGGGCTCAAGCGCTCCTCTTTCTTTTTATGAGATGCAGAGGACAGAAGAGCACGTAGGCAGCGTGTAAGAATCAGATCACACAGTAATTCTCCTTGCTTCAGTGATTGCTTTGCTACAGACAGGATTAACAAGTAAAGGTAATATTTCCCCACTAGAAGGAAAAATAAAAAAAAAAAAACACAAAGGAGGGCAGATGCAAAGGGAAGGACAGACAAGAAAAAGAGAAAAGCAATTGTCAAGACAGCAGAGAAATAAGACTATTTTCCTACCGTAATTCTGGCAGAATTAACTCATTTTCTGCAAATCTCTCCATTCCATGTTCCCGCTCACCCTTGAGAGACACATCCAGCACTTTTACTACTACCAACTCTGCTGCCTCTCCCAGACATGAATGACTTTTTAGAGGCATGCAGAAGGAGCGTGTTTACTTTGCAAATCCAGCAGCCTTGCTTGCTAACCTGCATCTGACCACAGATGCATCCAGAACTCACACATCCAGTGTGCTAGAAGTTGCTCCCACTCCAGCTTTGCCCAAGGGATGCATTTCGAAAGAACGTTTGCTTAAACCCACTCTGCAAAGGTTTGCCTCAGAGAGCGCCGACGGCCCCGCAGGCACAGCATCAGATGAGCCATAAGGCAGGGCAGCGCAAGCCCCATGACACCAGTGCAGCGCCGTGGGATCCGGTAGCTTTCTGAGCTCTCCAGGCCCCAGATATGCCACCAGCTCCCTTCGACCAGCTGGCCCCAGGCTGCCAGCATCTCCTCCCGGTGTTCCAGGGAAGCTGCTGGCAGGCTCTGGTTCACTGAGATGGCCACTGCAGGGACTGACATCCCAGCACGTCCTCACGGCTAAGCAGTACCGTGTCCCGGGCAGACCTGCCAGATCAGGGGACTGGGATGGCCAATGCACCCAGACACACTGGCTGACCCAAAAACTGCAGGAGGTACATATAAGGAGGCATATTACTTCTCAGTACTGTGAAGTGGGCGCAAATAGGGCAGAAGAACCTACTGGAGAGAGAAGCTGTGCTGGGAGCTGCCCATCCCACGGGCTCTGCAGATCAGCAGAGCCGTGCTGCCCTGCCACACCACAGCCCACACTCCTCAGCTTTCCAACACCCAATTATCTAACCACCACCATGGTAATAACTAGGACTGAGGTGCTCTGGAGTGAAACGTACCCTTTTTTCTCTTTAAGAAAGGTTTATGGTTCCCAGATATTAAAAAAAAAAAAAAAAAAAAGAAAAAAGAAAACAAAAAACCAAAACCCAGAACTCCACCGATTGTTCCTTTTCTGCTGTTTCCTCCAAGATGACCACTTACCTGCTGCACTGCAGCCCCTTTGATTTGTCCATCCTGACACTGTGTGCTATTACTAACGTGAGCAAAAGCTGCTTAAAGAAGTGAGTGAAACCCTACACTTTTACACCATTCCCAGGATTAGGTATTAATGCTGCCTGGTCACCTTAAAGATCTCTGCACACAATTCCTGAGGCAGATGTGAGAAAGGAACACTTCATTTGGGTTGTGCTACTAGGAATTCTTTTCCTTATGAACAACTTGAACCTCTTCAGGATAAGCCAGGCTGGATGGGAGCAAAACACCTCACGTTTTCCATCAAAACCATCAGAGAAAAATTGCTCATATTCCACGTGTTGTGCTTCAGCTTCGTTTTTACAGCATCTCTATCCCTGCCCATCAGCCCACTGACATCAGGATAGAGCAGCCACTCCTCTGTTCCAGGGAGCACTGCCGTAAGTGTTAAAAGCCTCACGTCCTCTGCATCTTACCTGGTTGATGACATACACTCCATAATCTAGCTGCTGCCTTTGAAGAATTGGGTGCATGTAATAGAGCCAGTACTTCAGATGCTCCTCTCGGTTTCGGAACGGGATGATGATTGCTACTTTCTGCAGAGCCTTGCAGTCCTTTGGAGCAAAACGACCTCCTTCCCTGACCTCAGGGTTTGTGCTCGCCACCTCCTCCAGGTTCACAGGCTGGGAGAACTCCACACGCAGCGGTCCAACTGGAAGGAAGGCACAGCACAAAGCCAGTTAGCACATCCTGACGGCCACGCACCACTTATTTCTCTGGGCACACATTCTTAATGTGCAGGCATTCATTATTACTTTTAAACACAGGTTTGGATCCAAAGGAAATCCCATTGATGCGTGGAGGTGTGAAGCTGGGGCCCACTGCATCCGAAGCAACCACACCTCAGCACTCAGGGCAAGCCTGCAAATGCTCAGTCCTGTGCTGCCAGACCCAAATGGACCCACAGAAGCTTGGTGGTTCCCAAAAACCCTCCTGTCTGCACTGCAGCCACACAGCCATGCTCTCTCCAGCAGTATCTGGGGAAGGGGAATGCTGCCCTCATGTCATGCGGTGCAAGAACCAGGCACTTGGGACACAGCCCTGCTCTCCTGCTGACAGAGCAGATCGCGCCGAAGCTGGACACGTGCACAGCAAACAAAACCCCCTTTTGTTGTTTTTTCCTTACAGATATTTTCAGTGTTCTGTCACTGTGCCCATTACTTATGCCTTGTTAAAAATAAAATTAAAGACGTACCCAAATTTGCATACAGGTTGGCAGTTCCCACACTCAGTTTCAACAGTGGCAGTTTTGAAACCACCAGATCAATCTGTGCCAAAGCCAGCGTGTACAACTGAAAACCACTTGCAGCACACACAAAGCAGCTCATGGGATGCCTGAGCTCCCACAACAGCAGTGGAGAAACTCCAGGTCCAACACGCCGCTCTCCACAAAAAGGTAATTTATCACTGGTGACCCCAATAGTGACCTTGCGGCAGTGGGAGACACAGCTCTGGGAGGAATCTGGGCAGGAGGGACACGGGTTACAAGGCATCATACCCCACCGTGCCTCCTGCAAAACAGTGATGGCCCCACCAGCAGCAGCAAGCTCCCCAGCCAAGCACACAGCAGCTGTGCCCAGGGCGGGTGCAGCAGGGGGACAAAAGCTGCATAACTTGGCTGAGCGGTACCAGACCTCCCCTTGGCTCACCTGGAGCAGGAGAGCTTTTCCTCACCTCATCCAACAGGCTGGAGAAAGGAAAGGATGGGCAACAAAATGCAGTCATGATGAGCGCCAGATGCAGAAGATAGAGTTAGCAGGCTTGGAAGCTGGAAAAGAGGCTGATGAGAAATTACCAGTAATAACACTCCCTTCCTTATCTTAATGAAATCAGCTTTAAATATAGTACATGTTCCAGTCAGCACTGCTCCAATAACCAAGGCAGCGAGAGCTCCTCAAGTACAGTTTTTGCTGTTCTAGCAGTGAGGCAGTTGCTTCTAAAGTCAGTGGGATGCAAAGCACCCGGCCAATACACTTCACTGGTGTCAGTAGGAACAGCAAAATATGAAAGTCTGGGCGAGTTATCTTCAAATACAGAATGGTTGTAACAAACAAGCCTGCAACTCACAAAGCCACACACTGGCAATGAGCAGCAGGAAAATGCCACCCACACAAACTGATGCTGCCCACTCCTTATCTACTGGGACAAGCATTAAACCGAAAGTGCACACACACTCCACCTCCAGCAGTGAGGTCCAGTCTCGTTTCAAACCATTTTGGCTGCACTTCGGCCACCTGGGCAGTGAGTGTCCCTGAGGTCAGCATTACCCAGTGACTCTGACCCAGGGCAAGAACCATGCCAGGAAAACACGCGAAGTTTGTTGTGGCTGCTGTCCCATCAGCTAATGCTGCACCTGTGTGTGCTCACCGTGTCAACTTTCCAGCCTGGTTCTCTTCCTTCAGACTCTTCGGCTTCCCTTCCAGATGCCTGCCTGACAATGGGCTTACTGCTGTGTGTTGAGTCCTAGCCAAAGGCACACGTGTGTGACAGAGCAGTGTGGACATGCAACCTCAGCAACACGTATAGCCCAGGCCTTGTAGGTGGGCATCTCTGGGATTCAGTCACACTGCTCCATCACAGCACCCTCATTTCCAGCTTTGCTGTACATTTTTAGCTAAAGAACACTTAGAAAACTTGAAAAAGCAACTGCCAGAACCTGACAGAAGATGCAAAAGCACCACCTAGCATCCAAACAGCTCAGTGATCGTTAAAGGAGGACTTAAGAAGCCATGGTTGGGCAAGAGAGGGAGATAAAAAAGAAAAAAACAAGAAATCAGCTATGCCATCATCCCGTCCCTCCCCCACTTCCCTCCACCCCAATGTCTCTCACTGAAACATTTCTGCTCGGCTTCAAACAAAAGGTGCACAGGAAAAGCCCTGCGCAGGCACAGAGAGCAGAGGAGCCAATGTGGTTTGTACAAACAGGAAACAAGTTTTCAAACGAAGCAAAAGGTGAGGCTTGCAAAAAGCTGCAGGGAACAAAGCGGTCAAGTGCACCTCAACAACACAACGTATCCTCACAACCTCCATATTCCCTACCACTACATGGCCATGTTTGCCACAACAACCAAAACTGCAGCTGTACAGGCTGCCAGTACAACCCCTCAACAGTGCTCGCCCTGCTAACCCACAGGGCTGCCACAGGACCCTTGCACCAAAAGACCACGACCTGCTCAACTTAATGCCGTCATCAGTCTAACAGCTGTTCTAGCCTCTCTCCCTGGGCCACAAATGCCAGAAATACGGGGGAAACTGGAGCGGCAACACCCTGCAGAGCTGCCCTGGTGCCTGCAGGAGGAGGCAACCCCAAAGGGCTCAGGATGCAGCGGGACGGGCACAGCGGCAGCAGCCCTGCAGTCTGGAGATAGCGCTGAATGGCTCCTCTGGATAAACCAGCACAGCTCACCCATGTGGTTCAGGGTGGGCACAGATCTCAGATGCTTAGTTCAGAGACAGTGGAAACAAAAGTTCCTAGCGGGGAGGCTTGAAACGTGCTGCACGCAGTGGGTGGGTGAGAAGGATTCTGTCACCCCGGCAGAAAGCAGCGCGCTCTGCTGCTGCCGAGACATGTGCACGCATGTGCTGCCAGGGCAGGCGAGCCTGTGCAGGAGGAAAGCTGGAAAAAGGAAGCAGCACTCACACAGAGAAACAAAAAAGCCTCTTTGCAGGGCCTGAACAGAAAAGGGAAGAGCTGCTGACTGTGCCAACCCATTCCTTGCTGGGAAAAACAAAATGAGCCTCACCCCAGAAAGCTGGGCCAAGCCTCAGCCACAGGCAGGGGAGCAGAGGACACTGCAGACCCCAGACCCACAAGGCAAGGCGTTGGCTGGTCCCACAGGGGAACACAGGGGAGCAAGCCATGGATGGGTGCAAGCCTGCTCCTTCTGCCAAAGACAGCATCAAATCTGTCTGCAGATATGCTGGGGGGGGCAGGGTGGGGGGGGAAACAAGAACAGCTTCCCAACCTGCAGGATTTGCTTCCTTCAGCCAGCCTCTTCTCGCAGAGTGCCCCCTCGCAGAAGTCAGCTCTGCTGGTGCAAGGCCTGAGCCTGGAACCTCAGCACGTGCCGTCACCCATCCACCCCATGGGCCCCAGGAGGAAATGGGCTGGAAAACACAAGGGATTGCCACACACGTTGGCAGCAGCTGGTGTGCGCAACAGCAGGTTTATAGGGTCAACTGTGCAACAGTTATTCAGAGCAAAAGTTACAAACCCAGCAACAAATGACACCTACTCCGACACAAGGTCTCGCACTGGCGTACAATGCCTTGAAATAACAAAAAATATTGTCTTTTCCACCAGTAAGTACTCAGGGGAGAGAAGCAAAGTCCTCGGTGATGGCCACAACCCAGCATATGCTCTGTGCAGGGGCTGTGCATCCCTCCCCCGAGCAGGGCAGTCTGCACGCGATCAGCCTCACTCGCACTGGAACTCGCTGCAGGCTGTCACTGCAAAATTAAATTCCAGGCCCTTGAACTGCAAACTCTAAACAAACAAGCGGAGAGACTTCCCTAGCTGCCTCAATCAGGAAAAAAAAAAAAAAAAAAAAAAAAAAAAAAAAAACCAATCTGCCTCTGCCAGGAAAACCCCACCCTGATGCAAGACGCATGAGCACAGACAGACGGACCGAGACCTCCCTGACAGACAGGCCAGCAGCAGCTCCCGCCCCATCCCTGCAGCTCTGTCCCGTGCCCTCCAGCCTGGCTGCAGCTGGAGCCCGAAGGAGGCAGGGAGGCAGCCTGGCTGGCAGGGCAAGGTGAGATGAGAGGAGCAGACAGCTGCAGGGCCTGGGGCTGCCCCGAGCTCTGGAGAACAAGCATTGCTGGGAGGCAAGCAGCCGGAAAAGTTGCTGCAGCTCCAGCGGCCACGTCTCACTGCACTGAGGAGGAGGTGGCTGCCTGGAGGGCCACAAAGCCCCTCCACCTCACAAAGCCAGGCCTCGGAGCTCCAGGCTGGGCGAGGAACTGAGGGCTCAGGCGAGCTTGCATCCAAACGTAGCTTGGGAAGCGGCAAGTCTCTGCCTCTTTCCAACCATAACTTGGCCCAGTTTCCAAGAAAACTTACTCTTGCCCCAGATCTGGCAGGGAAATGAGCACATTACAAAACACGGGATGCACAAAATGGAAAGTCTCCTCATCCTGCCTGCGCACCCCAGTTGCTGTGCCACGTCCCCAGAATGAGGAGGACCACCCTTCCAAGACCTTTCCAGCCTAAAGAAACAATCCAAGCCATTCCCCAAAGTGACACCAGGCTAGGGACGTCCAACTGCTCATGCCGGCAGAGAAGCACAGCCCTGCTCCACACGGAGCTCCCCTGGCTGCCTGTGATGCCCCAGCCGGTGGGAGCCAGGCCTCAGTGCATGCTGCACGGAGCCCAGCCAGGCCTGCTGCGTGGCAACTGGCACTGCCAGCACCTGGAGATGCAGAATATCCACCCACAGGCTTCCACACTCAGCTGTGGAAGGTGTTCTTCTGGCATCCTCTATCTGCATCACCCACAGACGCAGGGCTGACACACCGCTTGCAGCAGGCTGTGCTGCAATCCGGCTGCTCCCAGGGCCAGCAGCTGCTCCCACGCTCCTTCCCCCTGGCCCTGCTGCTCACAGAGGTGCCCTGCTGATGGCGAGAAGGATCCTTTTTTGCCCAGAATGCTGACTGCTGGGATAAACAGCTGGAATTTTTGTCTCTCTGTTGTCAATATTGCATAATTACTTCAGCGTGCTGCTGTCATGTCTTCTAAACTTACATCTGGGGCAGAAAGCCATACAGCAAGACGTCGCTCTGTGGCACGGCACGCTCGGGGCTCCTGGGTTGTCTTTGCTCCCAGGGCTGCAAGCGACACCTCTCTGCCTGCCACCCCTCTGCCAACCACACCTGGTATCTAACTGCGGTCAGAAAGGGCCCAGGTGACAGCTGTAGGCAAAAACAGCTCCGTAAACAACACGTGCTCTGGGCCAGGCAGGACTTGAAAATGACATCCCTGAGACACCAAGAGGCCTGTCTGTGAGAGTCTGCTCTGCAGGCATCTGGCACCAAAAGATAAGTAAGTGCTGCTCTTGGATGAGCTCTTCTGCAAGGTGACGCTGCTGCCAAAGCAGCTGGCCCCTTCCTCCCTCCATCCTACATGACAACAGCACCAGCACCAAAACAAAGGCCTCGAGGTAAAACAAGAAATCACTTAACTTTTTTTTGAAGGCATGTCAGCCCACATAGACTAGTCCTACCGAACAGCATTTATATTCTTTTTGAAATAATGTTATTCTGGATAAAGAACACTCTGATAAAGAACACACCAGTCTGGGGAACAATCACCTCTAGAACAGAGACAGACTTCCTTTTGCCTTTTAGGCTTCTCACAGGCAGCTCTCAGCTGCAGCATAAATCCAAAACACTTCGGGAACGTCTAATCCAAATTCGACTTACTGCATTACTTTCCCAGCCTTGGTCTATGCTTTCAAGTTACAAATAATGGGAAGTGAACCATAAAAGCATATTAAATAAAGGCTCTCTCAGAGATTACAGTTCATCCAGGTCATGCATTTGCCCAGTAGCCAGACAGCAGGGACCGTTGGGTTCTCATCCTGAGCATCACCAGAGAGAAGCACCCAGGCTGCTGGCAGCAGTGTGTCTCTGGCTGCTCAGGAAGGCCGAGCAGCTCGGTCACACATACCCTGCATGATTCATCACATGTCATCCAGTGAGGGAGGGAAGAGAAAGAAGAGGAAATCCAAGAAGGAGATGCTGGAAGAATGAGGCCACAGAGCCACCAGCTCACGTCAGAGCAGTGCCCTACGGCTTTGGGAAGCTGGGGATGCCAAGAAGATGAGAAATGCCTGTGAACAGGACACCATTCCAGTGCCGTGCTGATCACAGAGACATGAGCAGATCATCAGAACACAGAACTCTGACCAATACGAAGCACAGCAGGGCAGTTTTACAAATGTGATTTGCTGCCAGAACCAGAACCTGAAAGAAGCAATCATAAATGCAATACCGCAGAGCAGTTGGGTTCCTCAGTAACATGCTGGCTGCAGACCCGAGAGCCATATGGGCTCATGCCTACACCTGAACACACCCCTGGAACTGGGGCTGCTGGAAACCATTGGATCCTGCACCACAAGGACCCTACAGCTCTGAACAACTGCAACCACTGCCCGCAGCCTTACTGGGCCTCTTGTATGGTGCATGTGCTGCACTGAAAAGAACACAGAGATGGTGTAGAATCACAGAATCATTCTACCACCGAGGCTGGAAAAGAAGACCATCAAGTGTAACCACCGACCCATCAGCACCATGCCCACTAATTATGTCCCTCAGAGCCACGCCTCCACATTTCTGGAACAGGTCTGGGAACAGTGACCCTGTGCATTCAGCTGACCATCCAGACACTGATCGGACAATGCTCTGAGTCCCGGGGACAGCAACTCCCCCAGCTCCCAGAACTTCAGAGTGCCTGGGAGGATCAAGGCGAGCGAAGATCGCTCAGATCAAATCGCTTCGAAGGGGCGGCACACCCCCGAACAAAGCGACTGAAGGGAAAAAGTGAAAGACACGAATCAAAATCAGCAGGAAAAAAAAAAGAAAAAAGAAAAAAAGAAAAAAAGAAAAACCAACAACAACACAGTCCCTTTTAACGACCTCAAAACCGCCTTCCCGAAACAACCCCGTCATCTGCTATTCAGATGCATCGATGCAGCTGACCAGCGAGCACCGAGTGAAACTCCGAATTTCGGCGACGGTTTCGCTAACAGAAAACCACAAGGAACTTCTCGAAAGTCTCTTCTACCCGCCGCGATCCCATAAGCGCGCGGCGGGGCGCGGCGCTGCCCACCCTCCATGTGCAGAGGCACAACCGGCGGGACATCACGTATCGGAACACCGCACCGCGGGTCCCACCGTGCGGGGAGCGCCGCTCGGACCCCGTGCCCCGCGCGCAGCCCCTCCGCTCCCTCCGAGAACCGAGCGCCGCGCGCGGCGGAGCCTCGGGGAAAGCGGAGGATGCGCAACGCAGCCGCGGCGCAGCAGTACCCGGGGGGGTCGGGCGCAGGAAGCGGTGCCGCGCCCCGGGCAGCCCCCACCCGTCCGCCCGCCCGGCGCGCTCCCGAGCCGTAGGGGCCGCGTCGTCGAGAGACTCCGGGGCTGCGCTGTCACGGCCCGCGGAGGGGCGGGGGGCGGCACTCACCGAGCAGCGGGGACGGGTCGGGGCACGGCCCCGGCGGCGCCGAGTCCTGGCGGGTGTTGGGCTGCGTCGAGACGGGCCGGGGCCGGGCGGCGGGCTGCGGCGGACGGGAAGGCGGCAGCGAGAGGTTGGCGGGCGGCGGGCGGCGCGGCGGCGGCTCGGGGCTGCGCGGCGGCGTCAGGGAGCTGCCCGCCAGGTAGTAGAGCAGCGTGGCCGAGAGGTGCAGCGCGCAGAAGGCGACGAGGAGGCGGCAGGCCCGCTGCAGCGAGGTGCCGGGCAGCGCCGGCTCCTTCATGCCGCCGCGCTGACGGGGACCGCCGCGCGCCCCGCGCCGCCGCCGGGGGACGGGATGGGGTCGGGGCGGGGGCGGCGGTGGCTCCGCCCGCTGGGGGCGGCCCCGGGCCCCGCGCCCCGCCCGCCGTCTGTGCCTCCGCGCATCCCCGCGACCCGCGGGGGGCGGTGTTGGCCAGCGGGCGCCGATCCCGCGCAGTGGTCCCGCTGCCCTGCGCGCCTTCTCCCGGGTAGAGCGGTGGGTCTAGGGGGAGAGGGCCCAGGTTGCACCGGGGGACGTCCAAGTTGGATGTCAGGAACGGCGACGCGTTGGCGCGGGTTGCCCGGGTATGTGGTGCGGTCACCACGCTGCTCTCAAGACCCGCGGAGATGTGGCACTGAGGGACAAAAACAGCGGGCGTGATGAGGTGGGTTGGAGCTGGACTGGCTGATCGTAGCGCTCTTTTCCAACCTCCGTGATTCAGTGATTCTGTGAAAAGCAGCAGAGTGTGATCTCAGTGAAGTTGTGCTGACAGAAGCAAAATAGGAAGAGAATGCCTGCTGCCGTCAGTGAGTCACTGTGAAGGTTGCACCCGTCTTTAAAACATGAAATGGTGTGCCATCCCCGGGAGCAGTCTTGAATCTGTACAGTCCAACCTCCTTGGGACAGAGGAGTTCTGTTTATCTGGCACGACAAGCAGTTCAGGTCTCAGCATCAGGTCTTTGACACGGTCCCCCACCGCATCCTTATCTGCAAACTGGAGGGATGTGGATTTGATGGGTGGACCACTCGATAGATGAGAAATTGGCTGAAAGGCCGCAGACAGAGGGTGGTGATCAATGGCTCCATGTCCAGGTGGAGGCTGGTAACGAGTGGCTCCCCAGGGCTCTGTCTTGGGACCGGTGCTCTGTAACATCCTTATCAGTGACAGCAATGATGGAATCGAGTGCACCCTCAGCAAGTTTGCTGACGACACCAAGCTGGAGTGGTGGAAAGAAGGGATGCCATTCAGAGGGACCTTGAGAGGCTGGAAAGGTGGGCCTCGGTGAACCTGATGAGGTTCAACATGGCAAAGTGCAGAATTTTGCACTTGGGCCAGAAGAATCCCAGGCATCCATACAGACTGGAAGGAGCGGTCCTTGAGAGCAGCCCTGCAGAGAAGGACCTGGGGGTCTTGATGGATGAAAAACTGAACATGAGCCAGCAGTGTGCTCCTGCAGCTTGGAAAGCAAACGTGATCCTGGGCTCCATCAGCAGAGGGGTGGCCAGCAGGGACAGGGGAGGTGATCGTCCTCCTCTGCTCTGCTCTTCTGAGGCCCCACCTGCAGCACTGCGTCCAGGGCTGGAGTTCCTAAGATAGGAAAGATGTGGAGCTGTTGGAGAAGGTCCAGAGGAGCCACAAAGATGAGCAGGGGGCTGCAGCACCTCCCTACAAAGACAGGCTGAGGGAGCTGGGCTTGTTCAGCATGGAGAAAAGAAGCTGCGGGGTGACCTCAGTGCAGCCTGCAGGACCTAAAGGGAGCCTACAGACAGGAGGGGAGTCAGCTCTTGGAAAGGGGAGATAA
The DNA here is from genome assembly GCF_905368555.1 of Meleagris gallopavo. Lineage (NCBI taxonomy): Eukaryota > Metazoa > Chordata > Aves > Galliformes > Phasianidae > Meleagris > Meleagris gallopavo. The sequence goes on from NC_139435.1 coordinate 75,704,654, forward strand.
CAGCAGGACAAGGGGAATGGTTGGAAGGTGAGGGAGGGCAGATTTCAGTTGGGTGTCAGGGGAAGTTGTTTGCTGTGAGAGTGGTGAGGTGCTGGAACAGCTGCCCAGAGAGGCTGTGGATCCCCGTCCATCCCTGGAGGTGTTCAAGGCCAGGTTGGATGGGGCCCTGGGCAGCCTGGGCTGCTGTGAGATGTGGAGGTTGGTGGTCCTGCATGTGGTGGGGGGTTGGAGATTCGTGATCCTTGAGGTCCTTCCAGCCCTGGCCATTCTGTGATTCTGTGATTCTGTCTCCTTGCTCTTCCTGAGTGGCTCCCCGTCACTGCTTGAAAGTGCCTCTGCACTTGTGCCACAGAAGGCTCATGGAGAAACAGTCAAGGTGCATGACCACAGGCTCCTGCCTCCTTTATTTTCTTTTTTCTTACACATTTCTTTCTGATATCTTCTGGAAGCCAGCCCGATAATTACCATATGGTTTGGTTGAACTTGGTGTTGTCAGCACCAAGATGATGAGGCAGCTGCCTAAGACACTAGTGCTGTCACTGCTGATCTTCTCAGCCATCATTCAACTAAGCACCTTCTCCGATGAGCAAGCCAGGCTTTCAAAGCCTGCAGACCCTCTGAACATCTCTCATGGATTGATCAGCGGAAGGCAGCTCTGGCAACATAAATGAGCAGAGAAACCACTTTTCAGCACTTGCAGGTCAGTCTAGAGTTTCCACACTCCACTGCTATCAGGAAACACCAGATGCCTGCTAGTAAAATGTCTTTCATTTCTTTCCTATTTGACATGGGTACTTGTAGGGAATCTTCCTGAGGTGCAGCGACAGACCTCAACTGTGATTCAAGGCAGAGTTGGTTTGATTTCCCATAATGCTTTAAACATGTCATGCCTTAAGTTTAGCAAGCAAAGGAAAAGAAGTCACAGCATGCTGCTGGGAACTAATGTCACAAAGTCAGGAAGTGTCTAACATATAATTCCACATATTTGTGCTGCAGTAGCCTATACTGCCATCTTTTATCTATCCTCAAGACCACTGTCTTGCTCTTGCTGAACGTGGCTTTGGAAGCAGGGCAAGGGTTAAATATATAAAAGTACTCTGTAACAGCCTGAGATCTTTTCTATTATACATAGATGCAGGTGTGTCCTTGTGAGCATATGAGTAAATATGAGTATACACATTTAAGTACGTAATGGCACACCTTTTTTTAGCACAGAGATAAGATGTTCTAGAAAACGGAGAATAAGGAAACAGAAATACATTCTTTACAGGAAAAATGTGCACATGCATACACACCCTTATGTGCTCCTATACACCAACACTTCCTCCTTCTCCATCTGCTCACTGTGGCTATCTCTACCCCAGCACAGCCTAATAAAAGTCCTCAGAGCTCTCACTTTGCCACATCACCAAATCAGCTTCTGGCTCCCCAGCCTCACTGGAGTGGTGATGCTCTTTTCTGGTGAAGGTAATTTTTAGCCTTATTTCCCTTTACAAATAACTGCTGTGTAGCTGCACTGTCATGCTGCACATGAACACATCTGCAAGTCCACCATGCCTAATGACTTCTAAGTTTGATTTTAATGAAAGTTGGCAGTTGGATGGCATCATAAATATGTGAATATTTATATATAATACATATTACATATATATATGTAAATAAGAATGAGTGCTGAAGCAAGCCACTAGGATGGCACTGAGTGAAAGTTCATTGAAGGATTTTCACTCAGTGCAGTGAAATTATGAGGAGGAGGAGGAGGACAGGGACCAGAGAGGGCAATTACAGGCAGTTCAGTGATGGGATTCAGTAGGTCAAGTTGATGGCTGGATTTAAAACACTGGCACCTTCCTGCGTGCTCCCATGTTTCCCCAGGACAGGGCAGAGCAAAGCATGTGTGTGCACCTCTAGGACAGCAGCATGGAGCCCTCTGCTATGACCCCACTCCTCACTGCTGCGGCTGTGTGGGCTGCAGAGCTGCTCTGCTGCAGGGCTGGGAGGAGGCTGGGAAGCTGAGCTGAGGGACAGGCATCAGGCAAGGCAGGCAGACAGCAAAGGGACAAGGTGCAGAGGTGTGAAAAGCAACATCCAGCTGCCCTTTGCTGGAAGCCCAAAAGAGTCAAATCAGGACCTGTCTTGTCACTCATCATTCATTAATTGCAGTCTTCTGCATTATTAACCCAGATGGTTCCTTTGTCTGGGATGATTGTAGAATTAGGCACTGTGACTGAGTCTGGTGCAACCAAAATACATTTAGCAGGGCTCATGAAAGCCTGGCTGCAAGTCCAGCCCAGGTTGGGTCACTGTTGAACTTGCACAGCTCCTCATCAGGCTTATCTTCTGTTTCGGATGGCTGCTGCTGTAGTACTTCCTATAGCATACAGCTCCAATTGCGCGTTACGGCAGTCTGAATATAAATTCATTGCAAGGATACTTGTCATTTTCACTAGTGTATTTCTTGTTTACCCACTACATTAGCTCCCGTGGCAGAGAGCAGAGAGCATTGTCCAGAGGTGCCAGGGCCATTGAGTGGCTTATTTTCTGGAGCATAATATGGGATGTGGTTTGGTGCTGCTGTTGATTTCATTTTGCCAAGCATTTTTCACAAAGGAGAAATGTTGCATTAGCATCTGGATCCTCAAAAATAAGCTGTTTGCAGTGCTTACAGTACTGCTCTGATCCATCACTATGGATGTAGATGTCTGTAGAGCAAAGACAGTAATTAAAAAAAAAAAAAAGGAATCAACTGAGAATGTTGCTGTCTTGGCATAACTGACTGCAAAGGACAAAGTTTACTCTGCACCTTTTAAGAGGAACAGAAACAAAAAGCTGCAGGAAAGACTTCGGGAAACAGAATGGCTTTCACTGTGGTGACAATGCTCTTCTATCTGATGCCATGTGAGGTGGCTGCTCCTGGGTGTTTGTGAATACATACCCAAGGATTTGGACATACAACACTCATGTGGGACCATGGGAAAAAGGAAGGCCAGCATCACCTCTAAGCTGCTGAGGAACTGCAGGAAAGCTGCAAATTCCCTGGGCAAATCTGGCCTCCTTGGCCAGTTGTTCCTTGCCACAGAGGTGTCCCAGGGAAGCAGGACCAAGAGCAGCTTGGGTGTGAGCCACGGCCTCTTCTGACCAGCTGTGGTGATTCTGGTGAGCAGTCAAAGCAGAGGAAAAGGTTCAGCAATGGACCTGCCTCTTTCCGGCTCCTGTGCCTCTGAGGTCCAGTGCATGGCCAGGCTCCTGTGGGAATCCTAAAGATGAAGGTGACTGTGAAGGTGAAGTGCTCTTTTTTTCCTTTCTAACTTTCTTTCTGGTGTGATGGGGGCACGTGCAACCCCCACGTGGGTTGCAGGAACAGGGCAGCCCTCAGTCCTGGGGAGTCCCCAGCAAATGCTGGGGGTAAGTTTGCAAGAGTACCAGGGGGAGTAGCAGGACAGGATTTAAAATTCTGTGAGTGAGGCAGAGCAAAATGTGAGAGCAGGTATGAAGGCAACAGATAACAGAAAGGAACTGGCAGGTGCTGGGCAGAGCGGTGACGACACTGGTGATAGCATCAAGGCCACACTGCTGATAAGGCTGCTGTGCAGAAGTGGAGCAAGAGTGACATGATGCAATATGGCTCAGCCATCCATTCCCCACAAGATGGAAAATCTGCAAGCTGCACTATGATCCCCCAGGAAGTGCAAGTGTGATACAGTCACAGGACCATGACTGATGCGCTGTGACAAAGCTGGGGACAGCAGTAGGGGATTCCACCTGCGACTTGCAGGAGGAGGCTGAAATGCGTGCTTGTCCCTGTAGATGGAGCTGTTAGCCAATGCTGGGGCGTGCGACCGGTGCGAGCGTCCTGGCCACCTAAAGGAAGGACTTCCCCTCTCTAACTGGAGGGGACTGTTGCTGGGACTTTCGTCGGAGGCTTCAAGCCTGCACTTGAAAGCAAAATTGAAAGAGGCGTGAGAGGCCTCTGAGAGGTGGTTTCCTCTGAGAGCCTGTGACGGTGGTTTCCCCTTTGTCACACCTCTAGGTGTCATTTTAGCTCACTCCGTGAAGATCACAGCATCTGAACACTGCTGAGAAACTGGGTGGCGAAAGATCAAGCCTCACGTTGGCCAACAGCGCTGCAGAACCTGCTGCTGCTGGACGCCTATTCCATGAGGAGGGTGAGGCAGAGAAAGCAGCACATCTGAGCTGCACAGTTCCTGCACTGCTCATGGCCCAACTCCAGGAACCAGGCCAAGCTTGGGACAGGCAACGCAGTGCACAGGCAGGGAAGCTGACAGGGGCCTTGGAGTCAAAGTGCAGCAGTTTTTTTGTCATTAAATTCCTTGGAGAAGACCATGAAGGCCCTTGACAGCTCTTGTGCAGGGTTTGCTGGGTGGGAGCAGCTCATAGGACACTGAGTCGTCCTCTAGTTGAGTGCTGGTTGGGAACACGTTGCTCAGCCGGGGTGTGAGGAAATTAATCATCATGTGCCAGAATGTGAGAGCTTCTGGCTTCATGAGACCCATCTGTGCAGGTGGAAGGGTGCCCTGGGGCCTTGCTGTGCAGCCTCGCACACATCGGGGCTGTCTGCACTGCTTGCCACAATGCCCACTGCTTTGTGCACGACCCATCGAGGACGGAGATTCCCCGTCTTCCTGCTGGTCAGGTTGCTCACCCTCCTGGGGAAGGCTCGTTCCTGATACCCAGTGTGAACTTCTCTGCTCAGGATTTTGTGCCTGTGGCTTTCACTGTGCCATCTGCAGCAACCAAGAGGACCATGGTTCCACCAACTTAGTTAAGACTCCTTCCCTTAGTTGTCAGCTGCTGGCAGATCTCCCTTTACCAGGCTAAGCCACCCCACTAGCACTCCTGTACCTTGGGAACAACTGCTAGTGCAGTTAAATATTTACTTTACCTGTAGGATTTTCGAAGCAGAATAGTAATAAGCATCAAATGTTACTGAACTGCGTAAATAGGGAACGTAATCCGTGTGCACAGCCATCTAAGCAGAGCAGAGGTGTGTTCTGAAAGGGGAATCCCAAAGTTCCTGACAGTCCATGCTGAGCCATGACTGTCTGACCACGAGGGATGCGTGCTGAGCCACTCCTGCTCATCTCTGCTGTCCAGGGCCAGCAAGGACCACGCTAAGACTCAGATAAGACTGTGGGGAACAAAGATCCTGAATGTGGTGTGTCTGTCTCTTCAGCAGGTGCCCATGTGCATGCCTCACGTGTCTGCAGATCTTCCAGACAGTTTCTGTAGGACACTAGCCCTTTGTACAGAGTAACTCTTATCACCACCAGGGTGAAGGAGATGCCTTCTCACTTCTGGCCCAGACTTAATCTTGCCATATCTGTCCCAGAGGAGTTCTAGTCAAAACTACTTTTCAGCTATGATACTGACTTTCTGTCCAGCGATTCTCTTTTCCATCCTCCACCCTTCAGCCTTTGATCTTGATTCCATGGTGGATGTGGTAAATTGTTTTCTCAGAGGCAGCAAGGATGCTCACATGGAAAAACTGATGTTGAACATCTTACACATAGATGAAAAAGCAAGGTCTTCTGGAACAGAGGTCCTTGCTGAAAAGTCCCTCAGTGGCACAGCCTCCCAGATCAGCCCCAACTTTTGCATTTTGCACATGAAGTATTCCAATCTAAATGGAGATCCACATGGTGTAGGAATCACAGAACCATAGAATATCCCAAGTTTGTAAGAGACCTGCAAGGATCACGGAGTCCAACTCCTGGCTCCACACAGGACCACCCAAAATCCAAACCCTGTGTCTGAGAGCATTGCCCAAACTCTCCTTGAGCCCCAGCAGTGCTGCCCTTAGGGCACAGCCTTTCTCTCACCCCCACCTGACCTATTCTGATGCAGCTCTGTGCTGTTCCTTTGTGTTCTGTCACTGTCACCAGAAAATGAGGAATGGCAGCTACGAAGTTGGAGGGTCGTCTTGGGGGTAATGTGCGCAGTGGGAGGCTGGTTGGTTTGGAGAGGAGAGCAGCATTACTCAGCCTGCACTGGGATCAAAGGGATTTTATAGCAGCCTCTAGTGCCTGCACCTGGAGCTGGTAGGCTGTCATTCACCTCTGGGTTCACAGTCTGTCTGTTCCCAGCGCAGGTCAAACTGCTCAAAATGCTGCTTTTCCCAGCGCCAAGATTAGCTGCTGCCCTCTGCTATAAAGGCTGTGAGCGGAGTGAGGTGCATGAGTGCATGCACCCGTGCCAGCCATGCCCACAAAGGAGCTGCTGGTGCTGGCGCTGATGCTGGTAGCTTTTGTTTCTGCCGGTGGTAAGTCTGCTCTGCGTTGGTGGGCTGGGAGGTGTGGAGGGACTGAGAGTGCAAAGGAGGGCAGAAAGACACAGGATCTCTGTTATGGAGAAGAGGTGAGGGAGGCGAGGCAGCACAGCAGCAGCACGGTGGGGTGCAGAGAAGGACAGGAGCACACACACCCCACACTTTCTGGGATGTGCCAGTGATGCATTTGATGCTCAGTGGGGCTCCTGGTTGAGAGTCCAGGAGAGAGGGCTATGGGAAGGGGCTCAGAGACAGGTACAGGCACTCCCACCTTTGTCCCTCTGTCACTACCTCACGCTCCTGCCACCAGCTCTCTCTGGAAAGGCTGGTCACAGTTGTCACTTAATTTCCCCCCGCCGAACTCTTGGATCTCTGCTCTGTTTCAGGGGCAGAGCTGGAAGAGGGGAACGGCCTGAGAAGGGTAAGAGATTTCCATTTGCTCTTGATAGTGGCTTCTATTGGGCTGCCTCAATGCCTGGCACGACTGGGAGAAAGGCTGTTCCCAGAAGCTGCCCCAGCTCCGTGGGTCTCAGCAGTCTCAGCCCAGTACCAACCCCGGGCAGTGAGTCCCACCTCGAGGCACGCTGCCTCTCCCCTCTCCGTGAGCCTGCCCTAAGGGGCATTGGGATCCCCAGAGTTGATGTGCAATCAGCTCTCGCCACGCTTGCTGCTGCCCTATTGCCATGGGAGGAGGGTGGGAGCTGCCTGCACTGAAGCATTCACTGCCGTTTCTCCTTTCCAGCCGACGTGTGGAGAGATGGCTGAGCTGCAGGCATGCCCCCTGCTGCACTTGCCCGTCTGTGGGAGCGATGGGAACACCTATGCCAATGAGTGCTTGCTCTGTGTGCAGAAAATGTAAGCTCACACCTGGGCACTGGCCTCCAGGGGTCTAATTTTAGCTGTGTAAATGCAGGTGCTTGTCAAACACCGTGGGAAAACCAAAGCCCACGGGAAGGACACAAGATCCTAACTGCGAGGTGGAAGAAGGCTTTTGGCATCCTCTGAACCTGGCTCTGCAGCCCTCAGCTTCACCTGCCCGTGATGGCAGTGCCCAAGAAGGCACAGGCATGGGAATGCCCCTCGCCCTTGCAGATGCCAGCCCCTTCACTCACTGTGTTGGCAGAGTACTGATCCCACAAGAGAGAGCAATATTTATCCATCGGAACAGCTTGCTGGATCATGCACTGTAGGGTAGCGGGCCCAAAATGTGGGGTCAAGAGTCACAGCCAGATGACCTTCCAACATAAAAAAACACTGGCAACAAACCAGGTGCTCTGCAGAGGATGAGAGAAGGTCCCCAGTCTGTGTACTGCCTGAGAATGAATAATCACAGAACCATAGAGTGGCTTGGGTTGGTAGGGACATTAAAGATCATCCAGTTCTAACCACCTGCCTGGGTCAGGGATGTCTGCACCTAGACAAGGTTGCTCAACGCCCCTGGTCTAAATACCTCCAGGGATGGGGCATCCACAGCTACTCTGCGCAGCTGTTCCAGTGCCTTGCCACCCTCTGAGTGAAAAATTGTTTCCTTCTAGCCTAAATCTCCCCTCTTATAGTTTAAAACCTTCGCCCCTTATCTTGGTCACAGTAGTCCCCGATGAAGTCTCGCTCCATCTTTCCTACAGGCCTCCTTTATGTACTGGAAGACCACTGTAAAGTCTTCCAGAGCCTTCTGCAGGCTGACCAAGCCCAGTTCTCCCAGTGTATCTTCATAAGATAGGTACTGCAGCCCTCTGATCATAACTGTAGCCCTCCTCTGGACCCACTCTAACATGCCCATGTTTTTCTCAAGCTGGAGAAGGGAGATTTGGATGCAGATGTTTGGAAGGGTGCACTAGGTGGCTAGTCTGGACAGGCAAATAGCAACAGTAAATCCTCCCAAGAGAGCTCTGTGAGTGCAGATGCCCAGTTATGCACATCATGGTTCCTTTGGCAGAGCTTCACCACAGAGGGACCACCATAAGTTTGAGGAGTAGGGCAACAGGGATATCACGATGTTCAGAAGGGAAAAGTATGAGGGCTGCCTTGGGGCAGGACCACACTGTAATTCTGTGCAGGCTGGGAAGTGATGGGCTGAACGAAGACCGGGCTGAATGCACATAAACAGGTGCTTGCATTGCAAAGAACACAGGCTGCAGGGAGGGACAACCAGATTGCACAGGAAGATGCTGCCACCTCTGCAGGGTGCTGGGCACTGGGGCTGCAGCGTGACATTGGGATATCTGTCTCCTGGGACATGGGGAAACTGCAGAGGGTCCGCAAACGGCCACAGGCCTGGACTGTGAGGAGCTGTGGAGGAGCTATGTCCAACTGGTGGCTCTTGGAGTGGGAGGCCGAGGGGATCCGGTGGCAGCCTATGGCCACAAAGGGAACGGATGGAGTCATATTGCAGCTGCTGATACAACACAGGGCAACGGCCACAAAGTCCCAAAAGGGTTCAGATGAGACACAGGGGACAGCCCTTCCTTTTCCAGGAGGCTGGTGAACTAGGGAGGGAGGGGTCTTCATCCTCGGGGGTGCAGAGGGCTCGGGCAAAGCTTCAGTGCTCACATGCAAACCAGCTGGGATGAAATCGTCTCTAGCAATGGTGGGACCTACACCACACACAGGGAAGAGACCTCTGCAGACCAGCATGCCTTTCAGTGTCTCACCTCTTTTCAGTGGAACAATGAGCAAACAGTTTTAGAAAGGTCAGCTCCATTCCACGCGCCACATGAGGCCAAGGGTGAGTCAGTGAACACTTTTTTTTTTCTTTTTTTTTCCTATTCTTTACTCTGTTTTTCTACATTTTCCTAGGAAAACCAGGCAAGATATCCAGATTTTGAATGATGGGGAGTGTCAAGATATCTGAGCCTTCTGGTGGCTTTCTGGTGGCTTTTCTGAGCTTGCAAATAGGTGATTAACTTATGCTGTATGCTCTGCGTGCATCAGACATTTCAGTCAGTGACAGTAAATAATAAAATTGCATACACAATCTTATTTCAACGGCATTATTTTGTGCCAGGCTGAGAGAAAACAGCACAAGCCAGTTTCCATGAAGAAGTAATAAAAGAGTGTAGTCAAAACATTCATTTCCAATCTGTATCACAAACTAGGCTCAGCACATTGTGCACTATAGATTTCTCTGGTGTTCCTGGGAGATATGTGGGAGCAGTAAGAAACATATAACACAGCTGTACAAACAGCTTTTCTGAAGGAGGCAATTTAGCAAAGGTACAGTTTCTCCAGTGTGGGAGGTGATGGCTTTCTCTCCAGCTCCCCACAAACCACCTTCACATCCAACTACTGGAAAACAGCAACATCCACACTTCTTGTATCATTTAGCTTTTCCCATGAGACTTCTCCATAAAGAAATCAGCCCAGATAACCCACAGGAACTCTAGAAGAGCAGAGTGGAAGTCCTGAATTCTAGAGAGCCTGAATCTCTGGGGGGTCTTCTCAAGACAGACCTGATCTCCCTATGTGCTCCTGGGGAACAGAACTTGCCTCCTACTTGCTCAGCATCATGCCTAGGTTGCTCCTTGTGCTAGGGCAACTTTTGGTGCTATGGTGGGTTCGATCCAAGCTGGCTAATGGTCAGCATGCATCAGCTGTCTGCGGGCTCCCTCTGATCTTTTTTTGCTCTTTTTTCCCACAGCAGCTGGGATGTGAATCACCTTTCACTAAATATCATAGAATCACAGAACGGCCAGGGCTGGAAGGGGCCTCAAGGATGATGAAGCCCCAACCCCCCACCACACGCAGGACCACCAACCTCCACATCTCACAGCAGCCCAGGCTGCCCAGGGCCCCATCCAACCTGGCCTTGAACACCTCCAGGGATGGACGGGGATCCACAGCCTCTCTGGGCAGCTGTTCCAGCACCTCACCACTCTCACAGCAAACAACTTCCCCCTGACACCCAACTGAAATCTGCCCTCCCTCAACTTCAAACCATTCCCCTGTCCTGCTGTTCTCTCCCCTTTCCAAGAGCTGACTCCCCTCCTGTCTGTAGGCTCCCTTTAGGTCCTGCAGGCTGCACTGAGGTCACCCCGCAGCTTCTCTTCTCCATGCTGAACAAGCCCAGCTCCCTCAGCCTGTCTTTGTAGTGGAGGTGTTGCAGCCCCCTGCTCATCTTTGTGGCTCCTCTGGACCCTCTCCAACAGCTCCCTGTCTTTCTTGTACTGAGGGCTCCAGCCCTGGACGCAGTGCTGCAGGTGGGGCCTCAGAAGAGCAGAGCAGAGGGGGACAATCACCTCCCTGTCCCTGCTGGCCACCCCTCTGCTGACGGAATATGTGCACCCAAATTGTACAGCTTGAGTATGCAAGGGGTCCCTTTGCTCACAGTGGCAGAGACCTGGCTAATACAAGGTTTTCCACCCGTAGAGAATGACTGATTATGATTTCTGATCAGCTTCAACAAAGCTTCATGTTGCTTGAAGAAGTGCTCCGCTGTTAAGTGAAACCTGTGCTCAACCACAAGGCATCAAGCTGCTCTGTCTTGCTGCTGTACTCACATGACTCATTTGTAGTAACTGGGGAAAGGGTCTGACTGCATCATAAAGTCAAGTGAGCTCCCTGCAGTCGGTGACCACACTGTCAGTCTGGGACCTATACCAGTCTCATGGCCACTGTACCTGCCTGGTTGGTTACATGGTTCATCCCCCACATCCAGATCCACAGCCGTTGGTGATAGATTTAATGCTACCACTGAAAATAATAAGGAGAAACATAAAGCAATCATACTTGGTCAATCATGGAGATCCTTTTGATTTGAGGTCTCCAGAACCATGATGGAGGGCAGTGAGCAAGAGCAAACACTGCAGGAGGATGCAACAAGGCACAATTGAGCAGGGACAGAGCCTTGGCTTTGCAATCACTGTTTTGTCTGGAGGCAGCTGTTGCCATTAGAAGTTTTTCCTGTCCCCAGCCTTGTTATTGTCTGAAATCTATCAGCTATCAGCGACTACTACAAGGACAGAACAATGGCTGTGAAAGCAGGAACTGTCTGCCTAGATTCATCTCCTTACTGCCAACCTTCAGTGCCTGGTTGTGAGTTCTGGAGAGGCAGACTGCCATTGTTTCCCTGACACTGCCTTTTCATGGGCTTTGCACCAGCCTGGTTAGTTGCTCACAGCTGTCCAGAGGGCTTAACACCTCTGCTGCTCTGCTCTGGGCCCTCTCCACTTCTGCAGGGGTGAGGGCCACAGCGGCACGCAGCTTGCTCTGCAATTCTGTTGCTGCACCACTCACCCAGTCCCTGCTTCTGCAGCTCTGCAGGTCCCTACCTATCCCCTACGGCTCTCCTGAACAACAAGCAGCATATTTTCCCCTTCCAGTCCTTAAACGGAGTAGGAGAGGTTAGGGTCTGGTCTGCAGTGCCAGAGACCATGGGGAGCTGCAGGTGGAGTGCACTGCACCTTGGGGATAGGCTTGACCGATCCTTGCACTCCAGCCTGCCCCAAATCAGGTCACCATTCTGCAGCTCAAAACTGGAAGCTGTGCCCTGACTGCTGCTAGAGTGACAGCTGCATGGCTGCCCATGCTGATCTTCTGGATAACTTTGGGTCTGGGCTGTGTCTGTGTCTGTAGGAGGGAGAGCCATTCTCTGGCTGCTGCCTCGCAGTAGCAGTGCCAGATGGGGGGAAAACAGAGCTGAGGCTCACAATGCACTCTAGTGAGTCTCCTCCAGGTCCCATCAAGGAAGATGTGTGTGGGTGAAGGCGGCCCAGGGCCAAAGGATACGAGATGTGAATGTGGGGAAGCAGTGCCTGGCACGCTTGACGCATCCAGCTGCACTGGTTCACTCATCTGAAACTGACCAGAAAATTCAGCCTGCAGCCGAAAGGACAAAGCTTGGGCGACTTCTACTGCAGAGTTCTTCCATGCTGCGGCACTGGCTAGGGGACAGGAGGGCACTACAGGCTCTGAAATGGCCTCTGCTGTGCCACTCACTTCCAAGCAGAGATAGCTCAAGACTGGGTGTGTAATTTCCACACTGTTATCCACCACCAAACCTTCCCACAGGATCACAAGTTCACTCGCTTGGGATTTGCAGCAATTCATGCACAAGAACAAAACCTTCACAGGGATCTAGGTCCTGAGAGAGGCAAGTGCAGGCTCAGTAAGATGTTAAACCCCATTTATCCCATTAAGTACCTCTTACGGACTCTGAGAGCACAGCAGCTCTTTCACTTATGAACAATATTTATAAATTCATTGCATTCTTAACTGGAAAATGTGTGGAACAGTGTGTCCAAAAAATGGCAATTTTTTGCTGAGTCAAGAGAGATTTATCAAACCTCAACAGGCTCTCGAGTGTCTGAGTGCTTCTCCTCCCCAGGAGACATGTGGGTGAAAAGCTGAGTTTTGCACAACCCAGGCAGTCAGAGCTGCAGCATCAAGGCTAGCAGACCCCTGTGCCTCTGCAGCCAAGAGCATCCCTGTGTGGGTGTCAACCCATAGCGTGCCCTGGGCAGCTTGCTCTGGTCATTCTGCATGCAGCTGGAGCTCTCAGCACCCTGCAACATCCAGAGGTGCCCATCCTTTCTCCCACATTTCGTATCAGCTGCCAACAGTCCAGAGATCCCAGAACAGTTCTTTCCGAGCTGTGACCAGGCGTGTGCTTTCTTCTCCCCCACACATATTAATTTCAGGATGCACGAGGCAGGGTGATTTGGAGTTGTGCAGCATCACACAGCCTCACCAGCAGAGCACACCTGGCCTTCACTTTTGACTGAGATACAAGCAACTCAGAAGCACCCCATCTCAGGATGCCACTCACACTCGCTGGCCTTCGCATATCAGAGCCTTTCCATATCTGCTGGGCTGCCACCACCATGCTGGTTCTTTTGGGCCTTTTAGACTTGCCCCACCTCTCCAGAGGTACCACATAATCTGCAAAGGACACAGGGGAGAAGCCCCAAGGGGAAGTGGTAACTGGGGGGACAAGCAGGAAGGCAGCAGAGATCACCACGTCCGCCCAGGTTCCACCTTAGGAGACCCCCAGACATGAAATCTGTAACTTGGCCTGGATTTGTCAGGGACCTACAGAGAGTCTGCTGAGAGCAAAGGCTATGGGCACCCCCAGGAGCTGTTCTGCTACAGGGCAAGTCAGTTGAGTTCACCCATGCCTTGACAGGTGAGCAATTCCCGGAGACCTTGGGAGTAGACACGTTGTAGAGTTCTTCTACCATTGCTTGAGCCACTTGGAATTCACTGGATTTGGCTACTTCTGTCCCTGGGGGTCTCCTAAAGGTGCCAGGATCTTGAGCTGCAAGCAGCCTGCTGTGAGGGGTGGAGGTCCCTTCCCACAGTGGGACTGCAACAGACCTCTGCAAACACTTTTCTGACAGCTTACATCCCATTCCAGATCCCAGAACTGGGTCCTGGGTGCTTAATGACTCCTCCATGCATCTCATTCTGGAAACAAGCAGCAAGGCCATGCAGCGTCCTGCTGGGACACGCAGATCCTCTCTGCTCTAGTGAAGGGCATCTGAGCCACAATTTGGCAGCAGCGAGCACGGGTTTCCTATCTGAAGCAGAATTGTTATACAGAAACATCAGCATGTTTTGGAGTCCACACAGTAGGTCCTCGGCAGACACTCATATTACCTTTAAACTCTGATAAGGAGAATATTATTACCCCGCTGGTGGCCTAGTCAGATAAATTGTTTGTGGAGGACAGTCTGCACTTCTTTCAAGCTCTCATTCTGCTGCACCAGTAGCTCCAGATTGCATTCCAAGGAAATCAGCTGCTTCTTACTTGGAACAGCCAAGAGCAATGGACAGCTTCGAGAACGACCACGATTATTCCAGTACTTCTCTGCCTTCCACCGCAGCCAGCCAGGACAGCGCTGAGCCAGGTAATGTGGTGCTTCTAACTTTTTGGAAGAAAGAAGAATGGTCTTTTTCTCACTAATGCTTTATAGGAAGGCCTTACCAGTGCGTGATCAGGGGATGGGAGATGCATGTTTAATAGTAAATGCATGTGGCTTTTTCCAAGCTGTTTCAAATCACAGAGGCACCTATAAAGACGTCTCAACTCGAAGTTTCTCAGGCAGTTCCAATGCACTGTCTCTTTGCAGACTGACAGAAGGCTCTCGCTGGACTTTTAGTCGGACGGATTTTTCATTTAATTTCTGTATGTTTGTGTTCTCTGATATGTAATCTCTCACTGGATGCGGGTGTCTCAGAGAAATTCTTCCTGCTGACTGCAACAGGTAGCACAGCTTTGGAGCAGCCCCGGAGCACTCTGCTGGTCCAGATAGAAATGAATGAAGGATGTTTTCTGGCTGCGCAGAGCAATTTGCTTAGGATGGCTGGGGAGGAGACAGATTGCATGCAGCGAGAGGTGCTTTTATGGCTCAGGAGTATTTTGAAAGTAAAAGAAATTTAGCTTGGCTGCTACAAAGGGACACGTGAGGGAGGTGCGCTTCGGCAGTCAGGCTGCAGCGGAGCGCAGCGCTGCTTGGAGCTCCATTTCCCCAGGTTGCCTCTGGTGGGCTCTGCTGCCCTAATGCTGCTTTGCACCCAGGCCGTGCACACACACTGCCCTGCACAGCTGTGCGGTCCGTGTGCGGTTCTATTTCAGAGGCTGCCCATCACTAATACCATCTCTGGCCATGCCGAGTTGCCCCTGCCATTGCTGAGAAATCCTCACACTGTCTGTGCACGTGATGTCTTTTGCATCCGTGCTCCTCTTCTCTGCGGTCCAGGTAGGATGAAAGGTTTCAGGGAGGGGATCTGCCTTCTCCTGCGTGTCTCCACCCGGGACTCCTGGAACTAGTATACAAAAAGCAGCAGTAAAAGAGCAGGAGAAACGACAGACGACACCAGAAAGTAGAGCTGCTTTTGGTTTTGTGGTTGGCTGGTTGTTTGGTGGCAGTGGCTGTTGTCATTGTTAGATAGTATTGGGATCACTGTGCCCAGATTTAGACAAAACGCAGCAGTGAGAGTGCCACACAGAGCCACCAAGGCTGAGGAAACAGAGCCGAGAGGCAGGTACTGCTGCAGTCACACTTGCCTACCAGGAGGCATGGAAAGGACAGGAGCACAGGGACGGACAGGAGACACCAGCTGGATAGAAAGGAAAGAACGACCATAGTGAGGACAGCACAGAGAGCAGAGGTGTGCTGTGAGATTTGTGTGGCACATCGTCAGATCCTCCCTGCTGATGCTGCTCAGTAAGTACAGTGCCTTAGTTAATATTGTATAAAGACCTGCTTCATGATAAAAAGGCTCAGAGCACTCTCACCAGCGCCCTGTCAGCTGACAAGGAGGGAGGGATATGGTCCCACGGTCAAGAGGTCGTGTTAGCACTCTGTTTGTCCTTTAGGTTCCACCATGCTGTGCCGCCTGAGAGACCGGGAGATGCTCCGGAAGAGAAAGGCAGAGGCCCAGGAGAAGGATTCGATTCAGTGGGCTTTGGGGTAAAACTTTCTTACACTGTGTGATCCTTTCTCTGTGCACGTGACCTGAGCCCAGGACAGACACTGCATGACGACAGGGTGCCCTGTGCCCTCTGTGAGGAGAGGTCCTCGCTGGCGCAGGCGGCCCTCAGCCTATATCTGCCAAAGGGCCGCACTGGTGCTGGAGGAGAGAGCTTGTGGGGTTTCGTAAGGGGTGGGTTGGCGGTAGGAGAAAATCGGCAACCAGACTCCCGCATCCCTGCCTGGCCACCCATGCAGAGAATTCCAGTTTCTGCAGGGGTGAACCGGGTGCCAGTTGCAGCCTGAGTGCTGGCACAGTGCTGGCGAGAGAGCACATGCCAGGCAAGGAGGGACCATGCTGCCCTTGTCACCTAACCCTTTGCTACATGAAATCCCCCCGCAGGGACTACGAGATAAGCAAACGGCAGAAGAAAGGCCAAGGTGCCGGGCGAGGAAAGGGCCAGGAGCACGTTGTGGTGCCTGCACCACAGCCAAACCCGCAGCCCCCGAACAACGAGGAAGCTGAGACGGTGTCCTCCATGGAGGTGCAGCAAGACGAGCCTTTCCAGGACCTGCAGGACCTGTTCGATGATGTGCAGCTGGCAGATCTGGAAGGGATACTGGGATCCGGGAGTCCCCTGAGTGAGTCCTGGAAAGCTGCCATCCCCATGGGATCCTGGGGGCTGTAGTTGGGGCTGCAGGGACAGATCCCTCTCTCTGAATCACGGGGAGGAGTAGAAAGCCCACTGCTATGAGTAGAGTCATTAGTATGCTGGTCTGTGGCCCCTGGCCCCATATAGAGCTTCTTGTCCTAAAGATTCCTCTGCAGCCTTTTCTGCACGGGGAAGATGTAGCTGTGTCCTGTTGCACTTCCCCGAGGAGAACAGGTCAACAAGAGAAACAATATATACAACAGCAAAAGTTGGTTCACAGACAAGTGTCTGCCTCGGGTCCTCTTCTGTCTGAAACTAAGGAAAGTGTCCAGAGGGCCACAGCTGGCCAGCGGGACATTAGTTAATTGCCCGTGATGGTGGGTCACCGTGCCCCCCACTCCTCTGCCAGGAGCCAGACCAGGGCAGAGGCGCTCTGAAAAGAAGAGGCAAACTCCTGAACCCAGAGCAGATCAGGGAGTGCCAGCCATTGTCTGCCCACAGCCCACTGGTCCCAGGGTGGTGGGGAGGGGAAGGGGCAGCTGGAGGCACAGTGCATGCAGGAGACCTGCCCCGCTGGGGCTGATGGCAGCAAGAGTCCTTACAGCACACCACAGGGCTTCTGATGCTCTTGTGCCACCACTGTCCCGCACCAGGTCCAGCCCTCAGTCCTGAGACTCTGAAATGGCAAGAAAGGAGCTGGACTTATTTGCCTTCTGCCATTAAACCCATTAAACTTCACAACCTAGGGGACCAGCATGTCCTCTGGAAGTCATGCTGGCCAGCAGGAGGTGCTTCTCATCATATGCATCTCATGGCCCAGCTAGCAGAGCCCCTAGCAGCAATGACCTCTCTCTGATGTTCTTTGCAGGTGAAGAGGATATGATGAAGCTGATAGATGAAATACAAGATGTGCTGAATAATACGCTGGAAAAGAACGAATCAGATAATGACATGCACCCACCAAACCTATTTTAAAGTTTTACTTAAACGCATGCATATTCTTCCAGTTTTTATGACTAAGAAATACTGAAAAGCCTTTCTGAGAGACCTAAAGTTGCTCCTTCCTCAGGAACAATAAAAATCTGACTCTCTCTCCACCGTGCTTCCTGTGTTGCTTCCAGGCTGTTTGGGGTGGGGGGGAGGAGGAGGAGGAGGAGGATGCTCCTTCAGCCTCACGGGAGCTGTGAGCTCGCGAGCCTCGTGCCCATCTTCACTCCCCCATTGTGTTCAGCAGAAACATCAGTCCCTTTACA
Source organism: Meleagris gallopavo (assembly GCF_905368555.1). Lineage (NCBI taxonomy): Eukaryota > Metazoa > Chordata > Aves > Galliformes > Phasianidae > Meleagris > Meleagris gallopavo. The sequence goes on from NC_139435.1 coordinate 75,722,253, forward strand.
AAGCTGAACGTCACCCTGCCTTTCAGCGGGCAAGCGTGCAGTGGCTTGGGCTTCTTTCAGCACATCATGAAGCCTACAGTCTCTCATGCTGTTATCTGCAGCCTGAAGGCCTTTCTCATAATCTGCCTTCCTTCCCCGGTTATCAGCTTGCTGTCCCCAAGTCTGGGAAGTCTGTTGTTTTTGTCTTGCCAGCAACTTCACTCTGACCTTGCTGAGCTGCGTTGGGCAGATGGAGGCTGGCTGAAAACAGTTGAATGCAGCAGACTGAAAGACAGCTGAACTGCACACTTTAGTCAGAAAAATTCAATCTGAGGCAAAAGCATGAGGCCACTCTGGACAGGTGCGGCTCTCCCCTGTCCCCAGCCAGCTTTCAGGCCAAGACTTTAAAGAGGCAGGTGCCCCTGCGGCGTATTCACATATTTTTGTGTGTGAAATTTGGGAAGAATGAGGGTTTCCGCTCTCTCTTCCCACATTTTGGGGTCTGGGATGTCTTCATGGCCACCGTCTGAGCACTGTCAGAGAGCTGTCTCCCAGGAGCACAGGGCTGGCCCACTACTGAGGTCGCTCTTAATTTTGAGGTGATGTATGGGCTTCCAGTAGCAGAATAACCAGTGAGATCGCTCCAGAGATATCCGTGATGCTGTGCTGTACACCTCAGTGGATGTGCCATCTCACCAGAGACAGCATTTACATCACTGACACCCATCTTCCCTTTGGTCCCCGGGGCCTTGCGTGAGGGATAATTAGTGCTCATGAGCACAGCCTGCAGCCTTCTCTCCGCCTCTGAGACCGTCTGCCCTTACAGCACCAGCAGCAACAAAACATCTCCTGGGCGCCAAAGGAGAAACTCACAGATGAGTGCTATCACAGGAGCTGTGCCAGAGTACTCTTGCAAGCACTGCATCCACACCACGTTGCAAGGCAGCAGGGCTGCAGGACCTGGAGACACTCCTGTTTGCAGAGCCCGTACTGTGGCAAGCAATAGCTGGCAGCTGTCTCCAGCTCCCCAACCCTCCTCAGAACTCCCAGGGAAGCAAATCATCCACCTCCACACCCACAGAGGCTTATGCTCACCCACTTCCCACCACTTTTTAGATGCTGGAGAGAAGCAGCTTCTAGGAAGTTTCACGTTCATCTCACTGCACCCCTCTGACAAGAGCACGCAAAGCAACGATGTGCGTCCTGCCCCTGTGCTGTCAAAGCTGAGCCATGGGAAGTGGTGAAAGCCTGGCGGGGTTTCTAGGAGCACAGGGAAGCAATCCTTGCTGAAGCACGGGGTGGGCAGAGGTGCCGTACTGTGCGGCTATGCCTGGGGAGCTGCTGGTGGGAGGGGGCTTGCAGGAAGCAAGATAGCCCATAGAAAGTAGCCCCATCCCCTAGCCGTTTGACTTTGGTTGCCTTGGGGTCCTGGAGTCGTCTCAGTGACTGTGCACCCGCGCCAGAGCTCTCACTCCAGCTGACTTCTTTGGCAACCTGTGAGAAAGGTTTTTCTGCAGGTAGTAAATTTTATTGCTTAATAACCCAGACAAAGATAAGGCTCTCTTTATCAGCACTTTCACTTGCACAACACACCTTTTTTTCCTCTCGCATGAGGACAGGTAACGGAGCTCCCTGCTTGTGCAGATTTCCCATGGGCTCAGGTGCAAAGCTGGCCACGGTGATCCATGGGCACCTCCCAGATGGGTCCTCTGCCAGCTCCCCGAGTTTTTTCCTCCTGCTGCGCTTCCCCTGCCCGCCGCCGCGGCTCTGCAGGGTCCCACTGATTTTCTCTACCCTGGTTCAAAATCTCACCAAACTGCAAAGCCCAGTTTGATCTTTATACCACTTTTTTCATTTGTTTGTGTTCCTGCGTGTTCCTATTTAGTTTCTTCCCTCACAAATCCCTTGTGGCACTGGAGAAGGACCTGCACCAGATGCACTTAGAGGAGAAGACGCCCTCCTTCCACTAACTGTTGCTATTAGGATTCACTGTTCACTAACAGTGAATCCTAATAGCAAACTCCTGAGCTGGTTTTGCAGGAGCAAAGTGTGCTCTGGGGTGGGAGACAAACATTTCTTGAAGGCTGCTCCCATTTAAAAGCAGTATCTCACCTGATGGGGACTGCCTGGCATTGATGATGCAAGATTTTATGAGTTTATAATTAGCTACTGTGGGAATCAAATGTTGTTTCTGCATTAGAATTGGATAATTTTTTTTTATTTTACTTCATTATCTCTGCTGTCATCATTTTTTTTTTGGAAGTCTTTCTGCTTAACTTGGGGAAGATCTCTAATAGTTTACGCCACTTATCCTCTCAATGACCCTTCCCAGGAACGCACGCTCTGTACATAGGTGTATATAGGTGTATATATGTATATTTTGTCATACACGCTGCAAGAAAATCCTGCACGAGATCAAACCAGAGAACAAGTGATGGCATGCCCAAGGAAGCACCTGAAGAGACATCGGGAGGCCTGGCATCATCCCCCACCCCCCCGAGCGCTGAGACATCTTGGAAACAACAGGATGGCTCCTGACTGACACCAGATAACAAACAAATTAACAAGGAAATAACAACTGTAAATCTTCTGATAAGATTGTGAACCTGGAGTGCCCAGCCAGTGGGGAAACAGGGGAGGGGGGGAGGCAAGGGGGAGAAAACAGGGAGTAAAGACGCCGTGTCCACAGGTGCTCCTGCTTGCCATTGCAATCGATTGCCATTGCAATCGTGAATAAAATCTGCTTTATCAGAGATACTGTCCTGACAAATTATTTGGACATTTCCAACAATTTTCCAACACTATGGCCTGGATGTATGTGACTGGAAAAGGAAGACTTTGCTGCTTACTAGGGAGGAAGAAAGTTTTGCTACAGATTTTGGTCACGAGTCATGACCGTAAATCTGCCGGGGTTTGTCTCTGCTTATCTCTGGTTGAGCCCAGCAATCAGCCTATCCACATTCTTCTGCAGGGTCTTGCTGCCCCAGACAGATCAGGACTTCCTTGATGTCTGCAAACTTACTGAGAGTGCACTCAATGTCCCCGTCAAGGTTATCACTAAAGACAGTGAACAGAACAGGCCCCAGCACCGAGCCCTGGGGAACACCGCTGGTGGCAGGACACTGGACGTAACTCCATTCACCACCACTCTCTGGGTCCAGCCCTACAGCCACTTCTTCACCCAGCCAAGTGTGTTCCTGTCCTAGCCACAGGCTGGCAGCTTCCCCAGCAGAGTGCTGCGGGTGACAGTGCCAAAGGCTTTGCTGATGTCCAGGCAGACCACATCAACAGCATTTCCTTCATCCATCAGGTTGGTCACCTGGGCACTGAGGGAGGTCAGGTTGGTCAAGCTCCATAAAACCCCTCTGCCTGCCAGATAGTTATTTCCATAGCTGATGGCTACAGCGGATGATGGCACTGAAGCACAGCTGTAGTCTGGACTTCACACGATCACAGCACAGATCACAGTGTAATGAAAACAGTTTGCTGTCTGGCACATTGCTCCTAAGTCTCTTTCTCATGGTCTCTTATAGGAGCAAGACATTAAACAGCTCGAAAATACCCCAGGATTGCAGAGAACGCCTCCGAGCAGATCCTCTACTGTCACTGCAGAAAGCAAGGTGACAGAGCACAGCCACACCGATCCCCCCAGTGGCCCGCAGCCATCCGGGGGGCTGTGACACAGCCACATGAGTTCCCTGCAGGATCACGAGCCACAGGAAGGCCCCCCAGCCTTCCAAATCCCTGCTTTGGCCCCACAGGTAACTACACTGAGAGCAGACAGAGCTTCCAGCAGCACGGGAGATGTTTGGTTGTTCAACCATGGCCCACCACTTTGTTTGTGCTTGCTGAATTGCTCTTCAGAAATGAGGTACCCCGTATTTGCAGACAGCTGGGGGAGTTCTGCAGCAGGCTGCTGCTCACGGGTGATGCTTTGAGCCAGGAGGGCTTTCTGCTGGTTAGCAGAAGTAAAGTCAAAGCAGAAAGAAGGTGGCCAGCAGAGGCCATTGAAAAGCCATTCCGCCCTCCCGGATCTTGCTGAGTAGGAAATACGTTCTTGTTGATTTTACCAGTATTGACTTTAAGTAATAAATCCTGGTAACTGCAAACACCCATTCCCTCCTTGGTCACCATTTCTTACTGAGAAAATGTTAGCTCTGATCCCTACATTTAAATAAACACACCTCTAATTATGCTGGGGCTGCCAAGGACTGCAGTGCTGTGCTCTGTGGGCCCAGCACCGACTACTGGCCGTACTAGCTCTCCCGTGTCACCAGGAAACCACATAATCACAGGAGACTGAAGGGGAAGAGACCACTGGAGATGCTGAGTCCAATGCTGTGAGCTTGGCCAACTCTGGCCAACCTGCTCGGGGCTTTTTCCAAACAAGCGAGTCTTCAAGGCTGGAGATAGTCCCAGCTCTTCAGTCCCACCTGCAGGGCTGCAGCAGCCTCACGGGAGGGCTTTTCCTTACCCTCGGTAAGGAAATTTCCCCGTCACATCTCGTCCCGTCGCGGCACAGCTCTGAGAAGCCCCCGCTCCGCCCCGCCCCGCCCCTCCGTTACCCCCTTCGAGCTGCAGTCCCGGTTCGCCTCCACTTCTCCGCGGGCTATGGCGCCCCCTGGCGGCGGCGCGGCGCTCGGAGGAGCGGTCCGGCACGGCTGCAGTTTTTTCCCCTGCCGCGGTCCGGGGCGCTGCTCACACCGAGCCCCGCGATGGACGTCTGGAAGAGACGGGGTGTTTGTTCTCTTCGGACCACCCAGTCCGCTTTTGTTTTGCCCGGCTAAACTGCATCCACTGCAGAGCATCCTCACGTACCAGGCGCAAACGGACAGGGCTTGGAGCTCTTTCAGTTACTTTTTGATGTTAGGATAATTATCTCAATCAATCTAGGGTGCTACATTTGCTAATTTACACTGACTGATGACTTAGTGAAAGAAACGAGACGTAGAGCCCAGAGGCACAGCGGGAACGAACACACGCTGCACATCCCAACAGACAGTCCTCACTCAGCCCACTGATGTGGGGCCTCTCGGTTGTGCTGGCAGAGGGGTCCTGGTCTTCGCTGCAGCTGGGCTGCAGCACCCATCTGTGGTCACATAACTTGTATCTGCACTTGTTTTTATTTATCCTGATAATGAGTACCTACTCTGTGCAGCTTGAGCTTCTGAGACTCCAGGGTAGCAACCAGGGTCTGAGTTGGTCATGAAAACAGGGGGAGGAAGGAAGGGAAAATGGAAAAGGGAAAAGGGAAAAGGGGAAAGGAGAAAGGGGAAAGGGAAAAGGGAAAAGGGAAAAGGAAAAGAGAAGGAAAGGAAAAGACAAAAACAGTAAAGAAACAAAAACAAATTGGGAACCACTGAAAATCTCATCATATAGGCAGATCATGCTAAGACAACATACAGAAATAGATCTTGAGGCAAAGAAGGAAGAAATCATCACCATCAACCCATGAGCCTGCTGATGACATGGAGGAAGCCTCACCAGGCACACCAACATCTGCCTATCGATGGTACCAGTATGATGGCAACTTGCTATAAGCCCTCCACCCCTCCTCCCATGCCACACACACATGCACAGTGCACAGCCACCAATTTCAGGGCACAAAAGGGTGTACTTAGCCAAAAAGCAGGATTAGACACTGAGCATTTTTTTTGCATGTATGGCCATCTCAGCTGCATTATTGCTGGTTTCCAGCATCCATCTGCACAATGAGCAGATGCTGCTGTTATGATACCAACAATTGGAGACACCTCTCCTCCCTCCTCCCAGTGCCTTCAGCAAGAAAAAGGAGAGTGGAATGCAAGGAGCAGCACATGGCACCTGTCTTCCTGTGTGCCACAGCTCTGCTGGCCCCAGAAAGGCAAGAGAGGCTTGAAGTGCTCAGAAACACTTTGTTACAAACAAAAGGACAAAGATTTATTTCCATTACTAGTGAAGTAGCAGAGTAAATACCAAAAAATATCTCTAATACATACTTAAATCTTTCCCCCACGCTTATCAACAGCTTTCCTGAAGGCAGGGTGAGGTGTGCCTGCCCCAGACCCCACGTGGAGCAGGCGCTGCTGTGCTCTGTCCTTCTGCAAGTGCCCACTGCAACCTGCTGCACTCATCTCCCAAAGATCAAAGGCTACTCTGAATCTTAGCCTAACTTTGCTGCAAGAAAAGCCCTGCAATATTTACAGCTGAGCTTCCAGAAATCAAAAGTTTCCTAATTCTGAGAATTACAAGCAAAGCGTAGGATAAACACGCATTGACATCCCATGGTCCAATGTGACGTATCCCCATTTCCCCACAGATGTGGCATATCCCCATTTCCTCGTAGCCCTGTGCAGAGTTCCACGCAGGGGCCATGTAGCTCCTTGCCGAGCACAGATCCTGCCCAGGTTGTGTTTGTATTTTCAACCACATTCACTACAGGAAGCACGCTTCCCAGCTGTCTGGATTCCCTTGTTTCTGGGCAGAAATGATTTGGAGAGAAAAAAGAACAAGCACCTAAATCTTATCTGCCAACAGTGCATGGCTGAACCTATCCAATTTGTACCTCACGAGTCACAAATGTCTATTGTGCATGTCCTCTAGACACTGAGTTTTGCTCCTGAACCTGTGTTAGATGTTACCTGAGGTCAGGAGGAGCTTACACAAGGCAAAATGCTCTCAGGTGCAGTCCTCATCCCCTGGCAAGAGGAGAAGCAGCAGCCAGTAAAGGCAACTGAAGGCAGCTGCTGCCAGAGGAAGGCTGAGGAGGCAGTTTCCCATTAAAAACAAAACAAAACAAAACAAAACAAACAACCACTAACAAAAATGTCCCTGTGCCTCCAGTTAGGCGGGGGTGAGGTGGCTGAGGAATGGCAAGCCCAGAAACTTCTGACCCTGCTCAGCACCGATGCTAGAAAGGCACTTTGTACAGAAGATGCACCCATGTGCGCATGCAGACATGCAGTCCACAGTGAGTTGTGCACTCACCAGGGCACAGTCAGACACAAGCAGCAGTGCACGCAGACAGCCTGCACCCACACCTCAGCACTCACACCTGTGTACACACGTGCACAGCCACCATCTGCAGGCAGAACAGGCACACCAAGAGCCAAGGCACAGCAAGAGCCTCGGAAGCAAGGCTCTGCACTGCTCGAACAAAGCCCAGGAAACACAGTCTGGTGAGTGAAGGGACCAGCTCACACCCTGCAGGCTCAAGCACCGTGTCCCCCCAAGCAGCACTCAGCCTTTGGTGGCCTGCAGGCTCCTCCTGCAGTTGAGAGGGGGTTGGCTGGGAGCAGCATTGGAAGCTGCAGCAGCCCCTGGGTGCACTGGGACTGAGAAGGACATGGAAAGAGGCAGCGCTGCTCCTCAGGAACAAAAGTGCAGGGAGGCATAAGCAGGCTCACAGAGCGCCCAGGCCAGGACAGCAGCTCTGGGCCAGACCACAGGTGGCTCATCCACTCACACTCCGAGGGAAGCATGCCCCAGGTTCAGTGCTTGTCTTCTGTCTTCACCGAGGGCTGCCCCACAGCTTCTCCTCCCTGCTTGTTGCAGAGAGCCTGCACCGAGCTCTGGGGACACCCTTCCACTCTCATGCTCTATTTTCTCCCCCTCGTGTCCCACCTGGATACCTGGGCTTTGGCACCCAGTGAAGGCAAGAACTCCACCCAAATTTCAGACCACTGAGGAGACCTCACCTGAAAAGTCCTTCACGGAGCTGAAAGCTCAGCTGTCCTCAGGGGATGTGAGCTCTTTGCAGCAGTGTGCAGCAGCAGGACAAGAGGCACAAAGCGAGACTGGAGAGGTGCTGAATGTATAGAAGAAACTCCCCCACAGGACAATCAAGTTGCCCACTCTTCTGTCTCCAGTCAGACTTTGTCTAGGCTTTGCAGGAGAGCCCTGAGAACCTGGTCTTACTCCTGGCTGACTGCTTTGAGCATGAGCCTGGAACAGAAACTTCCCAACTTCCAGTCTCCCAGCTGAGTCACACTGCAGCCTGCATCTATGCTGAGAGACTGATGTGCACCCCCTCCTCTCCCAGCACTCCTGCTGAGACTCCTGCTGCACTTCCCACTTAATTCTCCCCACTCAGAGCTCCACCAGTTTGTACAACCCACACACCAGTTTTCTTCTTCTTCTCCCCACTCACACAGCCCCCACCTCCACAGGACAAAGAGCAGTATGGGATCCTTGCAGTAGCAGAGCTACGTCTGTTTCCCCCTGCTCACAGCCCCTGAGTGAGACCTGTTCATTTCTGGGCTTCCCAGTCCCTTTCCAGAGGCACTGGGATCTATCTGGAGCAATCTGCTTGGGTTTCTCCATGGACCTATTTTAAAGCTTTTGCCTCTCATGGATAGATTTTAAAGCCCCTTTCCATGTCTTCTTCTGAACTTTTTTTTTTTTCTTCCATCCTTTTGAGAGCTTGAAACAGAAGATGTGCAACCAAAGATCAGAAGATGTCATCCCTGCCTCTCTCGCTTCTGGAGGAGATGCTGTCTTCTCTAGGCTATGGGCAGAGAGTTGGGCTGACTCTAGGATTTGAGTAATTGAGGATGGGAGAATCCTCTCTGCAGATCTGTGGCCCAAACCACCATGATCCAAATTCAGTGCTGGATCTCACACTAAAGCCAGATGAGAATCCCTGGGCTTTGTCCAATCAAGTCGGGAAGATCTCTGAGGGCAGAGACCCCCACAGCCTCACTAGATCTCTCTCACTTCCAGAGGCTGACAGCAGAATTTCTCCCTTTGGGCCCCAGAGTCCACCCCACTTCCTGCAACACACAGCATGCCACTGGGTGCATCCCCGAACCTTTGCCAGTCCTGTCTGTGTCGCTGCTGTGGTACACAGCACCGATGCGGCAGCAGTGTGACATCAGGGACGCACCACCGTCAGCACCACGCACACCTGCACGGTTCAGGCTCAACGGGACCGGAGAGGGCATCCTCCTTCCTCCTTCCTCCCTCCTGCCCGAGTCCGGCAGGCGTTTCACTCTGCGAACGAAGTCACGAACCGCCCTGTTTTTTCACAGCGGCATCTTCCGAAAGTCCCAGGCATCACACCGGGAGGGAGAGGCGAGAGCAGCGAGGAGCTCTGCGCACCTGTCCCCGGAAAGCGGGCGGCACTCTGGCGCTCCTTTACCCAGCCCGGCGGCGGCGGGTACCTCCGGCCCCCCGCGGCTCCGGGCGCGGCGTCCTCCGCCCGGTGCGCGCCGTCGGGCAGGGCCGCGGGTCAGAGCGCGGGGACGAACCTGTCGGGGCCGCCGGGGAACGCGCTCTGCCGGAGCCCGGGGTCGGCGGCGCCCACCTGCCCGCCGGCACCGTAGGCGTGGGGCAGCGGGGCGTAGGGCGCGGGCGAGCGGCGGCCGTACAGCCCGGCGGGGGCGGGCGGCGAGGCGGGCAGCACGAAGCGCCCCGGGGGCGCGTACAGAGGCCCCGCGCCGGGCGGCGCGTAGGGCCCGGGGGCGGCGGGCAGCGGGCCGTAGCCGTGGGGCAAAGCGGCGCCGGAGCAGCCCTGCGCGGGGCAGGCGGCGGCGAAGGCGCAGGACGGGGCGGCGGGGGCCGGGGCCAGCTCGGCGGGCTGCGGGAACAGGCGGCAGGGCGCGGCGGGACGCTCGGCGAGGAAGGCCGGGTAGGTGGAGAGGTCGCTGCGCTTGAAGCGCTTCCTGCGGCGAAGGAAGCTGCCGCTCTCGAACATGTCTCGGGCGTGCGGGTCGAGCGTCCAGTAGTTGCCCTTGCCGGGGCGGCCGGGCTCCCGCGGCACCTTGACGAAGCAGTCGTTGAGGGTGAGGTTGTGGCGGATGCTGTTCTGCCACTTGCGCGGACTGTCGCGGTAGAAGGGGAAGCGCTCGGTGATGAAGCGGTAGATGCCGCCCAGCGTGAGCCGCCGCTCGGGCGCCTGCCCGATGGCCATGGCGATGAGCGCGATGTAGCTGTAGGGCGGCTTGCCCCGCTCCGCCGGACGCTTGCGCCGCCGCCTCCCGCCCCGCGCCCCCGCCGCCGCCGCCGCCTCCTCCCCGGGTGGCGCCGGGTCCGCCTTCAGCGGCGGCGGCGGCGGCGGGGGGCCCGGTGGCAGCCGGCTTTCGGCGGTCATGAGGCCGTCGGGGCGGCCCCGGCGCGGGCCGGGACGAGGAGCGCGGCGCGGCACCGCCGCCGCGGCTTTTATGCGGCGGTGTCCGGCGGCTCCGCGCCCCGGCGGCCGGCACTCCCCCTGCAACGCCCCGTATCCCGGGAGGCGCGGGCAGGGCCGGGCGTGCCGCGCCGCCGCCTCGGGCAGGGGCAGGGTAGGAGCATCGCCCCGCTCCGGGCCCCTCCGGCCCCGCAGCCCCCACCGCCTTCCCCGTCTCCACGCTGCGGGGTGGGAGCCCCGTGGGCACGCGACGGGACCCCGCGGTGCTGAGATTCACCCCAGTTCTTCCCCGAAGTAAACTCCTGCAGAACGAACCCCGGCGGATCCAGCGCAGCAGTGAGTGAGCGGGCTTGGATAGCGACGTGCAGCCTGCCTAAGCCAGACGTGCTCGGACCGCAACCGCCGTCTCCAGCAATGACCCCACACAGCCCGCTGGTCTCGGTGCCGCGGGACGTTGCCCTTACAAACTGAAAGAAGCTCTCCTGGGTGCTCCGTGGCTGCTGCTGGGAGCTGCCAGCCCCCTCTTGCATGTTGCTGGGATCTTAGGGCTAGACCCATGGCTGAGTGACACCAGTACGGCCAGCTGTTAAGAAGTGCTTACTTAGGTCGGTACCCTTGCACCAGCACTGGAATAGCAGAGCTGCCTGCTGCTGGCGTGCGGAGCTCAGGACCAGTGAGTAGTGGGATGTGGGACTTCTTGAGCTGGGATGAAAGGAATCAGTGTGTCCGAGTGTGCTCACAGGTGTGTGTGCACAGGCACAGCACACACAGGCACACAAGTGTGCAGGGGCACTGATCTGGGCTTGGGGGTGCATGGGTCTGCATTGGGTTGCGTGTGTGTGTGCAAGCACAGAGATCTGAACTGTGCTCGGGCACAGGGCATGATGTCCATGGGTGTGCAGGGGTGGGTTTGCAGGCTGGCTGACATGTAGAGCGTGGGTGTGCAGGACTCAAAGATCCATGCAGATGTTCTGCATGGCTGTGCAGCTGGTGCTGCCTATATCTTGGTGCCCACAATCACTTCTCCCAAAACTCATGTTGGCAGTGTGATGTCCTGGAGCGGTGGAAAAGCACTTCCAGAGCCTTTGAGACTGTTGCATAAAGGGTCTTCAGGTGAATAAGGGGAGGTGGGAGATTCTCCCGGTGAAAAGCAGTGCAGCTGCTTTTCCACTTTTTCCACTTAGAGGCAAATTTCTGTGCTATGAGGACCCATCTGCATGCCCCAAACAAGCCCAAACCCTGGTTGTTAGCTAAATGAGTGGTCCTTGAATTTCAGGCCACCTGCCTATTTCTATAGCTTCTAGCAGAACAAAAACTAAGCAGTGTCTCTTTCTGTCTGAGATGCAGCCCCAGTCGCTGGATGCAGATATGTGGCAGGATTTGATGTTGCATGCTGCAGCCTTCTTGCCAAAAGTCATTCTCCTGCACCAATACCCTTCTTGTTGAAGTACGGTGTTGAAGAACCCTGGGGTAGTGCTGCCCCAGAGAAACCCAGAAGCAGATTCCTCCTGCATAAAGCAGTGGTGCCTCTTGCTCCAGCAGTGCCCTCCAACCCACAGGGATCTGCAGCGGGGCAGGAATTCTCTGATCTGATTGTCTAAAAATCAGCTCAGTGATTCAGTCCCTCTGGGCTGTGCCTTTCTGTGCCATGCCAATTCCATGCCTCCAGAGGGCAAAGTCAGATCGTGCTTCACTCTGCACTGGTAGATGATGGGGAAAGAGAAGTGTGTGCGGGATGGGATGGCATGCTGGAACTGCTTCTGCTCTCCCTGCTGGTGATGGAAATGGTTTTCCAAAGAAAGCACTTTCCTTGGGACATCCCAACCTGTAAGCAAAGTGAACTGGATACCAAAATAGCATATATTGGCTCCTGTTCTTTCCCTCATCATACGTGGCAAGCTGCAAAGCAGGCTTCTGTGAGTGAAGCGGCATTCATGTAACATGATATCCTGGTGATTGTCCTCAATCTGACATTGTCATCTGCCTGCTTAAAAGCACTTCCAGCTCCCCAGTCTGGGAGCAGGAGTACATCTGGTACCTCTTTTGATTTCCACTTCTGATGGGAAGTGGGACTGTGGGATTCACCCAGGTGCAGCTCAGGCTGTTGCTCTCCATCTCCTATAAATCAAAGTCCTGCCCATTGCTGGAGCAGGAGGGTCGGTGCTCTTCCTGTTCATGAGCGTTTTCCTTCTCTTTTGATTCAGCCATACTAGAGCAAGGACAAAGGTTTTGGTAATGAAAGAATCAAGTGCTTCTGTCTTTTCCCCCCTACTGTTTTACCAAATAACACGGAAAATCTTATACATTGGGTAAACATTCATCATGCAATAGAAAATGTATGATATCTATAGGAGTGTAAGCCATTCGAAAGTTGTGGTTTGTCCTTTCTCTTGGTCCCAGAGACAAAGTTTTGGACAGCATCAGCACTGTCAGTGTATTTCAGTCTGAATTGCTCACGTCAGATCCTACTGCCTTCAAACGCAGCAGGCGCTCACTGGTTTTGAGACCAGGTGCTGCAGGATATGCCCTGCACAAGAGCATTGTGCCATGGACTCTCAGTGCTGGAGTTTGATATTAGCAGTAGGTGCCAGAGAACTATCCCAGCCAAAATCCCATCTGCTTGGATCTCCAAAGGCAATTTCCAACCGTGGAAAAAATCCAGTCCTCCAGGCGTCCTTCATTCCTGATGCCTGTGCTGCAAACCACACCCCTGCAATACCTCAGGAGTAATCTGGGAAGCCCTGCTCCCGAGAGCCCCATGCCCTGGAGGGCTTCTCCATGCCCTGGAGGGCTTCTCCGCCACCAAACCAGAGGGAAGCAGGTACAAAGCATGCAGACAGCCCCTTCAGGTGCTGCACACTCATAGCTTTGGTTCCAACATCAGAATGCCTCTCATCTCAGAAGGAAGAAAGGTTTTGCTCTGCCTCCATGTCCCAGGAATGCAGAGCTGTATTTAACATGCCACAAGTCATGCCTTCACTGGAACCAAGACTGGATCAGCTGAACATAAATGGAACAAGAGCAATATGCTGCGGCACAGCCTGCACACGAAGCACAGCTGCCTCTCCGATGGGATGGCAGCTTTGGTTCTCTGTTGATTCTTTTTGGCACAAGGACTCCTCTGCTGGAGACACGAGAGCACCAAAGCCAGGCACGCGATGGCACTCTGTGATAAAGGACCCCTACCTGCAGCCTGTGGTGAATATCCAGGACAGGACCACCAGGCTGAGTCTGTTGGACCAAGAGAGGTGATGAGCACACACCACACCGTTCCCTTCCAGAGCATGTGTCCACAAAGAAGAATCTCAGAATCCAGAAACTGGACTGAAGACATCGTGCATCTGGCTGGAGTCGGTGGAGGATGAGAGCAAAGTGGTGGCTGCACGGATATGTGGAAATGGCTTGGCTCAGGGACCAAAGGGAGATCTCCAATGGGAACTGATGTACAGCTGCCACACGGTTGTGGCCATGCGGCAGGAGAGAGGCTGGAAAGCAGCAGTGAATGGGGAGTGATCTTTGCATATTCGCGTCAGGAGATGTTCACATGCCCACTCCAGTGGGAGCCAGGTTTCATGCTTATCAGCAGCCTGGTTGCTTATCGTCAGTTGTATTTTCCCAAATGTTGTCTTCCAGCTGAAGCAATATTTAGAGCCAGTTTGCAAGAAGATGAGCTGCCCATTCTTGCCTCTGTACCTCCAAGAAATCACCGGGAGCTGAGCAGATCTGCCAGATTCTGTAAGAGGAGGAGCTGACTTTTTCTGAGAACATGCAAAGTAGAGTCAAGCTCACTACTGTAAGAAGAAAACCACTTGCTATGCTTTTTTTGCAGGTGCTGTGAGGTTTGCATGGCTCTCGCTCTTCTAAAGCCTATGCATTTCAGTGGCTCATGAAAATCTTCCAGATGGTATCTTTGAATAGCCATCGGGCTGATGGCATGGAAATAAGTTCCCTTCTTTTGCCTACCAAATGCCCTGTTTCAGTCATCCTGCAGTTTGGAGAGGTTTAATCCCCTCTCAGAGTGGTTTAGATCTGTGGCATTCACACTCCCTGTAAAAATGCTCTTCCTTCCACTCCAGGTCCACCCTTGGGGACAATGGCAAGAGACACTGGCCAGAAAGTGCAGATTTTGGCACACGGAGTCACAGGCATGCCACTAACTTTGGTTGGGCAGGGAAAGGCATGTAGGACACAGCTGTGGCTCAGATCCTGCAGGGTTGCATGGATGTCCTACTGGGACCCATCTGCTCTGCTGTGGGGACCAGAGGGCCTGCAAAACCTAAAGTCTGTGTTGTGTGAAGCTGGGTTTTGCTTGTTGGAATTCTGGTTCATCCCTCTTTGCAGCTAGTGGTGAATTCTGACCCCTGATAGACAACGCATGCAGCAATTTGGAGATAAAAGTTTATTGCTTACCTAAGAAGAATAATTATTTAATTACTTGCTTTTATGTGAACAAAGTGTCCTTGTAAACGTCTTGCTTTATTTCAGTAAGTTATATGGAAAGAAATACTTGCTTTATTTTTCTTCATTGCAGATGGAACGACATTACTCTGGACATCATCTTTTTCTAAACAGTGCTTCAGTGGGATGGAGAGGGGTTTGGTCATTTTTAGACAAACTGTTAGGGGATTAATTCCCCAGCACAGGTAGGAGAGAATTCTTGGTTGTGCTCTTTGTGGCAGTGTTCTTGTTGCTCCACCCAAATATGGCCATTAAGTCTTTAACAACTTGCAGTCAAGTTGTCATTTGATTTAGTAAACAGGTTAATCAGTCTGTCCTTGACATGTCCTTCTATCTACAGTCCTTCCAGGGGGCTGAGCATCAGTTTCCTCATGGTCACAAGACAGTGGGACAGCCATGGAGGCTTAGGAGCAAATAGATGGGAGAGGTAGAGCAAGGGTGAGGGCATGGGAAGCAGGGGAAGGAGGAGGAGAAGGAGAAAGGCAGTGGAAAGGAAGGGTCGGGCCTGGAGCTGGAAGAAGATGAGAGCCTTTGCTGGAGGACTGGTTGGGGTGTCTCTTTCGTGGAGAAGATCTTGAAGAGATGGACGAAAAAAAGTGTTGTCCACCAGAGCGTTCTGTCCTCCAAGTTTTGGCCTGGAGTCAAGGACCTTCTGTGTAAGCATCTGTTTGGTTTGAGCAAATGAACATGAGAAGTAATGTTACAGATTTTTAGGACTGATATTTAAGGATCCGTGAGATGACTGTTAGGTTCTTCATGTTCTTTTTTTATTATTATTTTATTTTAAGGACAAGGAAGATCACTGATTAAACAGTATTACCGAACATTATTAATCTCAGAAAGTTAATCATGAGAAAATACTGGGTAACTTTCACATCTTCTGTTTGTTATATTTGTTACAGACCCCTCTTTGGCTCCAAGCCATTTGTTTGCTAGTTTGCTCAAAGCAGAAGGTAGGCCTACTGTTTGGGTAAATCCAAGCTGTGGAACCAGAGAAGGATTCCTTTGCTCCAGATCTTAGGAAGTGAAAGAGGAACAGTAGGAGGAGGCAGGGCTGTAAGTGCAGTTGAGTGCACTTACAAGCTTTCCCATGTTCTTGTTTGTGGTGGCCTGTCAGCCTGGCTGTAGAACCCAGGCACCAGTCTTGTGGACGGGCTGAGAGTTTGTCCCGAGGAAGGAAACTGCTACCTTAGTGCCCAAATCCAATCTGAGATGCTTCATTACGGAAACCCTGTAAGAATGAAAAGGTTGGCCTGAGTCTCTGCACCTGATCTTCTGGTTTTGAAGACTGGACATCATCCGTGTGGACCTGCGGCACGGGTAGCACTCTTGTATTAGCCTGCTTGCATGCCAGCCAAAGCTCTCTGAGGTACCACGCCGCCTGTTTGAAGTGCTAAGGCCAGAACAGCAGGCCTTCAACCAAAGTTCACCTCTAGATGAATCTCACAACCACTGAGACTCACAACAAGAAGTATGAGGGTAACTGGTAACGCATCTTAATCACTGTCGCCGTCCTCCTGTAGCAGTGGTTAGGTGCATTGCCTTGCTCTGCATTACTCTTGGTGCATCTTTTAATTTATTATCTCACTGCTTTATAAGTAAAGACAAACACTCCGTTTTAACTCGCTGTCTGTGAGCTCTGTGCTGACCTCTCTGGCAAAGCACTTTTCCATGGTCACACGTGAATCTCTGCTTTCAGCTACACCAGGGAGCGCAAACTGCTGGGCCTTCCTCTGCAAACCTCTGCTCCGCTGAGGGCTGTGCTCTGCTGTTCTTAAGTCTACAAGACATCTGCTGCCTCTGCAGAGAGGACCGTGCTAGACTTGGCAAAGAAAACTGCTTAAAATGGCACCTGTGTCTGTGCTGAAGCACACGCATGTTCCTGTGTAAAGCAGCAGAGAATGCAAGGTACACCTGGCTGTGAAGAGTCTTTATTTCCAAAATAAAGTGTAAAACAGGATAGCCCAGGCTTACTTGTGCTGGTGGATGAAACTGAAATGCTGTTATACAGAGCTCCTCTAGGAAAAAAGTTTTGTTTTATTTTGTTTTTTTCCCTAGCCCTTTTTGTACTCATCACGTCTCTGACCCTTCACCACTGTGGTAACACTGAGGCCATAGTGCCCTGCTCACAAACACCTCCAAAAATTTCCCGGAGCTTTCCCTGAGCCCGTAGCACAGCATATAGTCCCAGATGAGGAAACTGCTCGTGTCTAGGTTCAGAATTTCACTTTTGCAGGACTACAGAGGCTGTGAATTCAGCAGTGCTGCTGCAAAGCCCGTGGGGATTTACACTGGATGAGAATCCCAGCGTTTAGCTGAGGGCTGCATGTATTTTCAGAAGTG
This sequence comes from Meleagris gallopavo, assembly GCF_905368555.1. Classification (NCBI taxonomy): domain Eukaryota; kingdom Metazoa; phylum Chordata; class Aves; order Galliformes; family Phasianidae; genus Meleagris; species Meleagris gallopavo. The sequence goes on from NC_139435.1 coordinate 75,739,138, forward strand.
TGTGTCATGCTAATCTGGATCGAGGGAAGGGCTTTTAAGTTTTGTGCTGCATTTGAAGCCACGTGCTGTAACACTGCTGTGCGTCTGTGCACTGGCAGCCTCATTTGGATAGCCTGGCCTTAATTGTTCAATTATGAGTCCGTACGTCACGTGTGACAGCTGTGCCTGAGGACAGGTTTACAAGGGGACAGCAGGATCTCAATGAATTTGCCCTGTGCTTTGTGAAGCCCTGTGAATATCACAGAGTCTCAGCCTCACTTGTACTTTCAGCAAGAGGCTGGACCAGAGACCTCATTATTTCTGCACGTCTCTATTACTGTGACAGACACCGTGAGGCTGAACCATGATTTCTAAGAGTTCCTGTCAAGTCAGCTCAAATCCTGTTAGCCGTTTAGGAAAATGACCCACGGACAGAAGCAAAATGTCTTTTTCTCGTGCCAGGTGCTCCGATTTTGTTTTGGAGCTGGCTCTGGTGATTTCGCCTCTGCCACTTAGGTCCTTAGAGACAAATCACAAACTGAGCACCATGCTGCAATGTGGCAAACATCCCACAGGCAGCTTGCCGTGTCCCTGCTCCTTCCCTGGGGTGGGAAGCAGCACTGTGAGCCCCTGGCTTGTGCTGGAGGCTGTGCAGACAGGTTGTTCCTTGCTGGTTCAGTGTAAATAGTTGAGCACTGGAGGTAATTTCTTTCAGTCACTTATTACACAGCTTTATTGAATTGGGAGTGTCAATTTTTTTTTCTCTTCTGAACTAGTCTGGGCAACACTGACAGAAGAGCTGAAAAATAAGAGCTAGTCCTGCAGGAATGACTCATTCTGGCACAGGATTTGCAGAGCAGGATGAGAAGTTCAGGTAAAACAAAGGGAAATGGAGGCCGCAGTAAAACTCTGTGGTTTGGAGCATGACAGTTTGACTGCTACAGAGTCCAAGTTGGAAACCCCCTCCCAACAAATTGCTCTACTCAACACCTTGGTAATGTCTAAAGCAAGGCTGTATGTGAGCTCGCTTGTTCCAGGCTCTTTCCCATGGGAGCTGTAGATTGGACTGCTAATTACCCTGGGACTGGAAAACAATTATTGTTGTTTTTAATTAAACATAAATAAAACAATGGCTGTCCCTTTAAAGTTTAACTTTGAAATATTTTCTGCATTTTTTAACAGGGGTTACACCTGCCAAGTTCAGACAGAGCAGCACTGGAGTTTTGACAGAACTTAGGGCTATTTGCAGCCAGATTTCTCCAGCAAGGGCAACATGGTAGGTGAGGGTGAAAGCAGAGTTCCTGCCTAAATACCTGGGCAGGGAGAAGGGAGGCTCAGTTTCCTGAAGCAGTGCTGGACACAGAGATCATTCTCTGCGCTGTTTAACTACTCCACCTTGCCTTCTTCACCTGAAATCTTTGCACGTGTATTCAGCAAGTTGCAGAGCACTGGCTCAAGAGAAGCCATCTCCAGCACGTGGATTAGAGAGGGTCATTTTTCCACTGTTTTTAAAAACATCTTTATTTGTAAGATAAAAACGTCGGTGTGGTAACGGCAAAACGCAGAGGTGCCATGAAGTCACAGTCCGGCTTTTCTGGTACTTGTTTGTAGTAGGGATACAGCACTTGCAGAAAGGTTGTCCTCACTCGAGGTGGTAAAAGTATTGCTGAAACACTGGGAAGTATGAAGCACTATGATGTTCTAAGGGAGCTTACTGATGAAGTGGTGTGACCTTTCTGCCAGAGACATCCTGTTCTGCAGGCCATCTGTTGGTCTGTACGGGTGAGCTGAGACCCAGTAGAGTGTGGTGTGGTATCCACACGTGGCATCTGGTGAAGCACTGAGGTCCCCGTGCCCAAGCTTCTGCAGAGCGCAGTGGTGTCCCCAGCCACCCAGACTTCATGGAGCACGTGTTGCTCTCAGGGCAGCTGCAGAAGACAGAGCGACATGTGGGAGGTGTAAGACTACCCAGGATCTGATGTGGACCCTTCTCCGATATCTGTCGGGGCTTAGGCCAGGAGAGGCTGGCATGTGCACGCAGGGAGGCTGCGACTGCTTTCTTCATCCCGGCCAGCCCCAGGGCAGCCCCACCTTGCAGGCACATTCCCCTGCGGATTAGCCCTGCAGGGAGTGTAGTGCCATAGGAATGTCCTCGGAGTGCAACCCGAAACCCACGATGTGTTGCAGCCTGAAAAACTGGATGGGTCGTAGTCCTCAGTGTTGTGTTGGAATTCTTCACGATGAGGATGCTGAGACAGTGGCACAGGCTGGATGGGACCCTGGGCCTCAGCTGGTGGGGGGGCAACCAGCCCATGGCAGGAGGGTTGGATCAAATGATGTTTAAGGTTCCTTCTGACCCAGGAAATTTGTGATTCTGTGGTTCTATGATTCTTGACTCAGATCCTGGAAGAGATGACTGAAGGGATGGTCACCACCTGTCTTTCGAGGTCTGGAATCCTTCCTGGCTGCTCCAGCACCGGATGAGGGCACTGCCAGCCCACTTGCATTCATCTCCTGCTACTTTCTGCCACTGCCTGTGGTTCTTAGGCCTAATGCTGCTACAAAGCAAGCTGGAAAATGGGTTTTCATTTCAACACTTTAGAGATTGAGGCCTCCCTTACACTGATTGAGCTGTTCGATACAGCTGGTCTAGCACAGGATTCAACCTTGTTCATATAAGCATGCAGCCAAGATGTTGTGCGGTTCTCCTCCCTTTCAGACGCAGCCCCTGGAGAAAGAGAATCGTTGCTCTGATCAGAAAAACAAAATCAGCACATGTCGCCACAGAAGGTCTGATTGATCCGAGTTAGGAAGTCCAGAAGTGCAAACCTTCTTGCTCCACAGGGCTCAGCCTAACCTTGCACACTGCTCTGCACACCAAAGCCCTCCCCAAAGCATTTTCTCATGGGATGGGCCACAGCTGCTCCCTGGCCCAAAGCCCCCCACCCCAGGCATGGCGTGGCTTTCAGCCAGCCCTGCCACCTATCCCTGCTGGCATATCAGCAGGCTGTGGCCTCCTGGGCCTCCCCTCCCACACTGGGACCAGCATTGGGTGTGGAGAAAAGCCTATCTCGCAGGGCTGCTGTGCATAAAGCAGCCTTCCAGTGATCTCATCATGGAGTCAGCACCAGAACGAGTGCAAACAGAGCATAAAGGGTTTGTACCCACATGCCAGCCCGATGCAATACATATTTGGTAACCAGGATCGAGCTCCTGATCAAAGTCCTGCTGACTATTGCCCAATCTCTGCAGCAGCACATGAGGTATCACACACCATCTTCTGGGACAGCAGCTGCTGCTGCAGGGTTTGCTCCTGTTCAGGCTGCCAGGCCCTACTGTCATGCTCTGTGTGGGGCGGATCCTCTCCCTATGTGAGCAGCTCGCTGGGCACATTTCTGGAAGCACGTGGGTTTGCGTGTCCTTGCTTGACACGCAGCTTGTCCCCCCAGCTCAAGCAGAAGTGTAGGACTTTGCTCTGGCACTGGATGTATTGGAGCCAGAGGATAAGTGCTTGCTTGTCCTGCTTGGTGGGGCCAGATCAGATGGGTGCCAGCAATCTGACTCCTCTCCGTGGGCAAAGCAGAGCCCCAGATAACAGTCTGAGATGGAAAGCTTCCCATCTGTCTTGTAATTCAGCAGAGACTGTGTTCAACTATTTGCTCACTGCTGATGAGGGGCAGGTAAGGCTTCAGAGAGGTTCAGAACAAAGGAAGAAAGAAAGAAAGGAAGGTCTGATATTGCTGAAGAAAAGCCATAGTGAACACCCTGAGATCACCATTTCTGTCAGGAGTTGGTAAGAAGAGCAGCATGGTCCTTCTCCCTCCCCCATATAACAGGATAACACTAGCTGCCCAAATTTGGAGCGCTCTACCATCACAGGTGGCCTTGGGTGACCGCGGTGGCTGGAACTGAATTGCCATCCACAGCCTGTGGCCCCCAAGCCTGCTAAAGCCCACCAGAGAGAAACAAGGGCTGCCTGGTACCGATGTGAAAGCACAGCCCATAATGCCAGGGGCACGGGGCTGACGGGGAGTGTGAACTGACCCAAGGCAGATCTCCCAGGGACAGGGCATTGCTCTTTTGCTCTGCCCTCATTCCTTCACTACTAGGAAAGGTTCTGTGCCTGCGGTTCTGTACCCTTGCCTTCCTTTGCGGGGTCATCAATGGAACAGCAATGGATACAGGTGGGCACGGTGGATTTCCAGCTCCTACATTTTGTGTCTCAGGGAGCCTGACACCTGTATGCTTTCATCCCTCTCCTGATGTTGTCTCAGGCACGCATTCCCTCTGCTAAGCTCCCATTTCCTGTCTGTGAACCAGAGATAAAGGTATTCCATGTCCTTCCCTCTCAGGTTCTGGCACATTTGGCAGGTGCTAGGTAGGAAACATCTGAATCCAAACCTCAGCACTGACTCATTACCACTCAGGCCCTTAAAACATTCCCGCACAGCGGTCTTTTCTCCCCAGAACCTTTCCCAGCCTTCTAGGCATGGAGCATGGGTGGCACTCTGCCAGAGCAAGAGACTGCGCCTTTCCTAAATGGTGCCTGAGGTCCTTCTCCACATAATGGTTCTCATCGTACTGCTTCTTTGATTTATTTATTTTTACTGTCTGGGGGGAGAGGGGTGTTGATTTAAAGCCTAGAGGGCTTTCAGGCTCACTATATGTGGTGGGCTCTCTTGGAGAGAGAGGCAGCACACAGTAAGACACGTATTTCTTTCTGGTTCTATTCTGAGTCAGAATAGAAGATTTTCTGCGCAAAAGGACGTGGAATCAAAGTCTGCTGCCTGACCACCTTGCAACTAAAGCTCATGGACAAGCCATGCAGGGCAGCTCTTGTGGAGAAGGACAGCAATCTATCCCTGCTCCCAGTACTCAGGGTAGCACTGTGGGGTCCACATGTCCTCTTTCCACAGCAGAGAGGAGGTCACTTGGATGGCAGAAGCACTGGGGAACACACTCCTCTATGCTCACTGATGAGCCCAGCATCTCACGTACCTCCAAGCATTGAACAGGGGTGGGACAGCAGCTAGCACTGCTCTGGATACTCTGGCCACACTGGCACTGGTGGTAAATGCCGCGTCTCTTAAAAGGCTGCAGCAGTACAACAGTGCTTGTCCTGGATCGGTCAGCATCATCTTCCCGAATGGTGCAGGGATGCACTGCAGAAGAGCAACAGCTGGGCTGTCCCACCATGAGCTGTGCTGTGCACTGCACCAGGGCTGGGGGATCCTCTGCTCCAGCTGAAATAGTGCAGGGCTTCAAGAGGGTGACCAGGCAGTTGCTCCTGCCAGGAGCAGTTCATTGTGCCTGTCTTGCTCCAAGGACTTCTGGAGTGCTGCTCTGTGAAACTGCTGACACGTAAAATGTGCAAACACTTCTCTGAGCAGGAGCAGAAGTGATGCTGCCCCTGGGCCCCCTTTCTGGCCCAGTGGTCTTTAAATGACTGAGCCACAGCGTAAGGGGCTCAGACGTCTCCTCCCCATGCCCTCCTGCTCCTGTGGCAGCCCGGGGAGAGAGTATTGCCCTTGGGAGAGAAATGTGATGGGCTTGAAAAGAGCGTTCTGTGTTTGGGAAGAGGATCAAAGGTGCCACCAAGAGAGGGGCTCTGGTGATTTGAGGGGATTTGGATGTCCACACCAAGAAAGACAAAGTGCTAGCAGGCAGCGGAAGCACAAGGTGACTTAGCAACTGGAAGCAAAAAAAAAGGCCTCTTCTGTGGGGCTGGACTGGATTCTGACCAGGGATTGCATATACTCACCAACGGCTCACGTCCGCACTCTGCTCACGCTCCGCTAGCAGCAGGCTGACGAGTAACTTCTGGGTAACAAGGATCGATATTCCTCAAATGCAGCCCTGTGGTGATTCATCAGAAGAACCTTTATCTTTGTCTTTCAGAAGCCTCAGTCATTTAATGAAGGAGCAATTTTCTGCTGATCAAACGGACAGCTGCCAACACAAACTGCTATGCTCAAACACAAAGGCTTGTGATCCATCGGTTTAACTAAGGGTCAGGATAATCCTAGGTGGGACACCCGCAGAAGGGTTGGCTGCTAGAGGCATTCCAGTGCCTTTGCAGCAGTATCTCGAGACCTGTGGATGAGCTTGACACAATGGAAGACCTCCAGTGAACTCTTTTCCAAGACTTAGGGCTATCTAAATAATATCTAAATCACTGAGGCTTTTCTGAAGGCTTCATTCTGTTCTCTCCACTACTGAGCTTTCAGACAATTGGATCCTTGTTACACGCTTACCAAAAGGAAAGGGGAAGATGAAGAAATTTCAATAGATTTGTGATTTTGCTCAGGGCTGCATTAATGCTGAATTGCACGCAGAGGTAGAAGCGATATCCTGAGCAATGTTTGGTCTGCAGACAGAATCTGTTTCCCATGACAGCGCCTTTCTGAAGCAGGAATTCCAGCATGAAATAAAACTTGTTGAAGTGGTAAAAGAGGAAGGCTATTGTATCCTGTGTGACAGAATAATCCTTCCTCATGAACAGGCTGCTGTCATTTTTCCTCTCCCATCTGTGAATTTTGGCTTCAGTCAACAACATGATTTTCACCAAGTATAAAAGTAAAGTCCTAACTCTAAAAAGCAATGCAGCCAGCCCTGCAGGAACTTCCTTCAGACATGTTCCCTCTGCAGATTTTCTTCTGCAGACTCTAAAATGTCTGACTGCTTTAAGCTGCAATAGGGATTACCTGTTGGTAGAGATGCTTTACCATAGGAGACATTTCTCGCATCTCTTTCTGTTCCACTGGCACCACACTACTCTCCTTTTCTTCAGTGCTTTGTTCACATGCTATCATTCTCCTGTTTCCTTTTTAAAACTTTCCTTTTGGGAACACATGTAAAAACCTGCAGACAGCAACTCAGATTTAACAGGTGAGCGGTGCTGTCATGCTGCTTTCCCCTTCCCCAGCTCCTTGTGCCCTGTACTTGTTCCACCTTTCTCTCTGTGTCGGTGCTCTGGATTGAGGTGTTTCTGCTCAGTTGAGCCTCTGAGGTGATGTACCAATAACCTCTCACAGATTATTTTCAACACGCCATATATAGGAGCTGAGTACATCAAATGAATCGGACTTAGCAGTGAAACAGAGCTTTTCTCTTTCCCACATTCCCATTCAAAACCTACTTACTGTTACTCCCACCCCACTTATCTTATTTATTAGGCAGGTAAGTCCAGCAGCAGCCATTGAAAACAGATTGTCCCCAGCAGGTGCCCTGGAAGGACGCAGCAGTGTGTGATCACAGATACCAGCAGCCTGGCAAACTGGGAGGGCAGCTGCAGCCCCAGACAGCCATGCTACTGCTGGTGAGACCCCTGCTTTTTCCTTTTTTGTCCTGGTAAATTCCACTCAGATGTGGCTGAGGTGATTTTTTGCAGCCTTTGCGCACCAACAGAGGAATTCCTGATGCCTTGCAAAGCTCTGCACCTCCAAATCTGATGACAGCTCTACAGTGTCTGCCTAGCGATTTCTTGCATTTCTGAGACAGAAGCCAGTCAGTGGAATCGGGGCATAGATGATTCGGTCACTGGTCCATCAGCAGTTTAATTATTTAATTATTAATTATTTAATCAGCATTAAAATTCAGAGTGCTTCTTTTTGAAAAACCTACTCCAGCTGAAGCAGATGGGCTTCAGCTGCTACAAGCTGTAGCATTTTGCAACCAACAGCCATTCACCTGGTGACGCACAGATGTGTGTTACCTGCAGTGATAACACTGTAGGACAACTGAAATTGTCTCCAAAGCACCCCTTTGGTGTGTGAGGAGCGGCTGAGGGAGCTGGGAGTGCTCAGCCTGGAGAAGAGGAGGCTCAGAGGAGACCTTATTTCTCTCTAAAGCTTCCTAAGGGAGGCTGTGGTGGGGTGGGGGTTGGCCTCTGCTCCCACGTAACTAGTGATAGGACGAGAGGGAATGGCCTCAATTTGTGCCGGGGGAGGTTCAGGTTGGATATGAGGAAGAATTTCTTCTCTGAAAGAGGGGTGAGGTGCTGGAACGGGATGCACAGGGGGGTTGGGAGAGTCACCATCACTGGAGGTGTTCAAGAACCGTGTAATGTGTCACTGAGGGACGTGGTCAGTGGGCATGCTGGGGGTGGGCTGGGTTGGGTTTGGGGATCTTAATGGTCTTTTCCAACCTTCATGATTCTGCAGTTCTCTGATTGACTCTCCCAGCTCAGGCAGCTGCCAGCACAACCCACCAAGGCCCCCTGCCCATGCATGAGCCCCTGTACCCAGGTATTGCTGACACTTGTGCTTTCTAGATGTGTGAGAGGTATGACACATACTATGCCACTCTGCCAATGCCTCCGCTTCACCAGCAGCAGTGTCTTCTATAGACTTTGGGCTGGTTTGCTCTGGAGTGCTGGACTGAGAGTAGATGCCTGCTAGATCTGTGTCAGGAATCATCAGAAACAGGACTTTATGCTGAGTTTTTTATCAGTAGCTTGCCTTGTAATCCATGTGACAAGCACATCACAGATCTTCAAGGGATACTAATTAGTCACTTAAATGAGATTAAGTTGAAGATGCTGGCAAAGCCATTTGACGGCTATAATTGCCATCCTCCTGTTTGCTCAGCACCTTTAGCTGCAGTTTGGGCAGGACTGGTGAGAATGCAGGATCACTCACGGGTGTAAGTGAGTGTGAGTCACATTTCCCCGGCTTCCTGCGTGGCCTCTGCAGATTTCAAATGCAAGCCAGGCGGAAAGGGGAGAAAGCTTCAAGCTGCTTCCTCCAACAGAAAATCCTTTATATGGTTGAGGTGTTTCAGCATTCTTGAGGTGGCTGTTGCTTCACTGAGGTTGTTACGTTAGCTCGTCACATCTGATCTGCTGGCCACCTTCGCTGCAGTATGAAATCTGCAGCTTCTGCAGTTTCTTTTCTAAGGATGGGGAAGGGAAAGCAAGCCGTGCCAGGTGTCATAAAGCATAGCGAATGTGTGCTCCCCTGCAGAGCATGCTGCAGGGACAGCCTGACTTGGCTGCAGCCCACAGCAGTAGAATGTCACACAGTGCATCATAAGAAACGTGAAGCACATTTTCGTGATAGAGTTACTTCACTCTGGCAGAGACATCAGGTGATGTGGCAGGGCGATGGGGTGGAAACAACTTCCAGTTTCCTTCACGTAGAGACGGGGGTCAGTTTAAAAGGGGGGCTCTGGTCATGGTGCAGTGTAGTGGCAGTGCTCCCACCCTGAGGGCGTTACGTGAGTGAACAGCAATGGGACGCAGTCTGAGAGGCAGTTCCTGGAATCCACGGGCTTACGCTTTGGGGAACGGCACAGGGCCAAACACCACAGCTAAACCTGTAACGGGCAGATACGTGAAATCCTCAGCACTTGTCCGGCAGTTTGTGACTGGGAAGAGAGGCCTCGGCTGGAAAAACTGAAACGTCTGACAGCCTTTTAGAGAGCAGGCAGAAGGGATGACTGCACATGCATGGGTGTGTGTGCGCATAAATTTTCCATTTACATAAGGAGAGCTGGCAAAGCTCTGTGGGCTTTGAAAGGAGAGAAGCCTGAAAGCTCATACGATGAGCTTCAAGGCTGCTGGTGGGCAGGCCTTGAATGCATGCAGTGTATTTAGCTTGTCACTGTCTTATCTGGGGCATATCTGTTATGGGGTGGGAAATACTGAGAGGTGAAAAGCAGCTTGTGCTTGTGATGACATGTAAAAGTACAAGCCAGGTGGATGCACTGAGTACTTCGAGGTGTATTGCCACCCTAATCTTTGCCTTGGGTGCAAAAATCCTGAATCAGAAAAATAACAGAAGGAAATCATTCTCTTCATTGAACTCTTTGTAACGGCAAATTTGTGATAAGCAGCCAGAACACAACCTGGTACAAAGCAGCCCTGTACTGTGAGCATCCTGCTCCAAGGAAAAAGGAAGGAGAACTTGGCATTAAAAAACCTTGGGAGAGGATTCACTGTTTGTCGTACGGTGCCTTTATGGACCTTTTTTCTCTTATCAAAGAACCATGGAGTCACAGAATTGGCTTGGGTTGGAAGGGACCTCAAAGATCATCTCGTTCCAACACTCCAGTGATGTCTCTTTTAGGCACCCACTGTATGCCTGGGGGTCAGCATACTTTGAACACCTCTGGGGAGGACTCCCAATGACCCAGTCCCCAGCTCTGTTGTTCCTGCCACCTCCAGGAAACCACTGAGTAATCCCACAGTGCTTACAGTTCCTGCCCCACAGCGCTGAGGTTTGACACTGACTTTTTGTCCTGAGGTTCTGTCCATCTTCAGTCACAAGGAAAATGGTTTAAGGGGAAATGGTTTGAAGTTGAAGGAGAGAAGATTCAGGTGGGATAACAAGAAGTTCTTTACAGAGAGAGTGGTGAGGTGCTGGAACAGCTGCTCAGAGAGGCTGTGGATGCCCCGTCCATCCCTGGAGGTGTTCAAGGCCAGGTTGTTTGGGGCCCTGGGCAGCCTGAGCTGCTGTGAAATGGGAGGTTGGTGGCCCTGCCTGTGGCTGGGGGTTGGAGCTTCATCATCCTTGTGGTCCCTTCCAACCCTGGCCATTCTGTGATCCTATGATTCTATGAAAAAGGGACAGATGTTCGGGTAGGGCTGGGGAAGGCTGAGGGTGAAGGAGAGAGGAGAGTTCTCACTAGTGACACTGTGAAAAGATGTAAGCTTTTGAAGGAAAGTTTGGAAAAATAGTTGAAAAATGTGATGCAGGATTTGTTAAAAAACATTATTGGTTGAGAGACCAGATTCAAGACTAAGTGTCACTGCCAGTAACAGCCCCATTTACCCTGTAGTTTACTGTGCCCCATTTACCCTGTAGTTTACTGTTGAACATCCACCATAATCCCCCTGAGCCTACCTACACCATATTTGCCATGCTTGGCGGTGGCTCAAAGCCTGCTCCAGGAGGAACATAAACTCACGCCTATCACAAGGTTTCCATTCATCCATTTAGCTCAACAACAATTTCTACCTTGGCAGTGACATGGCTGCTCTTCCAAAGATCAGTGGCATGACAGAAACCAACCACCACTAGCACGGATGACATAACCTTTTTGCAATGGCTGTTGGGCACAGCTGAAGAGCTGTTCACCTTTATGAACCATAAGCTGCTTTCTGAGAACTCTGCAGCAGTTGTCAGAGGACAGTAGCCGGTAAGGACAGAGAAGAAGAGGCTCTTTCTTCAAAACACCATGTTGGTTACTTTTCTTCTCCGTACAAGTTGTGTGCAAAACTACATTCATGCATTTCCCCAGTGACCTGACTGTATTTCCATGGGCACCCATGCAGCTTATCACTGTTGTAGCTGATGACATTGTCACATCAGAGTGGAAGACAGACCTGGCTAGCTGTTCCGGAGGCTCTCTTAGAGCCATGCTGACAGTGCAGCGAGTTCCTGTCCACAGGACAAGCCCTTAGCGAGTCCTTGGAAGCGCTGAGAAGGATGTAAGAGTAGTTTGGCTCTGCGTGCCCACCAGCCCTAAGAATGACCTGCTGGTTCCAGGTCAACTAGCAGAGTGTCTCAGCTGAGGTGTGTCGGTCTGCCCTACCTGCAGTGGGTGGCACTTCCTGTGCAGCAAGCCATGAGTCTTACATTCATGGGGCACAGAGGGCCAGCAGCTGCAGTAACTTGTTTGCATGCATGGGAGCTAGTGTTCTCATGTGCTGGCCTTACATTCGGGTGCATTCCCTCTCTGTATTGGATCACAGAAGGATCACTGGATCTTCTTGAAGAGTCACTGAAAGGTTTGTGTCTCATGGCCTTCAGCTCAACATTCTGCTCAAAGCAAGGCTCACTGAAGCTATGTCACATTGTTCAGGGCCTTGCCTTGTCTCCAAGTACAGAGGTCCCACCACTTCTATAAGTGGCTGTTGCAGAGCAGCACCACTCTTGGGAGAAGGAATCTTTTCCCTATGTCCAACCAGAACTTTCCCTGCTGTAACCTGTGCCCTTTGCCTCTTTCCCTTCTCCTATGGATCTGTGAGATGAATCTGCCTGTCTTTCTGTAGCTCCATTAGGCAGCAGCCTGTTACCTCCTTGACCTTCTTTTCTCCAGCCTAAAAAATCCCAACACCTTTCACTCGCACCTCTTGAAGTTTACCAGGCTGTGCATACCCTCAATCGCATTAAAGCCTCCTTTTTTTTTTTCTTTTTCCTTTGGGCTATAGTTTTCTCATTTGTATAGTTTTCTCCTAAGTATCTTCCTTCAGTAAGAACCTTCCATCAAGTGCTACTCAACATTTGGTAATCCAAAAGGACCGTTTCTGACCACCATCAGAAAGAAAGTGAATCATCCTACAGCAGCAGCCTGGAAAATCAGCCAGCATCCATCCATCAAGGATGGATAGAGGAATGCTCACACCAAGAGCAAGCTAATCTCCTTGATAGCTAATCTCCATCTCTGCTTTTTCACTTCTGCTCCTCCAGCACTCCTTTCGCCAACGCTTATCTTGGAAGAAGTGCACTGCTCTCAGGGCAGCAGACTGCAACATCTGCCCGAGAACACTTAGTCCCCAGGTGCTTCTCTTCCCAGTCCTCACTTGAATGAGTCCTCAAGTGGTTAAGTGTGGATTCCAGCCTCCTTGTGAGAGCACAGCTATGCTGACATTTCACTGGCAGCAGAGTGCACAGCAGAAAGGAGGAGGCTCTTGAGTATGTTGCAGCAGCGGAGCGTGCAGATCTCTGAGGGCTCTCCTCGTGCTTGACTACCAGATGTGCCATGGCCTCAGGTGCACACAGCACTCAGTCATCCTAGAAGACAATGAAAGACGCAGCTCTTCTTAGGCAGTAAGGTCAGTCAAAGAGCAACTGTTGAAGGCTTTGTCTGGAGCTGCTTTTCCAGGAAAAAAGCAGAAAATTAATCCTTGTTACTGAACAGGAGAACGTTGCTGGTTTCAACATTCATCCTCTTGAGAGCAGCCCCAGTTCCCTCTGAAATCACTGGAAACCCTGTATTGCCCGGACCAAGCCCCAGAGCCCACCATGCTGAGAATCTACATGCACCATCCCAGCGTGTCCTGGTGGCTTGGTAACCTGGCCACTGCAAAGTCTGCATGCCAGATTTGGTGGTACCACTCCTGTGTGCAAAACCTGCTAGGCACAACATTGGGGAAACCTGAGAAAGATATTTTCACTTGGAAAGCACCCTTTCTCATCAATTTGGGATTTCTAAGCTGATCACTTTTTGTGTTGTTTGATTTTCTCGGGAATGAAAAAGCTGAACATTCAGTGATTGGATCTCATGTGACTAATGGGATTTTGTGGGTGGTAGAATAATATGAACAGGGAAGCAGAAACGCTGTGCAGTGTGTTGCAGATGCTGGGACAACAGGTTTGCTGCACATGCTGCAAAGGTGATGATGCTGGACCACAGCACGCTGCAGAGGAGCACAGCCTTTCTGAGTTCCCTGTGTCTCCCACTCTCTTTCCTCCTTTCTGTGCTTTTTGTTTCGTGCCTGCAGAAAAGGTGGTTTTTTTTAAGGTTTTGTGTCTTTTTTTTTTTTCTGTCTTTCTTTCTTCCTTTTTTTTTTTTCCCTGAAGAGGCCTTGAAAACTCAGAAACACAGATCTTTCTAAACTTTCCAGTTAAATATTTACTGTCCCAGACAGAAATGCTTCATTCATCAGTTGTCTGAATGCCTCCACCTGGAAAAGAAGCACTGAGCCTCAGAAATCCTTCAGCAAACAAATTCCTTCTCATTACTGACTCTATGGGCATGACTGCTCTCAGGAAACTTGAAAGTCAAGCTACTCAAAAGTGCTGCCCATACATGTTTACCCTGGACTCTGGCTTCTCTCTTCAGACTAAATCAGGTACTTTTTGTCTGGTTTGTCTAAACAAGTACAGCTGAGGAACAAATGCTGGAGAATTCCTTGCGTTCTGCTCTTGCTAACTGTAGATTTCTGACACGCGTTTCTGCGAGCGTCTTGCAAACTCCAGGTCAAGCCTGTCACATCCACTTATTCTACTGCAGCATGCTCACATCAGAAATATTGGCATATCTTCTTATTCTTGTTGCACCTCATTTTCACTCTCTGTTTTTACCTAGAGCAGAGCTGACAACTGCAAAATCTTGCTTTAGACCTAAGGCCAGCAAGCAGATTGTTTGTGATGGGCAGTGTCTGTGGAAGCAGGTATTCCAGGCCCTCAGACTTCAGCTGCACCCCTCTGAGAGACCACAACAGGGAGTTCAATGTGCACAACCAGACGAGGTGAAGGCTGAAATCGGCGAGTTTGCTTGAAACCACCTGTATCCATCAGCGAGCCCGCAAGCTGCGAGCGGTCCGTAGCGAGCGGGAAGAGCTGCACGAACAGGTAACAGGTACAGCAAAATTTCAAAGGCTGACACTATCAGAGTTACCACTTCGTCCTATGGCTCTATGTGTGCGCCTTCCCAGACGCCCAGAAACAAGCTGTGCTCTCTGGTGCTAAGCAGACTTACCTCTCTGAGATCAGCTCTGCTTTTCTCTCTCAGTGACCCTGCACATTTCAGACCTCAGGTACAAAGCTGTATTAATGTCCATTGGGGAGCCACAGAGAGAGGCGAGGTAATGCAGAGTTGTACCTGATGCGATCGTGCTGCTGGTGTGGCAGGAGTAACCCTTGGGAGAGATCAGGCCCACAGATTTTGCAGCACTGCTCAGCGGTCTTTGAAAGGAGCTTGTGCCTATGTTGGAAAGCACCAGGTATGTGGTGACAGTGCTAGCAAATAGCCATTTCCCTGAGCCAGGCAGATTTCTGGGAAGGGGAAGGGTAGGGGAAGGGGCAGAAGGGGAAGGAAAAGGAGAGGGGAGAAGAGGGGAGGGAGTGGGAGAAGGGGAGGGGAGGGGAGAAAGGAGAGAAGGGGAAGGGGAAAGGGGAAAGGGAGGGGGAAGTGGAAATGGAAGTGGAAGGAAGGGAAGGGAAGGGAAGGGAAGGGAAGGGAAGGGAAGGGAAGGGAAGGGAAGGGAAGGGAAGGGAAGGGAAGGGAAGGGAAGGGAAGGGAAGGGAAGGGAAGGGAAGGGAAGGGAAGGGAAGGGAAGGGAAGGGAAGGGAAGGGAAGGGAAGGGAACAGGTGGTTACCACCGTCCTCTCAGAGGTGCAGAGGATTTCTGTTTCATTTGAGTAAAGCCTACAACTCCTAGATGTGTGTCAATCATGTCTTACAAATGAATTTCTCAGTAATCGATAGGATTATTAATTTAACCCAAGGTTTTACTCACATGAGTACCAAGTGTAGGACTTGCACTTTATTGAAAAACTAAGTGTAACTCAATGGCCCAATGTTTATTATTCAGCCTACAACAGTATCAGGCAGGTGGACACACAAGATTTCCACCTATACTTCCTCAGCTGTTGCTCTGATACAGCATCTTCTCCAACACTGTGTATCTGTAAAGGAGAACAGTTCAAATAGGCAGGCAATTACCTGCGTGTTGCTAGTAGGAAGAAAAGCCATTTGCCAAACCTAAACTGACATTTTTGTCTTCAGGTATAACTGCAGTGCCTGTATCAATTTTATTTCACATCTGCCAGGATACAAAAGTGAAGATTTACCTCTTTGACCTCTTTTTGATCTCTGTGTAGAGCATCTCTGCATACTGTCTGCTGTTGGTAAGTCCCAACCTAATCTTAGTACAGGCCTTCTGGACATGGTGTAAGAAGGTGCATTTCTTAGTGCTTGTTGCTATTTGTTGTTCTCTTGACTGTCAGTAGTGACTATTCTTTTAATCTTTTTCTGCTGCTTTTTTTTGTGTGTGTGTGTGTGTGTGTGTGTGTGTGTGTGTGTTTTAACATATAGTTTCCATTCATGCTTCATTGAGATGAATCCTAAGATTTCTGTTATGACCTATCCAGTGCCAGAACATTATATACAGAAAACATATAAAGGCTCTTAAAATGCAGGTAAGATTTTTTCCCCCAGAAATGAAGAATGTCCAAAGGAGAGTGCAAAGCTGGTAGAAACAGAATAAGACCAATCAAAACTAATTATCTGTCTCAATTTAAGTCATTCTGCAAGTGTCCTGAAAAATGTAATCAAAGGAACTGAGAATGCTTTTGACCAGAAGGCACCACTGCAGTACAACAGGCTTACAACAAAGATAGATGAGGTTCCTACGTTCCCACTGAGTACTGAATATCTCCAAATGGAGATGGAGATCCCACCATCTCTCTGGATGGTTTCCCAGGTTTACACTTCTCTTGTTGGGAAGATCTGCCACTATTTTCTGAAAAATCTCTCTTAAACTGGAGGTTCCCAAAGTGGACTCCATTCTCGAAGCAACCTGATGAGCGTCAAGAAGCAGTGGGAGAGCCTCCATAAGCTTGCGAGGATCACTCAGTCCCTCGTCAGCCACTGAGGCCACAGAGTCCTTGGATAACGTGTGCTGGCTGTCCACCAGGGCTGCAGAGCTCCGCAGGCTGTGGGTCCCATCCTGCACTACTATAGCTTCATCCCAGCCAAGGGCAGAACACTGGGCTGTGCTCCACATGGCTACCAGGAGCCTCTCTGCAGCCCGCTGAGGTCCTCTGAAGGGCAGCACTCCCTTCCAGCACGTGCAATGCTCCTCCGGTGTGGTACCATCCTCCATCCGCTCTTCTGGTCTGCTGGTGGAAATGTTGAACAATCCTGGCCAGGTGTTGACTCCTGAGAAGTAGCACTTGTAAGTGGTTGCCAGCCAGATGTTGAATGGTGGAGCACCATCCTTAGAGTTGTTGGACCGTTCAGGTTTCCAGCATCTTTTGCAGTTCATCCGTGAGGTCTGTATTTCACCAGTTTAGCTGCAAAAGTAATGTTTGCAGAACACAATGATAACTTGTGCAGAAATATTTCCCTTCCTGAAACATCAGCATTTTCAGACCTAAGCTTTTCTTTTTGCGATGCTTTGGTGTTGACTCAACCTAAGAATAAGTGTCTTGTTATTATGCCTGCTGCTATGAATACCTTTTCATTACAAAAAAGAACACCCACTCTGAATTTCATACTGGCACCGGCAAAAAGTCTTTGTCATGTAAAAAAGTCTTTGTATGAAAACTAGCAGGGAAATCCATCTTTTGTAAATCCGTGGAGTTAGAAAGTTCACATATTGTTCACCAGGCAATAAAATAGATAATATGAAGGAAGTGGACTGACAGTACCTTGTAAACATAGCTTCACTAATTAGCAGAAAAGGAGTACTGACACTTTTATTATCTTGGGACAAAAATGTGAACTACTGGAGTGAGTTACATGCTGCAAAGTAATCTGGATTTATCCACGGGTTGGGTGTGCTCTAATCTGACGTCCTGACAAAGGTGTGTGGTGAGTAATACCCACTGTATGCCTGCCAAAGCTCTGCAGCTAAAGTATTACTCTGCTTGTCAGTCTGAAAAGACCAGAATGAATAGCAGGACACTAATCCTTAAGGCGCTGCGTAGCCTGCAGCATCTGGCCGCTGCAGCAGGGAGCTTCCATTCAGATTACTTCAGGTGTAGAGCTCACACACACACAGACAAACACAGTCATTCTTTGGTTTAGCTAAATTTCTAGTATGAAAGCTAACATGCTCAAACTCACATGGCGCTTGCAAATCACTGCATGCAGCAGAAAAGGAGCGTCCAACCTTCTGGCTTGCCTGGGCCTCATTGAGTAGAGAGGAATTGTCTTAGGCTGCATATAAAGGACCACATATGTAAAATATATAAAATAAGATGTAATGCATGATAAGTATCGAAACTTCTTTTTAGATATATTTTTAATTAAAGTACTAAAGGCAGCAACAGGAACATAAAACTAGCAGGTTGGATGTGTATGCTGCAGAGTTGCAGCACAAAAACTGACTCATCTGTCACAGCATGACCCCATCCTTACATGCATTTTGAAGTTCATTTTGCTGTGATGGAGTACTGGGAAATTTAGGCTGTCATTCCCTGCGTCTGTCTCTAAAACATTAGGTTTCAGTGCTTTCTTGTTTTCTCAGGTAAGAACATACTGACAAATCCACGAGTATTTCATATAACTGATGAATGCTGTAAGCTATTGGACCCTAACAAAAAAAAATATTGTAAGTGTATTTTCCAATACATTTGAATGCATTTTCCAGTACATCTCAGGAAAGTGAGATACGTACTTAAGAAAACTGGACATTTCTAACTCCGTGGGCCTGGATGGGATGCGCTCCCTAGTGGTGAGAGGGCTGGGTGAGCTCATGGAGAGGCTAGCTTGGTCATCTTTGGTTAACTGTGGCAACTGGGAGGAGAACTCAAAGACTAGAGGAAAGCAAATGTCACTCCTGTCTTCTTGAAAGGCAAGAAGAGGACCTGAGCAACTTTGGGCCAGACAGCCTCAGCTCGAACCCTCAGAACGTGATGGAGCAGCTAACCTCAGGAGTGTCTTCCAGGTACACATATGACTGGGAAATCTTACGGAGTAATCGTCGTGTATTCTCTAAAGGAAAATCATACTTGACCAACCTGATAAATCTCAGTAGTGAAGTAGGAGTTATAATAAACAAGATTGCATCAGGCTGGCAACCAGTCACCAGGGGTTCCCCAACATTCAGTTTTAAGGCAGTTTCTCTTCAATGTTTCCACTGATGACATGCACACAGGAGTTGAGTATGCACTGAATTTGTGGACAGTACTAAATTAGGAGGAGCTGTTGACTCTCTCGAGGGCAGAGAGACCTTGCAGAGGTCCGTGGTGTGTTCAGCCCAGAGCACCAGGCTGAGGGAAGGCCTCATGGCAGCTGCAGCTCCTCACAGGGACAGCGCTGGGCTCTGCTTCCTGGGGACAGCAACAGGACCCAGTGGGGTGGCACGGGGTTTAGGCTCAATCATCCTTGTGGAATCAGGATTCTATGAAATGACCAACTTAATGGATGAAAGGAGGGCAATACATATTGCCTTCCTGGGCTTCAGTAAGACCTTAGGGGTC
Organism: Meleagris gallopavo; assembly: GCF_905368555.1. Classification (NCBI taxonomy): domain Eukaryota; kingdom Metazoa; phylum Chordata; class Aves; order Galliformes; family Phasianidae; genus Meleagris; species Meleagris gallopavo. Next base: position 75,757,995 of record NC_139435.1, read on the forward strand.
TTTTCCAACCCTGACGATTCTGTGATGCCATACTGGGGGACGTGGTTTAGCAGGAAATACTGGTGATATGTAGACAGTTGGACTGGATGATCTTTGAGGTCTTTTCCAACCTTGGTGATTCTCTGATTCTTTTATGCTGTTCCCCATAGGGAAGCTGCTGAAATATGGGGCTGGATGGGCAGACAGCGAGGGGGGCTGATAACTGGCTGAACAGCTGGACCTGAGGGCAATGGCTAGTAGTGCAAAGAGTAGTTGGAAGCCAGCAATGAGTAAAGTACCCCAGAGACCAACACAACCCTGGGTCCACTCCTGATTAATATCTTTGGTGATTGAGTGGTAGGGTAGAGTGTACCCTCAGTATATTCACAGGTGACTCTGAACTTGTGGGTCATACTGCCATCCAGAGGGTTCTCAGTGCACTGGGAAATGGGCTGACAATAACCTCATGAAATTCAGCAAGAAAATCCCGTTCCTGGGGAGGATCAACTTCAGGCACTAGTATGTTCTGAGGGATGCCCTAACTGGAAAGCAGTTTGGCAGAGAATAACCTAGGAGTCCTGACAGACACCAAGTTGAATGTAACTCAGTGATATGCCCTGCCCACTGAGAAGCCTAATGGCATTCTTGGCTGCATTAGGTAGAATATCAACAGCAAATCTACTTGGATCTTCTCAGCATCAGTGAGTCTGCACCTGGAGTGCTGTGTCCAGTTCGTAGAATCATAGAATCCTTAGAACTGGAAGGGACCCTTACAGGTCACCCAGCCCAACTGCCCTGCAATGAGCAGGGACATCCACAGTTTGATCTCAGAGCCAGGTCCAGCCTGACCCTGAAGGTCTCCGGGGACGCAGCATCCACCACACCACTGGGCAACCTGTGTCAGTGCCTCACCACCCTCGCTGTAAAAGACTTTTTCCTTATACCCAGCCCAAATCTCCCCTCCTTTAGTTTGCAACCATTTCTCCTTGTCCTATCACAGCAGACCCTGCTGAAGAGTCTACTCCCTTCTTCCTCATAGCTCCCCTTTAGATACTGGAAGGCCACTATCAGGTCACCTATCACGTCAGTTCTGGGCTCCAGCGCAAGCGAGGCGTGAACATAGCAGAAAGGTTAAGGCCACCAAGGTGATGGTGAGACTGGAGCACCTCTCCTATTAGGAAATGCTAGAAAAAGGTGACCTTTTCAGCCTAGGGGAGAGAAGGCTCAGGATGAGTCTCAGCAATGTCATAAACACCTGAAGGGAGGATGCAACAAAAATGAAGCCATGATCTTTCCAGTGGTGTCAACTGCCAGGACAAGAGACAGTGGGCACAAGCTGGAAAACAGGAGGTTCTCTCTGAACACTAGGAAGCACGTTTTTATTGTGCGTGTGCCTGAGCAGTGGCACAGATTGCTCAGAGATGTTTTGGAGTCTCCCTGCTTGGAGATCTTCAAAAGGGTATGGTCCGAGGCAGCCATCTCTAGATGGCCCTGCTTGAGGAGGGAGGCTGCACCAGATAATAACCTCCAGAGGTCCCCTCTGGACTCAATCGGTCTGTGATTCTGTGATGTGAAAAACTTTGGGTTTACGTTATAGGAAATATGACTCCTATAGTTGACCTCTATATCTGATTCTTCCTGTCGTCATCAACTTCACTGTGCTGCTTACTGGGCAGGGAACGCTCTCAATCGGTGTTTCAGAGAATCCTTCACAGAAAACCCTGAACAAACCCAGAACCACCTTCCTCCTGCAGGGGTCCTTTACTATTCCTGTCTCCCACTTCTCCTGACTTTCATTTTCACAAGCTGTTAGCACTGTGTGAGTTACATAAATCGCTAGGAAGGTCTTCTGGTAGCTAAAGGTTGTGGATTTCACCTATTTTAAAATGTAAGTATATTTAAACATACTTTGAATGACTCTAGTACAATCTAAACAACAAATATAAGCTCTTGGCTGTGGGAACTTTCTACATTATGCCACCACAGATACAGCGTTGTCGTATCATCCTTTCTTCTGAGAAAAGGAGCATGTTTTAATTTTGGAAAAGTGTTCATAGTTCTGATAAAATGAAGCAATTGGCTCAGTCACTGCATGGCTACAGTAGATTTCAAACCCCTGGGGTAGGGACAGCTGCTGAGAGCTGTCCTCCAGTTGCTCTCAGAATAAAACATTCTTAGTGCAGAGTCAGCTTTGGATCTCTGCTTCTTTCACTCTCTGCAGTGCCAGGAATTGGGTTTGCTTGGGTTGTTTGCTTACTTGTGCGGGACAGGACATGTAAGTCAGAAGAATAAAGATTCTGTCCTGGGGTGTTCTAGTTCGTATTTAATGCAACCCCCGTTACTACCAAATCAGTAATTAAATGCTCATGCTATCACAGCGTAAAACATTGTAGAGAAAATGACAGTGTGGGAGCAATGCACTTGCCATCAGGACTGGTCTCCCTGCTTGCTTTCCTCCCCACTCAAACTCATGTCTCAAATGTACAAAAACTTTGCGGCCTGTTTTTGGGGTCAAAAACTGAAGCTCCACTGGTTCAGACAGGGGAAGTGGAAGGCCCGTTAAGCTCAGAGTCTGCTGCAGGAGATGGACCTTGAGCAGCTTACCCTGCTAAAGCAAAGAACCTCACATGTGAACACATCTGAGATGGCAGAATGCAAAGGCTTTACTGATCAGAAGGTACACCCCGCACTCCACCCTGAAACCAGAAGCGGGCAGTGCTTTCATGGTCGTGCAGCAGAATACCCAGCTTAACAAGGAGCTGTCATGTCCTGCACTACAAAGAAGCTGCTATAAAATCAGAAAGGCAGAAGCCCAGCTTGAACTCAACTTGGCCATTGGGGTAAAAGAGAACAAAAATCTTCTTTGCAAGTATGTTAACAGTAAGAGGAGGACTAAGGAGAATCTCCATCCTCTGCTGGATGCGGAGGGGAATGTGACCACTGAGGATAAGGAAGAGGCTGAGGTTCTCAGTGCCTTTGCATCTGCCGATTGCCCTTGGGGTACTCTACCCCCCTGACCTGGAAGTCCTGGATGGTGAGCAGAATAAAACCCCACAATCCAGGAGGAAACAGTGAGAGACCTACTGCTCAAAAGGCCTGAGTTTCAACTTTGCATGACACCGATCAGAAGAGAAGATACCAGGATTTATGCTGTGTTGCCCTAGACACTCTAGGCCAAAAATGAAGGAGCTGCACTTTTTTCTCCTCATCCAGACTCTATGTTTTACATGCACTTCAAACATGTACATAACGGTTTATCACACCGAAAATACTTCCAGAGCAATGAGCACTCACATTAACTATTATAAATCTGAAGGACTGTAATTCTGAGGCAATTTTACCTCTCCCTCTGACAGACTTTTGTGTTTGTGGGGCTCTAAATGTGTCACAAACAAAACAACCAGAACGTAAGCATCAAATTATCAGCACGGATGTAATTAGATAGGCAAGAGCTGACAGTTTGTCCTGCGCTCCTGTAGAGTCCAAAACAGCAGGTAGTCATTGTGCCCTGTAATAGGATTAATGCTGACGGAAAGGGTCGGTGCCTTTCTGGTGTGCCTACAACTCACTTGTCCTATCAGAGTCGCAACAAGCATAAAATCAGAGCTGTTTAAGTTACGCAAGCATTATAAACAAACAGACAAAACCCACCCAACCAAACAAATAAATCAAAAAGCCCCAGTGCCGAGGAGTAAATAAGCCCATTGTAAATAGAAACCCCAAAGTTCAAGCTGAAATTGTGTTTTCCCATTAGCAGTCCTTGGGACAGCCAACATGGCTTGAAAGCCCAGTAGTTGTACTCCTCTGTGTTTTCCTGTCAGAGAACTGTTTTATTTCTGTGCATCGCATGCCATTCCTTAAAGTGATCAGCAGTTTTACAGCTCAGCACTTCTGGAAAGGCTGTTTGCAGTGTACACATGCTGCGGATCTTAGAAACCAGGGGATTGTCCTTCCTGAATTCCAGAACCACAGTGCAAAAGGGCCAGGTGAGCAACTCCAGAAGCTAAAAGGCCTTAACCTAATAGGCAGAGTTTAGCCTTTGCCTGCCTATCTATCTCCTTAGATACGCGTACTTCCACAACCATGGGATTAAGCTGAGACAGTAAAGTGGCAAACACTTGGCAGGTATTTTCAGTTACAGGTTTGAGCCAACTGCCACCTTCCTCTCTGTCCCCAGGCAAACTGCAGTACAAAAAAACTGGGGCTAATGTTTTCCTGGAACGTGGCTACAAGATTGCTGGACAGAGCTGTCAGACCCACAGACAGAGGAATATTCCAGGATGGAGAATTAGTCCTCTCCTACTTTTATCAGGATCTGAAGAGCACACAGGATTCTATTTTCTTCCATCTAGTACTATTGTTAGAGCGTTAACATCAGACCACTACAGCAGAAAGGCATGATAAAAGAAATTTCTTCATCCCTTAGCCAACATTACCTTTAAGCTAAAGACTTATGGATCTTTGTGATCTGGTGAGTACATCCCATCCTCTGGACATGTAGAATATAGAATCCAAAACTCAAAGCAAGACGTGTCAAAGAACAGTTCATGACTCCTCTCTCCCTTTTGCATTCAGCTTCCTCAGCAAGAGATAAGGGTTACGTGTCAACTCGCTGTGCACCTGAGAACTTTGTGCACCAGGTCACCAGCAGTGACCAGTAGCACTTCCATCCCATCCTAAGGAGAGTTCTGCACACAGGGAAGTACGGGGACGACCTTGATGGCAGCAGTCTGAGCCCTGCAGGCAGGATAAGTAGCAAGAGGTGTCTCCTCCCTTGTCTCCATGAGTACTGGTGCACCTCTCATGAGTTGGGCACTCTTACTGGGGCTAGATTAATTTTAGCAGGCAATTATAGGATCACAGAATTATCAAGTCAGAGAATGGATTGGGCTGGGAGAGATCTTAAAGATCGTGTATTTCCAACCTTCATGCCACGGGCAGGGTTGCCACTCCAGATAGGGCCTCACAAGGACAGAACGGAAGGGGACAGTCACCTCCATCACCCTTCTGGCCACCACTCTTTTGATGCAGCCTGGGATATTTCTGGCCTTCTGAACTGCAAGCACATACTGCTGCCTCGTGCCCAGCTTTTCATCCACCAGGATCCCCAAATCTTTCTCCGCAGGGCAGCTCTCAGTGAGTTCTCCCACGTCTGGGATTGTCGAGACCCAACACCTTGCACATGGCCTTGTTGAACCTCATTAGGTTCACTTGGACACACTTCTCAAGACTGTGCAGGTCCCTTTGAATAGTGTCCCCTCCTTCTGTTGTGTCAACTGCACCACTTCACCTAGTATTGTCAGAAAACTTGCTGAGGGTGCACTCAGTCCTACTGTCTCTATCACTGATAAAAGTTGAAGAACAATGTTCCTAGTTTGGACCCTTGGAGGACACCATTCATCACCAACATCCATGTGGACATAGAGCCACTGATCACAGCCCTTCGGCTGTGGAAATCCAACCAGGCCTTTATACACCAAATAATCAGCTCTTCAAATCCGTGTCTCCTCAATTTAGATGTAAGAGTGTGGGTGTGGGACCATATCACAGGCCTTCCAGAAGTCCTGGCAGATGGCATCACTTGCTCTTCTGTACTCCACTGATGCCATCAGTCATAGAAAACCAGCAGATAGGTCAGGCACAATCTGCCCTTGATCAAGTCATGCTGGCTGTCTTAGATCGTTTCTTTGTCTTGCATGTGCCTTCATAGCTTCCAGGAGGATCTGCTCCTTGAGAGGAAGCTAAAAACCTCAGGAGAACACCTGGGTAAAGGCAAGGGTAGATACTGATAAAGATTTATTTCCAAAATAGTAAAAAAATCTCAGGTACTTACCCTATAGTTGCCACAGGTTTCTCTTGGCTGTTTCCAGAAGGACAGTGTTTCCAGGCTCTTCTCTATCGCGTGGAAATATACCCCCTTCTCCCACAAAATCCAGTTTGAAGCTCCATTAATCAGCCCCACCAGCATGCTGCCCAGAATTCTTGCCCCTCCTGGTCAGCTGCATTTCATCCAACATCAATACAGCTGGTGTCTCAAAGTTGTGTGCAGAATTACAGTACCCATAACCCTGAGCACGACACCATCATGCTGCCAGTCATTCACCTGGTCCATTTGCCTCCTTCCCGGGTCCCTGTCACCAAGCAGGAGGATCAAGGAGAACGAACACCACCCGCACTCCTGGTCCCTTCTACATCCTTCCAAGGGACTTAGATTCTGTTCTGAGACTTTGTCATCTCCTTGTTGCAGCTCATGACACCCAACTTGAAGGAGAAGGAGTGGTTAGTGGTCTTCCACCTTTATCAGACCTGGTTGCCTCTTCTTGACATCACAGATGTGGGCCCCCATCAGAGAGCAAAGGTCACTAGAGAGATTGTCCAGGCACACATGGTACCTCTAAGAACCAAAACGTGTTGCAGCACTCTGGCAACCAGCATATGACTGTATGTATGCCGCCACAAGCCCTACTGAATTTCCCTGTCCTGCACTGCTCCATACTCAAAACCCTACTCCCATAAGTATGCAATTATATAAGAATCCCAGCTTTCAATTAAAACAATAGCAATAGTCCTTGAACAAAGTTGTCTGGGAAGAAAGGAACCTAGCTTTCATCATTTATTTCCAATTCACTGTTGTAAGACTTGCCCTTCAGTTTCTTCTTGTTTCATAAAAGGCAGTAATGAGCATAGTGTCACACAATCAGATATGGCTGTGTACATATTACCTTACTAATGGAAGATACGTATATCCGATTTAACTACAAGCAATTATTTTGCCCATGAGCAGCTGCTCTGTCAGGGGGATGCAGAGATCTGGATTTCACCTTTTGCTGCTGATGCCTATTTAGTAACAACCTGCCCAAACACAGGAACACAAAGTGACACTGTTGCCTTCTGGACCTCTGATCCATTCCTGGCACCTGAAAACCATGCAGAGATACAGTGCAGTATTAAAGCACAAGGAAGCAAAAGAGCCATCTTGTTTGTATTCTTCATACACAAGTTCCATTCAGCCATTGCTGAATTCTGTTTAACGAGAACAGATGAGTAATGTATCATCTTGGCTACTGAAAAGCTTCAAAATAACCCAGAAGTCACTCATTTACAAAATGTGAAATAGGGTTTCTCCCAGACTCCACTTGCTTTGTGCAATCCTGGAAAGCACCTTGAATGGAAGGAAATAATGTGCCCTTAATGCTGGAGAGCTCAGCAAGATCGCTTCCAATCTCCTCCGGGGAAATGCAGAACTTGATTTACAGCAGTGTACAGAGTTTGGTCAGCAAGCAGCTTACACAAACAGCTTATGATTTTGAAGGATCACAAGTGATGAATCAAACCCCTCAGCCATTTTGTTAGAAAATAAATAATTTTCTATATTAAAAAAAAAAAAAAGTGCTTGTGGTGGGATTTGAGCAGGAAGGCTGCACAGGAGATGCAGCCCTTTTTGTTTTTTTCTTCCTGTTCTTGGTGGTACCCTCACATTCACCTCCCTTCTCAGAGCCAACTCAACCTCCTGGCTTGCCTGGTGCTGCTGCAGGAGCCAGAGCAAACCAGCAAAAAAGCAAAAAGCTTCAGGACAACCTATTTGTCAGCACGCCATGAAGAAGGAAGATCACTTTTCCTAGGTGTAGACTAGAGGGGCAGCTCCAACCACATGGAGATCTGCACTGCCACAAACAAAGACAAAGTCCCTAACGCAGCGCCTGTGGGCTTCCAGGAAGGCTTTGCACTGAACCCCTGTAGAATTGCAGCATCCTCTCTGCCATTCCCAGCACAGCAGAGGGTTATCCATCCAGCGACCTGCAGCCCCAGGTGCACTACTCTGCACCAAGGCAACCAGATCAGCTGGCAGCTGGGAATGGTTTCCATCCGCCATACTGCCATGCTGTAAATGCTCAGCTGAACTTTATATGCAAAAAAAAAAAAGTGTATCTCACACTACAGCAGTCAAAAGCAGTGGGAAACAGAAAAAAAAATGTGGGTGCAGCTGTTTCTCCCCACAACTCTTCCTAATTAAGTCTAAAAGGTCTGTGAGGCGAGCCCTGCCCCATCTTTCTGAAACCAGCCACTACATGTGCCTGTCAGAAGTGCTTCTCGCACTCTGTTCTGCAAATAGATGCCCGTCCGAAACTGCAAGAACATAAACATGGGGAGAGATGATGTAAATAACAAGTAATTAAAAGCATGTAAGGCACGCTTCCAAAAGAGTGGATTTCTGTCCGATGCACTTTATGACCACCGAGGACTTCTAAAACTGGTGTTTCATGCGTGGGTCTGTCAGACTGCAGACGTGAATGGGGCCAGCAACGCAGCCAGAGCAGCCAGAGGTCTGTGCAGGGCTCTCCAACAGCTCAGCCATTTACATGAGCTCTGGGCCAGGCTCATGAGTGTACTCCCCTGGCTCCAGCTCAGTTGAGTGCCCACTGGCATCTGTGAGAGAGCAATTGTCCCCTGGGATCTCCCACTGGGAGCTTTGAAAATGGAGCTCTGGAAGGGGAGTACCTCCTCCATTCGTTCATCACTGAGTATATCCATGTATTAACAAACGCGTCGATATATCACCAGATACACATCAATATATATCAGTACTGAATACTTCAATATGTCACCAGATATCAGGCACGTGTCACGTGTTAGTCTCACTCTTCCTTGTTTGACACAAAGCAAGGAGCTGCAGCACGCCGATTGGATGTGCTGTGGGAAGCCTGGGGCACAGTCACTGGCCAGAAAGGGTTGGTTTCATAAGCGTGTTTCTTTGACTTGAAATGTTATTAATTATTCTGTATGGGTTAACAAAACAAACAAGCACAATAGCGTGGCAGGCAGTCAGTGCTGATGCTGAAAGCAGAATCCCCTTTGCCCATCCCTTCCCTGGACAACTAGTGCCTTCCTGCAGCGCTCCCAGCACGGAGCAGGTCTAACCCGCTATTTTGTGTGAAGAGCTCAGCCAAATGAGCCCTGAAGCAGTGAGAGAGGCAGAAGTGAAGCAAGTACAAACCACGTCCTCAGCAAAAGTCAGACAGGTTGAGAACTGTCTGCTGCTCTCCTCATGGACACTGTGATGAAGACCTGGTGTACCGGTACCGCAGAATGGCTCTCCTGAATGCTTTTCTCATCAGAATCAGAGAGCAGGATACCGAAGACATAAACACTCTCTGCTCCTTTGCTGGCCCTACGCTCCATCTTTAGCTCGCAGCTTCACCTCTTCCTGCCTGAGCAGCCAGCCAGCACCAGCTCAGAGACGTCCCTGCTGTAGGAGGGGCTGTGGGGGCCTTCCAGCAGGCTGTGTTCTCCTGGAATGGCTGATCTGCAGCTGCTGACAGTGGGGGGCACAAGGGAAACGAACTGGAAGGCTGGCTGAACATTCAGGCCTTGGAGGACGCAAGACGGGAGAACTGCATGCAGGGGAGAAGAGCTACAATCATTTTGGATGCACAAAGACATGGGAGATGCTTTGTCACTTCTCCCAGGTTTTCTTTGGAGGTAGGAAACAGGGCAGAACTCGGGAGAGACACTGTGTCATTCTCTGGAGCCACTGTGTTCAGGCAGAGATGACCCATTAACCAAACCATCATTAGTCTGTTCATCCTGTCAGTTATCTACATCTCCGAATGCCTGCCCATCAAGACCATCACCACTTAATCTGGATGCAAGATTATTGACTCAAGGCAGTTTGGTCAGCCTTCCCAAACTGAAACAACATGCCCTGCTCTCCCCTCCCCTGATGCAAGGCATGAGGAGCAGGGACAAGGCTGCAGTGCATCAGGCACATCCTCAGCTCTCTCCAGCTTGCTGCAGTGAGCTGACACTATGGCCAGAAGGAGGTTCGTATCCCATCTGCTATGACATGTGAGCGGGCATCATCTATGCCGTAGCCTGTGAACCCCAGTTCTGCTGTGGTTGCACCCTGCAGTGGACGAAGCGGGCTGCCCACTCTGCAGGTTGGACATGAACAGCACCAAGGTGTCTGTACAGAGAGATGATAACTTCCTGCTGTTTCGCACCTGGAACTGCCAGAACCTCTGGGCTTCCAGGAAGGCTTTGCTCCGAACCCCTGTAGGATGGCAGCATCCCCTCTGCCATTCCCAGCAGAGCAGAGGGATGCAGAGTTGAAGACCAGGGCTGTACCGAGTGGTCTTCTGCCCAATGTCCTGGTGGTGCTTTTCAGGCAGAACCAAGAGATCCTTGACCCTGTGCACCTCTGGCTTTGCTGGGAGCTGGTCACCACCCATGTGGCACAGTGGTGGACAGAAAAGGCAGTAAAGAACATCATCCTGCAAAGTCTGGGCTTTTCAGACACGGTTGGCCTGCAGCTGCAAGCCACAGTGCAGCACAGCAGAGTTCATCATTGGGCTCACTGTGCACCTGTGCAGCCAAAGAGAAGGGCCAGCAGCACCTCGTGTTCTCCCCAGTCCTGCAAGAGGTCACAGCCCAGCACCACAAGTAGGGCCTACGCTGGTCAAAAAGTGAAGAAAACAGGAATAAATGACTGTTGCAGGCAGAAAGTCTGGCTCTTAACTCCAAGCAGAGCTCACGCAGACTCTGGGTGCTGCTGGCAGTGGGGTGGTGTGGTGGTCTGCTGATCACAGGCACAGCCAGGATTCCTGATGTACATTCAGCTGACAGAAACTGCACTGCCTCTGAAGGCATGCTGCCTTCTTGTCTCTCCCAAGCCTTTCCAGGCCTGTTTGCACTTCTGGGGAGAGTTCTGCAGTTTATTTCTCCCTGTTTTGTTGCTCATAACCAATACCTGGTTCTGACCTGGCAGTGGAAAGCTGCACAGCTCTCCAGAGTGATGGAGAATGAACTGCTTTGTGGTCTGGTCTGGTGGGGGGTGGGCACGGCCTCTGTGGGGACCAGCATCTGAAATAACTCCATCAGTTCCTTTCATGGCATTTGTTTTAATTACCACCAGCAGCAGTGGTTCAATCCCAGTAAGGATTCGAAGGAAGTTTATCTACAGCAGCTCCTGAGATAAGAAAACAGCCTGATTTCCCCAGTGGATATCTATTTGCTGCAAGGAATATCAGGAACACAAAATCCCTGGCCATCTTCTAGTTTTGTTACATTTTTTTCTCAGGTGTGCAGCCAGAAGAGGAAACTCTCCTGCACATCAGACCCTGCGGAATCTGGTGGAAGTTAAAGGAAAGCACAGAGATGGTATTCAGGTGAAAAAAATCAGTGGGTTGTGAAGCAGAACCAGGGGACAGGGAGGGACAGTTGCCATGGGACTCAAGGGCAAAGCAGCACACGTTGCAGCGTCTCTTGTCACAGGTGGTGCAGCTCTCGAGGCAGCACTGAGCTGCACAGTGTCATATGCTTGTCTGAAGTACCACCATCATGCCTTGAACCACCGGGATGGCCCAGAATGCTTGAAAAAAGAATAGTTTGCAAAAATCTGCTGTTCGCTCCTTTCTGGATAGACTTTTTGCTTTCCAGCTATATTTAGTGACTTTGAAGAACGTTTCAATGCATGATAACTGTAAGGAGCGCAGCACATCTTGCTAGCATATTGTTCCTATTGGTAAATTGCTGCTTTCTCTGCCTTTTTATGCCTTCCTTGAGTGCCCCTCACTGCCTCTCATGCTGCCAGGTGTTTCTCCATCGGTCTGGCATCATGGCCCATGCCAACTTTGGCAGTCTCTTCTGCCATACTATCTTTCTGGTCCTGATTTAGAGCAACCCACGTGGCTGTCCCTGCTGTAGATGCCGTTGCTGAGGTACCTTGTCTTTTTACTCAGACACAGCAAAGCCATTCCAACACGTGGCACTGTTCTGGATACTGAAAAAGACCCTGGAAGTGGGTAAGAGAAACATCTCCATATTATGCCTGTCCTGGTGTAACTGTTCTGGATGCAAGTGAGTTGAGCTTTAAGATACCACCTTGAAACAAACAATATTTATCGTAAAACGTAAGCCGCTGAGCAATATTTATCCTCTCTATCCTGATCATTGTGGGCAGGAGCAAAAGAAAAAAAAAAAGAAGGATAAAATAAAAATAGTCGTTTTTCTTTAAAAGCACTCTGTTAATAATATAGCTCTTGTCCTCTGGGCTGGAGACAGGACTGTTTTCAAACATGTCTTGGCAGGCAGTGTATTAGGCAATATGGAAATGGTTACAGCACCACTGGGACTTTTACTGAAGCTTCCTATGGGACCAGGGCCTGGATAAAGGACAAGGTGACAGTGATGCAGTGAAGACCTTGTGCAGGTCACCATTTTCACCTACATCACTGAGAAGACTCCAGGCAGCCAGCGACAGCACCAGATAAACAGTTAGCAACTAGCCTGTTCTCTGTTCCTTATTAAGCACATCCAAACACTTCTTCTGGTGCCTCCTCCTTTCATATGCCTCTTTCAGTGCCACTGAGAAATATTTGACCTCTATGTCTTCAACTCAAAAAGAGATAGAAGAACTGGAAAAGGACAGAAACGTATGAAAGAAGCCAGAAAATTTCTTCATCAGTCAGCTATACAGAGACACGATGATATATACGACAAATATGAAGGTAGATCCCACCAGCTGTGAGAGGCAAAGACATCAGCATGCAAAATCTGCTCATCCATCTCTCAGTGAGTGAGCAGAGAGGCAACAAATGAAACCAGCAGATGGCAGCTTCACCTCCTTCACAAGGAGGCTTTTCTTCTTACCAGACACAACTGAATCATGTGAACCATTACTGTTAGATGTTCCATCTCTGGCGGCTTAACCTAGCTCAAAAAACCCATAGCACAAATTCACAGAAGTCTATGGAGAAAGTCAACGAGTAAAGCTTCCGAATCCGTAAAGCAAATAGTACCGTAGTCAGGAGGAATACACCCTGACCCAGCAAACAGCCAAACAGTGATGCAGAGCAGGGGGGTGTGTGATGCCCCTGCCTATGCTGAGCCATTCATGGAGAACTGCAGCTGCTCAGTGCCAGGCCTCACCTTCATGCAGCATCCCTGTAACATGTGCTGATGTCTTGTGGTGAGCCTCCACAGGCATCTCTTTGTGTCCCCTCAGGGAGTTGTGTGTACTGGGACAATAAAGCTACAATATCCCAAGGCTGGGCACCCTTACCTGCAGGCAGCAGGTTGCCTTGTGTCATCTATAGACATGTGCTGCTTTCATGCTTCTGGCTGGAGACTGACACGTCCTCAACTGTGCTAAAGACATTCTCAGCTGAGTCTATTCTGTAAACACAGATAATGATTTGTATGAAAAAAAGACCAGCTGAGGGTGATCTGATTATAGCTGTCAAGCACCTAAAGAGCATTACAGAGCATTACAGCACAAACAAGAGCCAGACTCTTCCCAGGTACCTGGTGACAGGGAGAAGAACCTGGGCACACGTGCAAGAAAGGGTTGGATGTAAGGAAAAACTGCTTGTCCACATTTAATCAAAAGCATGAGTGTTTCTGAGAGAAGAACATCCTCCACGTATGACTGAGCCCACAGGCTTCGTGGGTGGTTGGGCACTCAGCCTTCAGCTCCGTCAATCACGCAGCACCTTTGCTCTGCTGCCTGCCCTGCAGTTCTGGACAGGGCTGGGGGATGCTGTATCTCGCACACGTGCTGCAGTACCTCCAGCCACTTCTCTGCCATCTCGCTGCACAATTATCAGCATCAGTGATTCCCACAAATCTCACAGGTGTTGCCATTTCCCTGGTAAAAACGATGGCAAGACTGAAAACTGTTATTTCAACCATTTTGGAGGCTGTCTACTTGAAACAACATGTTCTGCTTTGGCTGTAGACCAAACTGAGTTTCATGCCCACAGCTAAGTGTAAGACAAAGCATCCACATAACCCGGGTCGGAAGCTGTCAGCAACCACCCATAGGATCCTGCATGCAGTAGCTCTCGAGTGATGCCCTCTAGGGGATACCGTAGAGAAAACAGAAGCAACGTCTTGCTTGCAACCAGCCTTTAAACGAAAGTTTTGCCTTCCAGCCGTGCTACGAGCTCAGTGTTCCATGGAGTACAGCAGGACCTGCAACACCAGGTCTGCCGCAGCGAGAGATCCTGATCAGATGGAAGAGGTGGGAACAGGCAGTGCTGCTTCCTGTAGCCCCGACGCAGAGCAGCTCCTGTGATTCAGCCCTTCTAACACGTAGGCCAAATAATGCATACATTTCCCCTCACCCCCTGGTTAACATCACGCACAATTTAAAGATAAGAAACCCGTATTTTTGCACGTTTAAAAGGGTGAGCAAAATCATCACGGCCAGGCACACTTGTTGGAACTAGAACAAGAGGTGCAGTAGGCACACAGAATTTCCTCATTAAGATCTCCACGCCCCCAGAAACAGCATTATTTTTCTCTCTGTCTCACTTCTGCAATTTGCTCTGTCTGGAGGAAGTGAAAGGAGGCATACGTTGCTGCAAGACTAACGAGCCCTGAAGAGCATCTTCTGTCACTAAGAGAAAACTTTATGAAGCTGAGCATGTATCTGAGAGCATTTTGCAAACCTGGAGAGATCCATCCTTGTGCTTTCTTACTGACCATGAAGGTAACAATGAAGGCCATTCGAAGAATGCACTTTTTATTTTTATTTTTTTTTCTTTTCCTCACTTATTTCTCCAGTTTCTGGTCTATCTCAGGTAGTTACTAATTGAATTCAGAATAATTTAGCATCTGAATGCACTGAGTTGGGCCAGATCTAAGTACTCAAGAGCAACCCAACTGTAATGTACATTGGCTTTGACCCTCTTGCAACTAATGAGCTCTGCTCATTTGCTCATTTTAATGCAGCTGGAGATCTCAGAAGTGACAGAAATTGACTGGGGTGACTGGTGGTAAACAGAATTAAATCCAGCTGGCAACCTGTCACCAGTGGTGTTCCCTTGGGGCTGGTACTGGAGTCTGTCCTGTTCAATGTCTTTAGTGATGACCTGGATGAGGGCACTGAGTGCACCCTCAGGAAGTTTGCAGATGACACCAAGTCGGCTGGAAGTGTGGATCTGCCTGGGGGTAGCGAGGCCCTACAGAGGGATCTGGACAGGCTGGATCGCTGGGCTGGGGCCAGTGGGATGAAGTTCAACAAGACCAAATGCTGGGTCCTGCACTTCACTTCAGGCAGTGCAATGAGCTTGGGGCAGAGTGGCTGGAAAATCGTGTAGAGGAAACACACCTGGGGGTGTTGTTGGATGCTCGGCTGAACTTGAGCCAGCAGTGTGCCCAGGCTGCCAAGAAAGCCAGCGGCGTCCTGCCTTGAAGCAGAAATAGTGCAGCCAGCATCCCTCTGCACTCAGCACTGATGAGGCTGTACCTCAAGTGCTGTGCTCAGAGTTGGCTTCCTCACTACAGAAAAGATCTTGAGGCCCTGGAGTGTGTCCAGAGAAGGGCAATGGAGCCGAGAGGGGTCTGTGGCACAAGTCTTATGGGGAGTGGCTGAGGGAGCTGGGATTGTCAGGAGGAGGCTCAGGGGAGACCTCACTGCTCCCTACAGCTTCCTAAGGGAGGTTGTGGTGGGGTGGGGGTTGGCCGCTGCTCCCACGTAACTAGTGATAGGACGAGAGGGAATGGCCTCAATTTGTGCCGGGGGAGGTTCAGGTTGGATATGAGGAAGAATTTCTTCTCTGAAAGAGGGGTGAGGTGCTGGAACGGGATGCACAGGGGGGCTGGGAGAGTCACCATCGCTGGAGGTGTTCAATAAATGCTTAGATGCTGTGCTGAGGAACAGGGGCTTAGTCAGCCATTTAGTGGGCAGGGGGACTTGATGATCTTGGAGGTCTTTTCCAACCTTGGTGACCCTGTGATTCTATGACCTGCAATGCATATCAATCTTACAACGGTGGCCAAATGTTATCTCGAGAAGGATTCTTTACTCACTGTGGATGAAGCCAAATTGCTTCAAACACAAATTCAGCACGGGATCTTAATCCAAAATCAGCATCTTGCTTGAGGTAATGACATAATAATCCCTAATATTTTTATATGAGGCTCCCATATTTCTACCAGATGATGTTTTGGATAAATGCACACATGTCATGCAGCAGTTGAATGGTGATCATTGTGTACACACACGGATTTAATAAGCACTCAGGGGAGGGTTTTACAGATGTGCCTGGAACACTCACGACTGAGCACATGAAGGATGACTACAGATACCATGGGCCAGGGCTTGGAACCTCCAGGTCCTTTGGACCCACTGGTTGTTAAAAAAAAAAAAAAAAAAAGTCTACACATGTCTTAGTCCCTTCTAAGGATTCCTGGATAGTGACAGTGCATGCTGAGATACTTATTGCTAGGTTACACTCTCTGAATAGACTAGCAGACTCCCACAGACACTGGGGAAAAAAAAGAAAAAAAAAAAAGAAGAAAAAATAAAAAATACACATACCAGATTCTGTTTTTTGGACTGGAAAAATTTATGTATGGGAAAAGGAGGACTTGCTGAGGATTCGTGATTCTAGCATCGCTGCCCTGACCTTGAGGTCTCTAGCATCCAAGAAATGGTACGCTGCTGTGCCCCATTTTGAGCTGCTCTCTTCTTGCACTCCTTAACAATCTGAACAGAACTGTGCCACACCCTGACAGTCAGCAGGGATGGAGGCTGAAGAGAGAAAAGCAATGCACCACAACACACCCACAGATCACTTCGTACGAGGGCCGCTCCGGAAGTAATGCCTCCTGATTTCTTATGCTGGCCCATGACATCAGCACGCACGTTGGTGGTACAGCAGTAGGGTTGTGCCTTCCCATCAGTATTCCATGCCATCTTGTTGCTGTGCAACGGATGGCAGCAGAGCAGCAATCCAACTGAATGGCGTCTGCCATGGAAGCGTGTATGAAGTACAGGTGTGTCACTGAATTCCTCCACGAGGAAAAATTGGGACCCACTGACAGTTCACTCGGTGAACATCCCTGTGCACCAACCAAACAGCAGATGTGAGCACACAGGGAGGGGTGGGTGGTGCGTTTCAGTGGCGGTGACAGCGGGTGAGCTCCACTGGTGCAGACGTTAACAAGTACAGCATGCAGGCTCTTGTTCACCGCTGATGAAAATGTCTAGCTAATGGTGGCTACTATGTTGAAACAGTGTGTTCTGTAGCTGAGAATTTCTATCAAACAGTGTTACTGTGCTCTTTGTAACTGATACTGTCTCAATGGAAATAAATAGGAAGCATTACTTTTGGAGCAACGTACATACATGAGATCTATGACCAATTTAATGTATGGATTCCGGGTGCTTTAAGATCCCCCGAGTCAGCAGCAGGCTCTGTTCAGGTAATCTGCTTGCTTCTGACGGGCATCTAGGTAAGTGTTGCTACCCGGAACCGCCATCCTAAGCATCGCTGTGCTCTCGTACCCACTGCCCAGCAGCTCTTGGCACCAGTGATGCCAGATGCAGATGAGAAGGTCTCACCGAGAAGATCTCACCGGAGCCTCAAGGAGGCGGTAGCATATGCTCGCGGCGCCTTTTGGAGCTGTCTGAAAATCACGTTAAGTACAGAGGAATGCACCCTGCTTGCCCTGCAAAGTGCACAGAAATTATGTGCTTCTCTGCCCTGTCTGCCTTAAACACCTGTATTTTTAATCAAAGCACGCCGCTGTGAAAGTTGACGAGATGCATTTCAACCAAACAGAACTTAAACTGTTAAGAAGAAACTGTACCAACTGCAGTGAATGCACATTTTGGAGCAGCATCGTGTCTGCCAGGGCAGTTGTAACACGGCAGAGCAGCGCAGCACTGCCAGCCCCTGGGGAGGTGTGGAGGCTTCCAAGAGCGGCATCCCAGCGCTTTCCAAGATAAGAATGGCTCTGTCTTCACCTCTCTGTCACATTGGATGGCAGTGCTGCTCCGTAGGAAAGCCCCAGGCTCCCAGCTCCAGAATGACACAGCTGAGGTTTGGACTAATTCAGGAGTACGGGAGGCTTTCACTGCAGCTGTTGTGTCTCTCAGGGCTACCTCCTTTCATTCTGAGGAAGAAAAAGCATCAGCTTGGAGCTGGCTGCCTCATTCAGAACTGCACAGCGTGAGTTGCAGCATGAGTAATCTCATCCACTTCAGTTTCTACATAGACGAAACTCCCTCCTCTAATCTTGATGGTTTCGTGTCAGCAAGTGTGAATACAGGGAGAAGCGAACCATTACTTGCACCTATTGTTCTGTAAATGACAGATTTGGAGGAACATGGTTTAGAAGAAACAGAATAAGGTAAAAAAAGGAAACAACTCAAAGGTCTGACAGATATGTGAAACACATTCCTGCGCAGCTGCGCTGGGCGGTCTGCTTGGAAGCTGTTTCAGCACACATGGCACAGGGTGACTGGCAATGTGCATACAGATACGGCAGCATCGCAGCACCACTATGAGCACAGCTCAGCCGAGTGGCTCACCTGCACAGTGAAACACACCTAGCTGTATTTCTCTGCCTGGCAGCCAGGTGGGCTGCGGTGCTCTGACAATACACCGGCTCTGTTACGAGTCTCGGTGGAACTTTAACAACAAGATAGATAGAAGCTGAACTGAGCAAAGGGAGACGTTCCCAGCAGCTCGGGGCGTCAGCTGCACGGCAGGTGGAACTCCCAGCTCACAGTGCCCAGGGAGCAGCGAAGCTGCTGAGAGCCACGCACTGCAGCAAAGTGTGTGACGGAGAGCAACCCAACAGGAGAGAGGGCTCTGGGACTTCGGAACAAGATGGGGCGGCACACGAGGCTGAGAGGAACATTATTCTTTCTGCAGAAGGTTCTCTGACTGCAAAACCTCGACGTTACCAAACGTGAAAACTCTTGTTAAGTTCGGGGGAGAATTACCGACTTTTGTACCAAATGCAAAGCAGTTTAGTAGGTGCTTCTTAACTCCAACGCTTGCAGCTCAGCTAAATTAAAGCTGTTGCTACTGTCTTTGCTATTTTTCGTGCAAAAAGCACAACGTATTGAAGACATAAGGCAGAAGATACCGCCTGGGTTAGGCAGCCCGCAGGTAGAGAGATTGTCCTGAGCGGGACACGCGGCCAGGCGCTCTGCCTGACTTCGGTAGCTGATGCGGTTCCGCTCCTTAGCAGTCCGCTCGCATTCCTACGGCGCTGGAATCACTCGTCCCGTTTCCTCAGAGAACGAAAACGCAGCGGCGGACGCCAGCAGAGACAAGAGCGCCTTCTGGCGGTTATTAATTAAGGCAAGCAGTTAATGCGGCTTTAATTAGAACATGCACGCGCGTGCGCTGTGCGCTACCGGTGCTTTCTCAGCGCAGCGACAAGACTGCTCACTGTTTATACATATACAGCCCCTATTGACTTAATTGAAATAATACTTGCTGTAGTTTAGGGCAAAATAAATCTTTCATTTGTGATGTTCAAAATGTTCAGGGAGTTTCTCAAAAAAGACAGTGGTGGAATGTGACGTTTTGTCCATCTCTCAGAAGCCTTATTAGAACTTGTGGCAGAAATTTGCATGTCTGCACGGAGGTGAGAAGAAAGCAATGTGGCTTTTGTAAAAGCTGTCACGGTTGCAGGTCTCGGTGGATCCCCTTGGAGCTGCTATTTAGTCACATGTTTTAAAAGCAGCCTGAGCACAGCATTCCATAATGCAAAAGTCAGGATGCGATAGCTGTGAGATGTAAAAAGAGTTAGAAGGACCATGTGGGTACAGCTAGGTAACCTACAGGCAGTTCTGGTCGAGTTAGTTCAGCCTGGAGAAAAGAAGCTGCAGAGTGACCTCAGTGCAGCCTAAAGGGAGCCTACAGACAGGAGGGGAGTCAGGTCTTGGAAAGGGGAGATAACAGCAGGACAGGGGAATGGTTTGAAGTTGAGGGAGGGCAGATTTCAGTTGGCTGTCAGGGGGAAGTTTGCTGTGAGAGTGGTGAGGTGCTGGAACAGCTGCCCAGAGGCTGTGGATCCCCGTCCATCCCTGGAGGTGTTCAAGGCCAGGTTGGATGGGGCCCTGGGCAGCCTGGGCTGCTGTGAAATGGGGAGGTTGGTGGTCCTGCGTGTGGCTGGGAGGTTGTAGTTTCATCATCCTTGAGGTCTTTCCAGCCCTGGCCGTTCTGTGATTCTGTGATAGCTAGGCTAGCTTTGTGCTGAGCAGGAATTACAGTATCAGAGTGCCAAGGTGAGAGATGCAGGCTGAGGCTCACTTCCCAAAAGCAGAAGATAGGAAGAATCATCTGAATGAGAAGCGGGCAGAAAGCATGCTGGGATTTCCCGTGTGAGCCTGTGAGTCAGCACTGCTCGTGTGCCACGTGAGGAGCTCTACCAGCACCATTCTGCCCAAGTGAAGGTGACATTTGTGCTGGATGCATACGTACTGCTTTTTTTTTCTTTTTTCTTTTTTTTTTAACCTGCTTACATATATGTTACATACCCTTCTTATTTATGCATGCACACTTTTTTTGTATGCGCGTTTTATGTTTGCCACTGTTTGATTCTGAGCAGAAGAGTCCCTCGGAGGCGTGGTTGAGCCAGGAAGTTTCACAACACCATGTGAACAGATGAAATAAATGAAAAATAAAAATAATTAAAAAAAAAAAAAAAAGACACATTTAAGTGATCGGGGCGTTATGGCTAAAGCTGAACTTGTGTCTCTGCTCTGCAGTGGGTAAACCACTCCCACTGACAACAAGAGGGACAGGCCCAGAAAATAATGACACGGGGTAAAGCGCGCCTGCTTTGGAATGCACCATCAAAGACAGCCTTGCTCAAAGGTGGGGCAGCAACGCAGACATCTGCTGGAACCTGCGGACCTTTGGTGATCTGTACCAGCCCCTTCAGCCTGAACGGCACAGAGCAGATAAGGAACACATTGGGCGTCGCCAGCACTTCATCGTTTCCGTTCCTGACCACCTGCGGCTTTCACAGAAAAGCTGTAAATAAACGAACAAACAAACAAACGAGAAACTCATCAACACTTCAGCGACGACCCTGAAAGACGTGCGGAATTCGGGACCCCCTGCGAATCTCAGAAGGGAGAAAGCGAAACAAAGTTCTGTTTCAAAAGCGAACAAACAGACAAAAAGCGATCTGGGAAGATGCAAACTTCGGCAGCCAGAACCGAGGCTGTGGGTGCGCTACAGAAAGGTTTATCACCGCGCAGAGCATCCCGTCCGGCTCGCATTGCTCGCAGCGTGGGGCCGCAGCACAATGGTGGGCAGCGGCGTGTGACACGGAGCGGGCAGATGTGCGGGAAGTGTGAATGCCTCCGCTCAAAGGCGAAGCCTTCCATCGCCTCCGTATTCAAACAGGGGGCTGAAAACAGCGAGCCTTTGACCCCTGATGTAATTAAAACTTTTGGCTGAGGGGAAACTGTAGTCTCCTGCAACAAAAGAGGTGTGCTTTCGCAAGATCTCAAATCTGCCCGGGAAGAGACAAAGGCCCCCCTCCCCCCGCGCCCCCCTCCCCCAAATGGCCCCGAGCTCCGGGCAATGGCTGGACACAGCGCAGCCTTCCGAGAAAAGGGCTCTGGAAGGCGGCAAGCTTCGGCGTACTCACGCGCGAAGAAAGCCAGCCAGGAAAGAAGCCACCTCCGACGCAAATGGAAGGATCTCGCTTTACCTTTCCGCTTGGGGCAAAACGCGGATCGGTCGGGAACGCTGAGACTTAGAAGGGAGTTAACACAGCGCTGCAGGCAATGTCTCAGACCTGTAAGAAAGTAGGCAAGAGCAGCACTAACTCTTCTAATTTTCCCTACGAATAGTTATGGTTTAATCAAGGGTACCAGAAACCCACTTTTTTAAAATTTTATTTTATTTTATTTTATTTTTTCTCTTGTTCCGAGGAACAAATCTGTTAATGCTACATGTTGAAGTGCTATGGTCAGTGCTATTCCTCCTCCCCCTCCTCCCCCCAGCACAAACAACCTTTCCCCTAGGCAAGCAAAACAAAGACGACAAAATCAACTGACCCAAGGAATTCAAGCAGAGACTTAAGACCCTGATCAATAATTACTGTCAGGTCACACTCAGAGGACACGCTCAGATCACGTCTGAAAATTCATATGTTGTGGATGGTGTAGCACCTCAGAAGTACCTCCTGCTAGCCCTGTGCTGCTAGCAGTTCTAAGCCATTTGCTGGTTCCACATTTTTCTCACAACTCGGTTGTTGTGAGCCTAGAATAAATGTGTATATACACGTATATACAAAATACGTTGGCCAGTTAAGATCGACCCCGCATCCCCCTTCTCTCCTCCTTCAGCACACGGAATCAGGCACAGTTCCGGGTGGCATCATCCATCCTGAAGAGCAGAACCGGGCTCTGGAGGAAGTCACCGAGATCAAACCAGTGCACGGCAGCACCAGAACGTTTTGCAGAGATTTGCAACTAGTGGAGGAGACTCATCTTTCTGAAATGCTGGGAACCGAGATGCGATTTTCTTGCTGCAGCCAACTTCATCAGCCGCTGTATGGCTTTCTCTTCCGGCCGCTGCACACATTAGAACAACTCAGGCTGACTTGGAATCAGAAAAACGATCTCTTTATGGTGTTGCCAAAAGTGAGGAAAAAAAATAGAGCGTAATACTTTGAATCATGTGTAGCATAAATCTGAAGTTTCTTGATAAATACTCACACTCTCAATCTCCTTAAATACTTCAGGAAGATCAGAAAGACACGCTTTATTCTAGAACACTCGGCCTTTCACCATCAGTACGGCCAGATCTCCTGTTCCTGAGACTAATATAATAGATGATGTATTGATTTTCTGTCTCAGAAATGCCCGAGCTCCTCTTAATAGAAAGAAAAAGGTAATTAAAGAATTAGGCAAAGTTTCTTAAGGTTTCTGTGTTGCTATGGGAAAGGTTCCTGCATGCATTAAGTAACTGACAAAATAGGAATATTGATAGGGGGGGGGGAAATGCATCTGTTCACACATCCTTTTCATGTGATATGCGAATATTCCCGCAGAACAAAACAAGCCGGGTTGTAAAAGCGAAGGCTGAGTGGTGCTTCAAGGACAAAAGGGTCATTAGCAGGGTGCTGCTGTTAAGGAATTCCAGCCTGATGGCTTGCTTCTTCTTCTTCTTTTTTTTTTCTTTCCCCTTTTTAACTTTATTGCTCAAGTCGGAATTCACAGAATTCACGGCAGTTAAGAGCGGTCTTCAAACCCATTTCTGTGACGTTGTCTACAGGTCGTGGGTGAGGTAAGAAAAACCTCCCGGTGCCTTAGTCTGGGGGGCTGGGGGAGGGGGAAGGGGAAAAAGAGTATTCTTTCCTGCATTCCAGCTATTTTCGTTAGTCTTCGCATTGAAGATGGCATCAAAGGACGTTGCGTTTCCCAGTTCCATTTTCCCACTCTTTGTGTGGACGGAAGATGGATTTTTCCTGGCAAAATCCCGAAGGAGCATTTCTTTTTCTGGATTACCAACCGGCAACAGAAGTGTGCGGTCAGCTTTGTGGTGACCTCTGACACTGTAAAGAACAGCATTTTTCGTTACTGACATCTTCGTGTTCACAGACGTGGAGTCAGTGATTGCTGTCGGTATTAAAGGTAATTAGTGTTCTGCTCAAGAAAAGTAACTTAACAGAGAAGTCACGCACAACACTCAAAAATAAAAGAGATTTACTTTGTAATTTCTCACCCTATCACGTTCTGTATCTAGAAAATAACAGTAAACTTGCACGAAGACAGCCCGTCAGGGAAGAATGCCAGGTTTTGTCTTTAAACATTTGCACTTCAATTCCTGCCTACCTGTTCCTTTCAGATGCGTAGCTCAAGCACTTAACACTTCTCCTCCATTATCTCTCTGTTCGACCGAGATGATCTGCATCAACTGGGTGGCGATTAATGGAGCACGGAGACGGGTCGCATTACTGTGGAAATCCCCTCCTACAGCTAACGAACAAGTGAGGAAATGTGGCAGAGATGGGGATCGGTTTACCCTGCCTGCCCCACTCCGAGCACCAGGATGACTCAGTGGTGTCTGAGCCAGGCGCTATGGCAGAGCTGAGCAGAGCAGCCGGGCACCCAGGCAGGTGCACTCCCTTCATTTCCCCCAGGTCTCGTGCTTCTTTTTCTCCAAGAAGATTGGAATGATGTGCCATTTATTTATTTAGGACAGCGCTAAGAAATAGGTGCATCAAACTAAAAACCCAGTGGAAGCCCTCACCTCAAAGGGTATTTTTTGCCTCAGGTCCCCAGGGATGCACTAAACGTCTTCTCTGCGATAAAAACGTTTGAAATCGTTGGGCAAAATCCAATTCCTTAGTCATGCTAAGAGGAAGCAGCCAACCACTTAATCAGCCTATGTGTATTGGCCGCTCAGCTGCTGACTGCACAACTCAAATGCAGCTAAAATTCATGCGGCCACCTGAGCCATCAGAGGGAGAGGGGAGAGATTTTTCTGCATTGCCACTCCCTTCAGTGGACCAACCCGAGCAAAATGAGATGGCAGTGGATGCTTCTCGTGGAGCAAATATTTTCACTGAAGGACAAAATAAAAAAAAAAAAAAAAAGGTTTTGTTGTAGATGCACAACCACATGCGGATTGCTATTAATACTTTGTGGACACAGAAATAAATATATTGTGACGGAAAATGTAAATATGCAGCACAGCAGCTGCTCTGCAAGTGCCTCCCAGTACAGATGAACGGAGGCTGGTTTGAAAGATCCCAACACACATGGCTCCAGATAGTAAATAACAGCAGAGGGTGATTCTCAGAGAATAGGAGGAAGAGGCACGCTGACTGGGATACCAAATCTGCTCAGTCCTGTTTCCTCCACTGGCCACAGGCAAACGCTGAGGGAAAATGAAAAATGAGGCAAGTATGAGCTTCCTCCTCTGCAACACTCCCACAGCCCCCAACTATTTTCAGAGCAGGGGGACTGCTGCATCTTCAGAGGGCGTTCATTCACTGACGACGTGGCCTCTCCCCATTCCTTGGACGATCTTACCCACGCCCCGGAGAAACACCTTCCATTTGCATCATGCACTGAGCAGAGATGTGGCGTGCATTGCTCCAAGGCTCTATGCAAGGAGGGACCTTCTCTTGTGGCTTCCTACCACCGCACACCAGACCACGCATCCTTGGACACTCAGTCCAATCCATTCTCTTTGAGCCCTTGGGATGAGACGGGCCTCAGGCACATCCTTTCTGAGTAATTTATGTTCAGGGTGCAGGGCTCAGACTGGAAAACAGCAAGAGGGCAGCTCAGCACTCTTGCTGTTTTTCAGTTTCCTTCCCCACCTCCAGTATTCCCTTCTGAGGAGGAGGGAACACAACTAGATGCAGTGCTCACAGCGAGAGCATCATTGCACTTGCTGTCTTGTCCTCCATCTCTTTCTGTACAATTTGCTGTGTTTTTCCAAGTATGAAGATGGCAGCTACGCAGTCTGTGCGAACCAAAACGCTCACCTCTGAGAGGCAGCAACCATTTCAGATACCACCTCCACCACTTACGTACAGTTAGGACTAGGTTTCCCCAAGTGCATCATTTGTCTACCCCGAATTTACTCCTTTTTTTACTGCCTAGACACCCACAGTTCCTCACCCTTCTCCTTGACAAGGGTTGTACTGCCAGCAGACAAGGGCTGCAATGCCAGCTCCACAAAGGTTGTGTTGCCAGCAGGCACTGCTGTCTCTCTGCTCACCCTTTCTCTCCTCCAAGAAAATGCTGAGTTGTCAAGTGCCATTTGTGAAGCTGCTTCCCCACATTCGGCTGCTCGCTGATGCTCCATTCTACATCCATGAGTTAATGCAGGCCCTCCCTTGCTGATCAAGGACATCCACGACTGGCGACCAGCAGCCAAGTAACCGCAGCCACGAGCTGCCTGGCATACCACACCTGAAGAGCTACCTAAGTGTGCTCAGCCAGGTATGGAATGGTGGTATGGTTCGATTTCTGGGTGGTTCTGTGTGGCACCAGGAGTCGGAGACAACGATCTTTGTGGGGGGATCCCTTCCATCTCGGGGTATTTCACCGTTCTGTGGTTGCCTCCTCTGCTGAGAGAGGCTGAGAGCTGGGGCTGTGCAGCCTGGAGAAAAGAATTCTCCAGGAGTCCCGAGAGCAAGTGCTCGGTATGTACGGAGTGGCTGTAAGAAGGAAGGGGACAGACTCTTTAGCAGGGCCTGCTGCGACAGGACAGGGGGAAATGGTTCCAAACCGAAAGAGGGGAGATTTACATTGGATGTAAGGAAGGAGTTTTTACAGTAAGTGCAGTGAGGCACCCGCACAGGTTGTCCAGAGAGGTGGTGGATGCTGCGTCCCTGCAGACAGCCAAGGTCAGGGGATGTGGCTCTGAGCACTGATGGAGCTGTGGGTGTCCCTGTTCAGTGCAGGGGAGCTGGACTAAGCGAGATGCCCTTCAGAGGTCTCTTCCAACTTAAAGGATTCGATGACTGGATGGTTATTAACTCACGCGCAGCCATTAAGGCATGCATATTTAACGATTCCAGCATAAGCAATATAGTGCATACTGCCTTCTTTCGACCACGAAAACTAGGAGGACCGTATTTGATATACGTTCTGGTAGGAAGGACAGCTGGGAAAGATATTCTGCTCAGATTGCTTGGTCAGCGTGAGACGTTTTTCCTGAAAAAAAGGAAAACCCAGGGAGTGTTGCTCCATTCCCTTGCTCAAGCCCCGGCTGAGCCGCATGGCTCGTGTGGACCACGGCCTATTTTGTTTAAGTGCCTCGCCTCTGAATTTGCTTTTGTTTATAGATTCTTCTAATCCTAATGCCGATTTGGTTGCATAACAGCAATATCCTCCCATGCTCAAAACCCTTCAATGGTACCAAACGCAGCTCCAGCTTGGGGACGACACAAAGAGCAGCGCTCCAAAGTTCGTTCCCCGGCTCTCAGATGGAACGCGGGAGGCACTAACAGATAAGAATCCCACACGGAACGCGCACGGACAGAACTGTTTTCAAACACGCGGTCAATTGTTCTCAAAACCAGCGGTTGTTTTCCAAACAAAGAACTCCCATTTCCGAATCTCTGAGCCAGCGCGGCGCTTTCCGGCCGTCAGCTGAACCGATTACCTGCAGATACCTGCTAACAGGGCAGCCCCGACGCCCGCTGACGCGGGGCCGTTCCCCGCGGGGCAGCGCCGCGATTTACACGCGCTCAGCTACCGAGTCCGGCTGGGAGGCACCGAGACATGCCCATTGCGGTACTTTCCGGCTTCCCGCAGAAAAGACAGCGTTCCTCAGGCGGCCGGCGATGACTCGGCGATTCCTCTTACAGGGGAAGATTCCGATACAAAATGTCCGCGGTGGCGGCGCCTATCCCGCGGCCGCGTCCCGCGTCCCGGCTGCGGGGACGGAACCCAACGCACGTGTCGGGCCGGGCCGTGCAGGTAATGGCGGCCGTGCGGGGCGGGGGGCCGTCCTCGTGCTGCGTTCAAGGACGGCGGAGCGGCACAGGGCGTGCGGGGCCGCGGGGCGGGAGCGAGCGGTACTCGTGGGGGGAGTCTTAATTTTATTTCTTAGTTCTCCTCTCGGGAAAAGGGACGTGCTGCGTTTTATTGAGGGCACAAGAAAACGGTGGTGGTTGCTTACTTTTTTATTTTTCGTTGTTTTAAAACACGGACGGGGCAAAGCGGCGGCTGCGTTCGGGGCAGGAGGCGCGAGGTGCCGGGCGGGCTGAGGACAAAGAGGTCACCGCCGGCGGCGCTGCGCCTCGTGGCCTTTTTTTCTCTTTTTTTTTTCTTTCTTTTTTTTTCCCCCCTTTTTTCTTTTTTTAAACCCTATCGCTCCGCCGGCGCCGCGCCCGCCGCACAAGGCGCTCGAACGCCTTCGCGGAAATCGCCGGGCCGCGCGTTCCCCTCCCCCGCTCGCCGGAGCCCCTCGGGCCGGGCGGTGCCCCGCGCCCGGCGCCACGCAGGCCGCAGCCCCCGCCCCGGGAGGCCCGTCCGCCCCCCCTCTCCCGGCGCCCCGAGCGCGGCGGCTGTGCGAGGAGGCGGGGCGAGGGCAGAGCGCGTGCGCGCGGGCCTCGCCCCTTTCGTTCCCTCCTCCGCCTCCTTCTCTGCGCAGGCGCAGTGCGGCGGCGGCTCGGCGAGGGAAGGGCGAGCCGCGGTCCGGAGCAGGGGGGAACCGGCGCGGCTCCTCTGCTCCGCCGCCGCCATGGCGGGCGCGGCCCCTGGCCCGGATGAAAGCGCGGCGGCGTGCGCGGAGGGCGAACGGCCGTCCATCTCGGCGGCAGCGCTGGCGCGGATGGAGAGGAACCGGCGGCGTGCGCTGGCGCTCCGGCAGGCGCGGCTGGCGGCCCGACCTTACCCCGCCGCAGGTCGGATGGCGGCGGGCGGTGCCCCGAGCCCTTCTCCCGGGGCTGCGGGGTTTGGGGGGAGGGGGGGGTGCGGAGCCGTCGGGCGCCGGACGGAGGCGGCTGGAGGGGGAGGGTGAGCAGCGCGCGCGGAAGGCGGTTGGAAGCGGAGGGGGGGGGGGGGGGGGGGGAAGTGAGGGGGGGGAAGAGAGCGGCCGGGGGGGGGCGCGCGCGAGGTCCCCCTCCCCCCACGGGTGGGGGAGGGGGGACTTCGCGCGCTCCGCGCCTCCCCGCGCCACGGGGGGGGTAGGGGTGAGATGAAGGTCTGCTCGGGTGCCCCCTGTCGGCCGCGGCGGGCGCTGAGGCGGCACGGCGCGCGGTTTGTCTTCCGCAGGCGGGGCGCGGGCGCGGGCGCGGGGCCCCCCCAAGGTCGTGGACACGGGAGGGGGCTTCTTCCTGGAGGAGGAGGAGGAGGAGGAGGAGGAGCAGCAGCGCGGCGCCGCCGAGAGGATCGTGCATCCCCCCGGTAACGGCGCGGGGCGGGGGCGGAGGGCGGCGCGGGGGGACGCGGGTAGGGCGGTTCCGCGGGTTTTTTTTTTTTCCCCCTTCCCGGGTTTTTTAGTTCCCTCCCTTCACTCCCTCCCCCCCATTCTTCCCGGCGCGCCGCGCCGTGCACACCGCTGCACCGCGCCCGCCGACACTGCGGAAGGGGAAAGTGGGGCACGGCGCTGCCCTGCCGGTAAGAGCAGCTTCTGTCTTTATTTCGAGATTTTGGGTTTGCGATGGCGGCGGCGAATCCGCCCCGCGTGTCCGGCAGAGCCACCCGCGTGGGGAGTCGGGTGGATGCCAACATATTGCGTCGCGATATTCTTCCCCCGGCAGCAAATGGAGGCGTCGTGATCCCGAAATAGATGCAGTTTCTTTTCTGGGAATGCCTTTGTCTCGCTTTGTTCTGCTGGATCAGCCGCAGCGCCGTGGTGCAGTGTCCCTCTTTGTTAGCCGGATTCAGTAGGGCAAGGCGCAGCCCCGTGCTGTCGGGGATGGGTTTTCTTTCTTTTTAACTTTCCTTTTTCTAAGTTTTATTTCGTCTTTTTTCTTTCTTCGTTCTTTCTTTTTTTTCTTTCCAAGAAAAGGCGTGGGGACGCGGGATGCCTTTGCAGCGGGCGGTTAGTGCTGTGTAATTCATGATGTCATTGTCCTAATAAAGCGCCTTTCTGCCGGGCAGCGCTGCCATGCATTACGAAACGTGATGTAAGGGCACGCCATGCGGACGGGCTGAGCCGGGTCGGATGTCGGCTGGGCGCGATCCGCTCCCGGCGCGGCCGCTCTTAAAGACGACCGATGCCGCACGCCGCGAATTAACCTTCTTTTTTCAGGTTTTATTAATATTCTTCCCCTGTTGCAGCGCTGCCTAGGAATGAGAACCGTGTAAGGCTTTTTTTTTTTTTTTCTTTTCTTTTGATAGGGTGATTTTATTTCCTTTTTAAACGAACCTCCCCCGTAGCCAGGAGTTCCCCGTCGGTGTCACGCGGAGCACGAGCGGACGGCGCTGAGCACCCGCCGAGGAGAGAACCCGGCCGGCGCAGAACGAGCCTGGGCTTGGAGCAGTGCTGAGAGGGCTTGGGGAGAGGATTGTAGTGGAGCTCCATCCCCATTCCACTCCTAGCAGCTCTCTGGCCATCCACCCCCGCTGCTGCCGGCCGAACACGGAGCTGTGCCCGCCGCCCCGGGCGTCCGCCGAGCCCTCGGGAGATACAGGCGTGTCGGGTGGGCGCCGGGCGGCCGAGCCGAGGCCGTTGCAGTGCCGGCTCGGCTCCCCCGCCGCCCCTCGCCGCCTTCCTCCCATCCGTCCCCTTCCCCGGGCCCTCCTCGCAGCCCCGTGTCGCGTGGTCGCGATGTGCGGCCGTGGGGAGGGAGCAGTGGGAGCGGGCGTGAGGCGCTGCGACGGAACGGGGGGGCTGGGGGTCCTGTTTCATTTCTTAGCCATTGTTAAACGGAAACCGACGCGCGTGCTGTTGAATGCTGAAACCTGACGCTTGGTGCAGGGAAACTTCCAGCAAGTGTAGAAAGGCGCCGGGGCGGGGTGTGGGCGCATGGCGGTGGCTTTGCATTTGTATTGTATCTTCCTGGAAAAGCGTTTATTATAGAGAACTGGAATCGGTCTGTAGCGACTCGTGTGAAATACAATTAAATCTTAGTAAAGCTGCTTGCAGTATCACTCGCTTGCGTTGTGTTTAACGCGGTAGTTCTTTGCAGGAAAAGAAAAAAAAACGAGATTTTTCTTTCTATTAGCGCCCGTGCTAGAATTTGACTATCTCATCTGTGGAGACTGTGGCAAAGAATTCATGGATTCGTACCTAGTGCAGCACTTTGATTGGGCCACGTGTGATAATTGCAGGTATTGCAGAAAGTGGGCAAGCCTTCATTTCTTTACATAGCCTTCCATTCGAGGCACGGAGTTAACCGTAAAAACTCAGCAGACAGGAGGTGTAGCGCCGACCTTTGTGTCCCGCGTTGCGAAAGCGGGGAGGTGGCGGTGCTGCCCCACGGGTGCGGCACTGCGGGGTGCGGGGAGCCGGGCTGCGCGCTGAGTAACGCCGGCTGTGCGGGGGGAGGGGCGCGTGCCGCATGGCGGCGTGAAGGTGGGGTGCGGGGAGGGGGATGGGGAGGGGAAGGGAAGGAGCGTTGCCCGGGGAGGGGGAGGGAGGGCAGAGCGGGGCAGGCGAGGAGCGGAGCCCGGGGACGCTGGGGGTGGGGATAGCTCAGTAGGGGACGCGATCGGTGCGCCCCATCGCGTCCCCTTAGCGCGGAGAAAATGCTGGAAGCGCCGCGGAGATGGCTGGGGTAGAGAGATGCAGCCAACCGCCACCACACAGCATTGAATGGGTGGAGAATAAAAGATGGCTGCGGGAGTTCCGCGGGCAGGTAGCCACGTGCAGCCGTGGAAGCGGTCGGTGGGCAGTTCCGTCCGGGAGCTGCGATGGGCGGAGGGCTCCCGCGCCTTCCGCTCCGCCGCTCTCGGGCCGTGAGCCCCGAGCCGTGCACGGTGCCGGCGCTGCGGGCGCGCACGCGGCTCCGCGTTGCTGCCGGCTTCCTGCCCGGCGGAGCTGCTGGCCGCACCGAGGGATCCCAGCTGAACTCAGGGCACGGGACAGCGTAAATTTTATTTATTTTATTTATTTTCCCTTTATTTGACGAACGCCGCCGTGGGCAGACAGCTTTTCGTCTGCAAGTTGTACGTGCTAATATTTCCAGGTTTTGGTTTTCTTGCTGCTCTCTGTCTGGCAGTGGGAAGGTGTCTGCCTTCCTCACCTTTGCGATCCGGCTCTGTGACTGCTGGTCGGCCCGGCTCACGCTCCTTATCTCCCGGCCATGTGTTGGGCTCGTGCTTTTGTCCCCTGAATCGCTCCCGGCTTGGGAGAAGTGCTTGAAATAATTGGCGATTTCGTGGAGTGGGTGTTACGTTCCTTGTAAGAAAAGAAAAGTCAGAGAGGAAAACTCTTCAGGTTTCAGACAAAAGACGCTCAGTCTTTGGCTGAAATGGGACTCGATCCCGGGAAACCTGTCCTGCAGTTCAGCTGGATCCTTGGAGCTGCATGCATAAAAACGGGGGATGGATGGGGGCTGTTGCTCTGCTGGAATTTCAGGAATGCATGCAGTCTTGATGGGAACTTGGGAGACTAAATAGTGCTTGGTTTTCCTGGGCAGCTTTCTCATTATTACTTTACATCTTGCAGAGATGCTGAAGATAAACATAAGCTCATCACAAGGACAGAAGCAAAAGAAGAGTATCTCCTGAAAGACTGTGACTTAGATAAGAGAGAACCGGTGCTTAGATTCATTGTGAAGAAAAACCCTCATAATCCCCGGTGGGGTGACATGAAACTTTACTTAAAACTGCAGGTATAGAGAAACCTGGGACATTTCCAACTCTTTTTACCTCTGTCTGACTTTGCCAATAACCCAAATCTGTAACTTCAGGTCGAGTTTCTGAATCATTTGCTAAGGGTGGGAATGTTCAGTCCAGCTGTGTAAATTCTCTCTGTGGTTGAAGTAGAGAGGTGCGGTCCAAACACACGCAGACATGCACGTGTGAGAGCATTGTCAAGGCATCCAGGACACAGATCTGCCTGCCTGTGTTGCACAAGCAGAGCGCAGTGTGGTCCTGCATGGCCCATGGCAGGAGCAGGAGCTCCGTCGGGCAGGGCGGTCGCTTCTCGTTTGCTGCTTTGCTAACGATGCTGCAGCTCCGCTTGAATACGCATGGAATTGCAGCTGGGCTTAAATTGGGGTGAGCTTGCCCCCCTTTCACCGTGGAAGGAATGTTCAGATTTGGGAGTCGGTATTTCCAAGGCAGAGGCAGGACTCATGGTGAGGCTGGCGGTGTGTGTAAATTGCACTCACGAGTTAGATGCTCCTGTCATTTCAGGGCAAAAAGAAACACATCTGTGTCCGTCCTGTAGGTAATCAAGCGTGCTCTGGAAGTGTGGGGGAATGAAGAATCCTTGCAAGAAGCAAAGGAACAGCGCCGTGACAGCAGAGAGAAGATGAAACAGAAGAAGTTTGATAAAAAAGTGAAAGGTAAGTGGGTAAACCTGGATAATGCGGTACCTAAAGCAGTTCTCTGCCAGTTCGTTCCTCCATCTGCCCCAAATGGTCAGTTTTCTGTATGACAAAATGGAGGTCTGTCATGGCCCATGGCATTGTGCTGGGAGCAGTCTGGTCTGCTCTCACAGCTGACCAGAGATGAATTACAACAGTGCGTTACAGAGCTTTTTAAATTCTTTGGTATCATGCACAGTGTGCCTTAGATATTCCCAGCTCATGTTTTTTAGTGGTTGTCTTCCTTACTATTCCAAGTTAACATTTAGAAGAGTTTTCAGCTGGAGTAATTCTGACCAACGCTTTCAGCTCTGACATGCTAGCTGTTCTTAAGGCTGCACATTCTTTTCTTAGCCAGAGTCTGCACTGCCCATAGCATGCCTGCTCAGCTTCGGGTTCTCATTCACTGAGCCCAGAGGAGGCAGAACATGGGATTGAGCAAGCATGGGAATTGCAGCAGGCTGCAGCCAAGACAGTGGAGTGCAGGGCAAGGACAGGCCTCGACTTGACAGCGGTTGCACCCTGACTGACTTGGTTGAAAACGTTACCACCCTTTGCTGCTTAATGTTCTTGCTACCCACTTTCAGCACGCAGGTCTGCGCCCGGTTCCGTCGCAACTTTGCTGCCACAGCTGCACACCCAACTCACACTGCAGGGCACAAAGCTTAGAGCTTTATGCCTGTGAGCAGAATGGAAGGCTCTTCTCAGTCCTGTAAAAAAACAGGTGGCTTTATGGAACGCTCCATCTAACCTTTCTAGATGTCATTGAAGGGCAGCGCCTAAAAAGGCAGTGGGCAACATGTGCTCCCTCCAGACAGAAAACTCCTGAGAGAGATTCTCACGGTAGCTCCCATCCTTTAAAATCATGTAAACGAGGTGAGGTTGCGTTGGCTGCAAGGCAGATCAGAACTTGTTCTTGCAATACCAGATCTGCCCTCACATTCATGGAAGACTGTCAGCTAGCAGACTGCCAAAGTGTAGGCCTTGGAAAGGTGGGTGGCTTGAGTTTTGTTAACTAACACTTCAGAGCCCTCAAAAAATCTTAACGTTTCTCATCAGAGCTTCGCCGTGCAGTGAGGAGTAGTTTGTGGAAGAAGACAGCTAGTATCCATGAACATGAATACGGACCAGAAGAAAACGTTGATGAAGAAACATACAAGAAGACGTGTACTATATGTGGCCATGAGTTAACTTACGAAAAGATGTAATGTTAATTTGTTTGTTGAAATTCATTATCGTCATTTCTAATCGTATTCTTTATTAAAGAAATGGCAGTTGGGAACAAGCTGTTATCGAGCTCCATGAATAATAACTGTCAGTTCTGTACAGAAGGTTAGACTTCTCAGCTAGAACTTAGGGTAGAGCATACACATTTTTAGCAGGCTGGAAATGGCTGCCTTGTGGGATGAGAAGTTGGCATTTTACACTCATTTTACATGCCGATGAAATTTAAAGAAGGTAAATTTCCCTCTACTCTTGCTTCAGTTGGAGCTGAAGGAAGTCTCTGTATTTGCTCCAGCTCTTAGCTGATGTCAGCTCCCATATGTCTCAGGCAGTCAGTTCCTAAGCACTGCTCAAGTGGTTGGAGAGCGTACCACGAGGCTGGTTCTCCCTGGAGGTGGAGACCTCCAACTCGATGGAGAGGAGTTTCCTGTTCGAGGAGGATTGTTAAAGGAAAGCACTGTGCTGTAACGTTCAGTCAAGTTGCTGCCATGTTCTGTACTAAGGAGGCTTAAGTATCCTTTACTGATTTCTTTTCAAGTTTTGGACCAAAAAGGTGACTCTTCAAGTAAAAGTGTATCTTCAATTACAATTCTGGTGTGTGAGAGTGGTTTCTGGTAAAAACCTATTGAAGGGCAAGTGGGGAGAAGCATTCCAGGATAGATCTGCCTGAACTGAGCCGAGCGTTATTTGTTTGCATGAGAGGTGGACTTTGGTCCAAGTTCAAATTCCTCAGTTTTTCAGATCTTCACTGCTCTTACACAGAGACCAGGGAACGCATGTGGAAATGGCCACCGTGAGGAAACGTTCTACCAGCTGTTGCGTATTTATCCACCGTGAAATCCAGTGAGGCATAAGGGGAGCCAGGACCCCCGTGGCTGTGCAGCACTGAACGGGGAGGGAGGAAGGCTGGTGGTTCTGCTGACAGACCTTCACTTCTCAGCAGCTCTCCCATGGTCTGCAGACCACCAGGGGCAGAAGGGTCCTCTGCGGGGAAAGGAAACGTGTGTGGAGTTGGATAGTTACCTAGAAGGCAGGTGGCAGGTTCTGGCAGGGCTTCTGGAGGAAGGCTCTAGGCTTCTCCACATGGCAAGGCCCATCAGGCTGCACATGCTGTGGGTCCCAGGCCTCCCCTGCAGCTTGGGGCAGGACGGTGCTGTGCAATGGCTGCTGAACAACCCGCCTCCCTGCAGGCTGTGATAGTCAGCCCGCAGCAAACGCCAGGGGCCCATCCTGCCCCATCACAGCACGCCCCAGAAAAGAGGTGGGGGCAAAGGAGAGGGAAAATCTGTGTCGGCACGCTCCTGGCACCAGGCAGCACGCACACGTGCATCACTTGGCTGTGCACACAGGGTGAGTTTGTAAGACAGCCCGTAGCACACAGGTGTGTGTGAGTGTACCAGCAGTGGAGCAGGGGAAGTAAAAGCGCTCCATAACCCTCTGCATCTCACACCAGTGTAACTCTGCTCTGCTTCAGCAGCTCCCCGCAAAGGTAGGACAAACACAGCAGCAACCTGCTTCACCTTCATTTATTGTTGACTTTAATAATTGTGCATATTTTTCCAACCACACCACATTTCTACAGCACCTTTACACTATTCACCACCCCATGCTTCAGCGGTTCCAGCTTTCTCAAGCTAGCTAGCTGCTGGTATCACTGTACAAGCATTTCATTCTTCCTACAGACCAGCCAGTTTCCCAAGTCAAGACAGATGTATGCTACTGGACTTAGAAAGAGGGGAAGGTTTCCAACAGAATATTGAGATGTCAAAACCCATCATGGGAACTCCGTTCATAGTGAAAGTGCAAATTTGGTTTTAAGTCATAGGATTACACTGTCCACGTGCAAGTATTTGCAACTGGATCCCCAGCACCACTGTTTGTCAAGGCTCAGAGCAAGTTACAGGTTTGCACGTTGTAACCACGTTGTCACTTCTACAGAAATCACATTTACAGTCCTTTAGATCCCCATCATTAGTTCATACCAAAACTCCTTACTGATCTGAGACAGTGGAAGAAAAAAGCCAAACCCCAATTAAAACTTCTACAATGCTAAAATGTTTCTTTAAAAAAACGCTATTTAATTGCTCAAGAACATTAACAGAAAGATTTGAAGCAGAACTGTGCATGACTGACAAAACTCTTTGCATAAAGCAAATTTATAACACTTAACAGTATACCCTAAAGGAAAAGAGGGATCAGTCAAACCAGAGGGGGTAAGCAGTGAAAGCAGAAGTAACGAACTGAAGTCTATGAGGACATATCCAACTGCAACGAGCCACGTACAAGCTTACGTCAACACTCAAAAAAATGTCCTTTTCGCTCTCCTCACTTTATTAGGAGGTCAATTTATTAATGTTGGGATGCGTTACGGAGCATAACACTGAAAAAAATAATTTGTACAGGAACAAAATTACTTAAAATGCATCACTTTCAAGCTTGAACTGTGTAGCACTGGATATGAAATTCCCTAAACATTCACCCACAAAGTAAAGAGAACATAAACAGCTTGGAAGTATACTGTACAGTACAGACCTGAGCACCTAAGGCAGTGTCTTTGCCATTCATCACTGCTTATCATAACACAGACCACTCAGATTTGGCATTTATATAAGTAATGTTATTTGCATAACTCAAAACTAAGGCTACTCTATTTTCAGGTTACGTGTTTCCCCAGTCTGAGTCTCCTGGCGAGATACCTCTTCAGTAAGCATGAAAATGCTTTCAGGTGACACAGGAGCTGCGTGCTGCCGTAACAGATACAGCCACCACAAAGCAGTTGTTGCTAAGCCAGACAAGCAGTGGCACCTGGTTTATCCACCGTAGGTAACAGAAGCATTTCTGGCAGCACTGCAGGTCTAGTTCAGTGGCACGGCAGCCCTGAAACACAACAAGGGTTGCAGAACCAAAGCAGAAAATCTGTCCCACTCCAAGTGTTGCTCGCTGCTTCTATTTACCAGTGTAAGCAACTGCCAAGAAGAGGTTGTAATTTTGACCAGACTGTAAAAAGGATTGCATTTTTCAGAATTTATCCATCAAATTCCTCTACTGATTGCTTATAGCTACTGGAATAAGACACCAGACAATACATTTTAAAAACATACTCAATCCATATGCTCTATACTACTTTAAAAGCTTGTTTCACATGCCCCAAATTAAGACACTTTTCCTATGCCATACTAGAGACTTTGTCACACTGCCCACTTAGAAAGTGCATTCCCTTTCACACTTAGAAAACACTACAAACTGCTTCACATTTCTGCAATTTCTCTGATTTAAGGGGCAGGCAGAGGTAACAAATCCTATATTGATTTTTCCCCAGTTTTCATTTTTATATAAGCAAGGGAGAAAGAAAAATACTATCATGAAATCAAGAGTCAAACCCAAATAAAAACAGATTAAAAGAATTCACACTACTTCATGTCAATCCCCTATGAGTTGTACCTAGTAAGGCTTAGGATCTTACAGACTGCTGTTGGTTACAGAACTGAATTGTTTTATGTAGGAGCATATGAAAGCCAGTTTTAGTCAAAAAGTTTTTTTCATCCCCATGTCAAGTTAAAAAAAAAAAAATCGTTACAGTCCTGAAAACAAGATTTCACCAGGAATAGGAATACTCCTCAGGCCTGCAGAGCACAGAACTGCTGGAAGACAGCCAGTATGTGATGGTCCAGCTCAGCTGTAAACAGGAGGTTCTCGAAGGTCACCATGTATTGCTGGATTATCTGGTGATGCTGGCGGATAAAAAGATATCTATGTTGGTGAAAAGCTGTCATCAAAGTTGCCATGCATATCTCATTTCCACGGCACACACACCACTGACTAGAAAAGCACGACGCAGGGTTGGTGGCAAAGGAAATGCACACGCTGCTATATGGTGCCAGGAAGCACTGCACTCCTGGGGGCTCTTCAGCCCTAGACTCTGAACTGGGTGCGGGGTATCATATTCAGAGACTACTGCAGAAATACTGTAACGGACCCAAGCATTTGCTTTAATCTGAAGGCATATCTGTGACCGGATAAAGCTTCAGCCCACGGGAGGATTACAGCACCACTTCTTGCATCACCCACTTTTCCATGCACCTTCTGCTCACACAGCTACAATTTTCTATTGCTGTAACTGTCACCCAGTTACCTGATTTAACAGAGACTACAACTGCTGCGCTCAGCAGCCACCAGCACTCCTGCACCTGCCCACATCTCCCGAGCCGAGCAGAGAGAGTACTTACCTGCAGGAAGATCTGCTGCAGCCTTTCTATGCAGCTCTTGTACCAAGGAGTAAACACATCAATTCCACCGGTTTCACAGCGCACTAAGTGCTCAGTTAACAACATAATGAAGCGCTTCAAGAGGAAAGAAAAAAATACATTTACTCAATGTCATCAAATGACGGCAGTTCATAACCTCAGCTAAGTGCATCTAGAGAACAGAAACTTTAAATAACAACATGAAAATAACTATTTCAATTCACAGACACCAGGGGGGAAAAAAAAAAAAATCAAGCTGCTTTTTCATTCAGAAATCCACAGAGCCAAAGAACTCCGTTCCTGTATGCTTGAAACTAAATAGGTCCCAGTCCTGCTCAGCTGCAGTCTGCTGTGGGGTGAAGGATCAACTCAGGATCAAATCTAACCCGCAGCAAGCCCCTCAGCTCTTTCCTATATCCTCATCCCTACAAGATGCCCGAAATACAAGCAACATGAAATCTTGTAAATTCAATAACCTTTAAAGCCGGGAAGAGAGGAGAGCTTGTCCAGCATTACCTGAAATATAACAAGGAAGAGATTCTTCTGCTCGCTCTGTGCAGACTCAACCTTCTCCTGCAAGCGCTCTATCTGCTCCTCCAGAGGTCCGTCCTCCCGATCACTGCTCCGGTCATCATCATCACTGTCTCGCTGCAAGGGACAACACAAGCCTAACTAGCAACACGTGGACACTTTCACTGCCCTCTGGTTCCACCCGGCATAAAGCCGCAAAGAGACTGAGACTGCTTTTTAGCTCGTCAAGTTTTGTATTTTGAAGGACATTTACTTTCAGTACAGTCAGAAAATCCATTTGGAAGAAAAAAGCCAGTATGGGAACAGCCTGAAAAAGAGATATCAGAGTAGCCAGAGGAAACTTAAATATTTACTAGGATGAAAGCCAAAAGATGTAGTTTTCTCACTGCCTACAAACCAAAACAACTCACTCCTCCAAAGTAAAGCAGTAACTCCCCTTACAAAACAAGTAGATAAAATAACCACAAGAACGTGGTGCCAAACCTCCAATCTCAGATAGCAAGGTCTTAACACAAGATAAAATAGGATACAGGATACAGTCTCATAGATTACAGTACATTCAAATATAGATGTTACTTCCCTGATTGTTTCCATGTAGAAATACCCACAAATTAGCAGCTAAAAACTTCAAATATGTCACAATTTGTGACAAACACAGGGACTTGTCTTGCCTTATGCATTAAGTAGCAAATGAAACTGGTTAACAGGAGATAGCGATAGCTCCAAGCCAGCATCAAAAAATGGAAAGACCAGAGCAATGGGAATTTCAGAGTCTTCTTCTTATAGGACCTCACTTCCCCCCTTTGCCCCCTATCTACAAAGGTTTCCTGAACTTAAAATGCTGAGTGCAACCTAAGAGAAGCTTTGGACTCCCTCCATAGTAAGGCAATCCACTTCATGCTGGGAACATCAAAATCTGATGGTTTACTTCCTCTAAAAGGAACGATGATGCAGCAGAGCACAAGCCTGCAGGACCACTCACTGTTGCATACAAATGCTTCTTCCTGGCAAAATACTCATTTGAAGTATTCTGTAATAAAGGGCTGCAGCAAGAGATGAGAACAGACACAAAAACACTGACGTATTTGTTTCGGCGTGCCAGAGAAGCTCTTTGCCTCACAGGAAGATCAATGACTGCGGCCAGGCCTTCAATAATTACTGGCATTTATTAACTGCTGATCAAGTAGATCGAGGATGCAGACAGCTGTAACAGCTGTTGCTTGGAGTGAAGGGAACAAGACAAAGGGGCTGGGACAAACTGACAGAGGCAGACTGCAAGGTGTTAGTGGACTCCCCACAGATGTTTCTGAAGGCATGAATAACTTGTGTGGGTTTCTTAAAAAACAATCCGTTTTTGCAACAAGTTACAGACTTTGAGCAAGCAATTACATTCAAAGACCAAGTCTTGACTAGCAAACTTGCTCTCTGCAGCTCTCAAACTGACTTCCTCTGTCACTAACTAGCGTTACACTCAGCCAACAGTACTGTGCCAGCAGCTGGCAGACAGACAAACTCTCACCCCATTTTACTATCCCACCTCAGACAACAGAACACAACAGAGGGCTTGGTCATCGGTTTGTTGCAGACAGTAATTTAGGTCACGCAGAAGTGCTCAGAAAAATAACCTGGAAGAGGAGACGACAGGTGCCAGTGTCAGAATCCAGCAGCCTCCATCAGAAGAACAGTAACAGCCAACTTCTCGATAGCAAACAGCTGTTTCCGTGCACTTCTGCATGGAAGCCACAAGAGTTCTCTTTAACAGAACTTACTGTAAATACGTAGTTTTTACCTGTTCTTACTCCCAATTAGGTAATGGAATCCAGATGAGAATGCAAATGGAAGACATGCTAATACTGGAAAAGAAACTTCTGCAAGGAAACTTGGACAGAGCACAGACATATTAATTCCCTTACAGATTTTACTAAATTCTTAGGTTACGGCTACCTTCAGAAACGTGGATTGAGAATACGTATCCAGTCTTGCTGTCTTCCTACTATGAATGACCACGTTTGTACAGATACATGCATCCTGGTAGGCATATTTACTCTGTCCTGCCCCAAAAGCAGCTACGCATCATTTTGACTGCGTGCAGGTTTGCCTTACTTCACTTAAAAATAATTAAGAATGACAAACAAACTACTCACTCTTTTGTGCTGTCTGGCCAATCTTGCCTTTGTATCCTCCAGTTCTTTGTGAATCTTCAGAACATGCTTATTCATCTTACGGATTGTGGAATGCAAGATCTCCCAGATATAAAACCTAAATACACAACACAGGGTAAGGCCTTTTTCTGGGAGTATTTTCCAGTGTCCTTCCACTTTGACATGTTCAGAGACTAACTGCAAGATGACATTCTAGGAAGATTCTTGTCATATAAACACAATCCTGACTCGGAAAGAAAAATAATAAAGTACATATTCTGTAGAAAAGACTGAAGGGCAAGCGTACCCTTTCCTTGCAGAGATTAAGCTGTAAGTTGGTCACTTGAAATATTAATTCAAAGATAAGTTCACATGTTACCTAGTAAAATCATGTGCAAGCTCTGAGGAGAAGATCCAGTTTGCTACTGCAGCACAGTCAACAATTTGTGTCCGAATCATCTTGTCCACAAGCACAGCGATCATCTATATTTTGTGAAAGACAAAACAGGCATTTCTATCAAAATAAGAAAAGGTCTTGGGCAATCTAAGTAGTACTCCAGCCTTGCATAAAACCAGAAACAGTTTGATGAACTCAACGGCAGTATTACTGGGTGATTTCAAAGTCTTTAGAAAACCACTGCTGTCTAGAAATGACATCTGGTTTGTCTAGCCTAAAGCTACTTTAAGGATCAGTATCAACTACATAAAGTAAGCATTCTTATTTTGGTCAACAGTTCCTTCTATTCCTTGTGAAAGTAATAGATTCTTCATTAGCATAACCTCCTCTTAAAAGCAATAATTCTAAGCATCAAAGCTGAAAGTGAAGCAGCACGGACACAACTCCACGTACATGACATCAAGATACTCAAACCAGAGCATACGTAACTCTCACATCGCCATACAGAAAGAGCAGCTGCTGGCCTACACTCTCCTGGAAATGCAGTAGTTTTCAGATGTGGCAGTAACCACTTTCCTGCAGGTTCTACTGCATTGTAGGACACAGCCAGTAGTCGAAGTGCTTGCTGCAGGCAGTGCCGTGATTCCAGGGGCTTTGCAAGTAGTCCAAAAGGCAACTGCGGAGAAGAGCTGCAGACTAAAGCAGTTACAAGCTGTTCAGAAAAAAAGGCTTATCTTGGTTACTCATGTGCTTGAATGTCACGACATGTAAGAACCACAGCCTACAAAGCACTGATCCTCACAGCCACCCTTCAGCACGTAAGGAAGTGTAACAAAGCTCCTTTTAAGGAAGGGAAATTAAAATAACCAAATGAATCATACAGAAGACTCAGGACTCAAGTTCACATCCCAGGATAGCATCCTATGCTGTGTGTGTCTTCCTGTACTGCCAAGAAGAACCTGATTACTTCCCCTGATCTTCCAAGGAACAAGCTTAGGATTTTGGGGAAAACATCTCACCTTGGTGTTAAAACTTCTCTTTACGAAGTCACCACTACAACCACACTAAACTTGTCTAGCGACTACCAAAAATCACCATCTGCAGCACAGCCTTCAAAATACTGATAGCTTAAGGCAGACCAAAAGGCGTTCCCATTCACGACGGAGTAGGGTGAACTGCAAAGAAACTGGGTCTACAAGTGCCCTGTGTGCCAGAGATGCTGTGGACACACAGACAAGAAAGCACCTGAGCAGAAGCAAAAGTCTCAACTACAGTACATAGAGGAGAGGAAATTTAGGTTCCACGATCAAGGCCTTCAGAACACCAGCATTTATTTTTTACATGCAATTTTTATTTATTCATAAAAATCTAACCTAACTTTGAAGCCTCCATCTCAGCTTGGTCATACTGCAGTACAAAGGAACGTAGAGGAAAAGGATATGGACATTAGACTGCAGTAATGTAATTTCTTCTGATCCAATTAAAGTAAAAGTAGGTCAAGACTGTAATCATCGTATTTTCA
Source organism: Meleagris gallopavo (assembly GCF_905368555.1). Classification (NCBI taxonomy): domain Eukaryota; kingdom Metazoa; phylum Chordata; class Aves; order Galliformes; family Phasianidae; genus Meleagris; species Meleagris gallopavo. The sequence goes on from NC_139435.1 coordinate 75,800,754, forward strand.
AGGTCAGTATTTTGGGCAAGAAATTTAATATATTAAAAAAACAGCTTTTTGAGAGAGAGAGAGAGAGAGAGAGAGAGAGATTTTAGAACTGTATTTGAAAGATATCTATACAAGGTGCCACTTGTCTTTTTGGCACTAAGTTTTCTGTAGGAACCATGGAAAACAGTCCATAGGTTTAGCAGCAGATGCAAGGATTATCCCCCGTTCACCATTTCTTAATGTCTGTACAGTGTAGCTGTGAGGTATGGGCCCCTTTCCATTACAGTACCGTGTAACTCAAGCACATCAGTAAGGAACACATAATTAATGCAGGCAAATTCACTGTGAGCTCCTCATTTTTATTTCTATGTTTAGGAGAACGACAGCTGAGGGAGAAAACAACTGCTGTGAAGAAATGGAACTGTTTAAACAGCTGAGGTGTTTTCCATAGGCCTTCCAGGGTGCTATTTCCTCTAATTGAAGAATGAATGCAATCATGCCTCCGCAGTCTGACTGCTCCATTCTAACAGTTACTGACTGCAGCAACAGCGACTTCAGCTTGATCTCTATGGAATAACTGCAAAGCTTTTGCTAGCAAGTGGAAAAACCAGGTTTCCCCATGTCCAAGAATTTGGCTTGCTTTTGTTAAAAGATCTACATTTTATTTCAATTCTATGCATCAACACCATTTTCCAGTTTTGAACAGAAACAAGTTCTCTTGTATGACAAACAGCACAGCATGAACACGAATCAGAATGACACAGCCTTTGCTCTCCTACAAGTAACTCTGAGAAATAAATGGCCATATAATCTCCAGCCTTCACTTTAAACACTGTTTAAATAGAATTTGAACTTTCCTTTATATAAGACGAATGTCAAGAAGGTTTTGAAGAATATAAAGCAAACTATAATGCTTTATTTAATGTGACCTCTGAGAGTTTAAACTCAAGTGGTGCTTGACACTGCAGTGCCTCACCTGTGGATGGTTCTTCCAGACCTCGTACACAACTCTCAAAACATGGAGTTTTCCCTCATCACTTTCAGCAAGCGTTTTGAAGACTTCATGAAACCTTTTAACAGATGTAAATTAGTCAGTGAAGGAGCAGGGCTCAGGTCAAAAGGGTATCTGATATGAGGTAAGTGGTTCAGATTGCCCAAAAAAGGAAGTTTTGGGACTTTATACAGCAATTCCTGAACAACTGCTAACAGGAAAATACAACCATTTGAGATAAAAAAAAGATATACTCCTAAAAGCAGCTTAAATCTCAGTGAATCTCCTCCTGGAAGGTGGACTGTATTTCTCATATTCCCAGAAGTACGAGGCACACAGAAATGCTTCCTGTGCTCAGCTGGGGCAGAATGTGCTGCTTTTAGAGCCTTAGACCTTCTTGATATGTTTCCATTAACTTCAGACACCCAATCTGCCCTTTTGAAGGAAATGCTGCTAAAGCCTCTGTTTTACCAAGTTATGCTGAACACTACACAGCATTCACAACTCAGCATTTTGTAACTACAAAGAATGACCTAATGGCTGCCAATGCTGGTGCGCAGCAGTGAAAACACCATGGATGTGTACTCACCTCAGCCTGCCTCTTATACTACTAACTGCAGGTTACTACCTGCAGTTTATTGTAAACATGTCCCTAAAATGCTTCCAGGTACAGGTTTTTGTATCAACCGCTTACTTTTAAAGAAGAACAGAAAAGTAATTCATTAAAGTGCATCTGACTACTGCCTTCCTAGATCATAGATGCTTAGTATCTCCGAAGTACAAAGTATTAAACTCAACATGTAATTTTCAGTTAACTCTATTCATGTTTCACTTAACATTTACAACACTTCTGTTCCTTCGGTATGAGTGTCACTAGCTCTCAGAGTCCCAATACACTGAGAAGTACCTAAAACATTGCTGAAGCTCGCAGATCTTTTTTTTCCAATCGTTTCATTTACAGAACTAAACAGCTCTGCCAACCCTCAAATAGTGCACGTTACACTTACTTTGCCAGGGCGCTGAAGGAGTGGCTGAAAGACTTTGCAGCAAGATGGAGCAGAGTCTGAACGAAGACTTCTATTTTCAAAGGATTGAAAGTAAATCCTTCATCTGCAAATTATTTAAAGTTTTATATATAATGCTTACATTAAAGGTAACTGTATGGTTTTAACTCATTTCAGGCAAAGTTTTGGCAATAAAGCCACGCAAGACAGAGAAGGGTGCTAGCAAACAATTTAGTCTTTGTTTTACTAAGCACTAGCCATGTTGCAAATAATCACACCCCCATTTTGTCTTGGGGTAAACACACAGAAAGATTTCCAGGTCAGTGAAGAAGCTACCAGAGACACAGCTGCTATAAAATAACAGCACTCAGACAGCAGCAGAGGACAGCCAAGGAAGCTGCAGAAGCATGCAACAAGATGAAGGCGTGGTAGACCATGAAGAAAGGAGAGTAGATGTGGACAGGGAAAGCTAAAAATGATTAGGATGCAGAGGATGGCCTTTTCTGATATGGGAGAAAAGTCCAACGAGTGTGCATAACAAATATGGGTAGTAGAGGAGAATGGTGCTAAATCTCCTCCTGTGCACCTGAAGACAAGCAGGTTGGAGAACAGTTATTGCTGTGTGAAGCTTAAAGCAAACTGGGAAACACGTGGCATGCAGAAAACAGGTTACTATTGCCCTCTGCTTGCATAGGGGAGCACTGTCTCATACTGCGGAAACACTGGAACTCACTGTGCAGATCACTTCTTTCATTTGCTTAAAAGTGAAATTCTCATTCCTGCACTCCTCATCCCCTAAAATATGCAGGCTTTAGGAATCAATACTGTCTGCGTCTACAGATCCAAAAAGAAGTCACGCAGAGTACCATTGTGTGTTCCTATCTTAGGAGAATCTTCTATGGAAGATTAGCCAGCATTCAGGCTGTTCTTATCTGCTGTGGGACTGCTCTGAGAGAAGGGGAGCTCTTGGGGAAAAGCACTGATTTTACCAGGGTAGAACAAGCAGCATGAATTGTACTCTGCTGGTAAAGGCAAGGGAGATGCTAAATTCCAACACACTACCTCTGTCAATAATCTGAAGAAAACCAATCTCAAGCATTGTGTTACCTCTGTTAAGAAACAGGCTTGCTTCTGCAGATAATGTGTTTACAACAAACTCTAATAACTGTGCATTATTTCTGCTTACTAATATATTCAAATCAACTATTTGAAGGAAGAACACAAAATTTGGTTAACCAACACACATATAGCTCTGAAGTGTATACAGCAACTTGAGCCTCACAAAACCTAGCAGAAGATACCTTACCATCGTCATCATCCTGGTTTGGATTAGGCACATCTTTTAAAATGCTGAAGATTTCATCATTACCAGCCTTGTTTTTAATTGCAATTGTTAAACAGAGTGCCACAGTATATCCAGGAAGAGACCCTAAACAACAGCAAAGAGATAAAAAAAAATTTAGAAAGGAACTGAATCTCTTTTGATATTAGTTTGCCTATCAAAGAAGCAAGATGCACATAACTAGTTGTTTCAACATCACGGTCCATTATTCTATTAAAGCTGCTCAGTAGGTTTCCTTGTCTTCATGTCAAACTCATAACTGTTGGTAGAATCGTTAGAGCTGAGGCCAAGCTCTATCTTGAAGCTCTACATAGCTTCCCTCAATGTCATAAAATACAATACTAACTTTCTTTTTTTCCCTTACTTCATCTTGGATGAAGAAGCCTTCACATTCAGGATTGTTCATTACTCCTTTTATTACTGGTTACATGAAGTTACTTCCCCTCCCCCCCCTCAGATTTCACGTTTTCTGCTGCCTCTGTATGCTCCATTATTAGTGGAATGTTCTACTGTTCTATTATATTCAAAATACTAGCATGCTCCCTTGCTCTGAGGCACTTTGACTTGACTCTTCATGAACTTTAATACTTACTATTGTTTTCATCTCCATACTTGTAGATACACACTGGATTTGCAGGACTGAGGACAGAAAAGCTTGCAGGAACAATATCGATTATTCGCTGATGGTAGGAGAGTCTGCAAATAAGTTTAAGAGCAGTAGAATTGAAACGGGTTAATTCTGAAGTCATTCCTTTACAATGGCTTCCTGATATTTAAGTTTCACGTATGTTAAGAAAATACAATTGCACTGATTAAGTGCTCATGAGCAAGATCTAAGTAACTTATTAATGGATGCTTGCTACTTGCATACCTTGATACTGGGACTTCATCCTCAACCATTCAGCTTTTGAAAAGATTTAGAGGCAGCCTGGTAGGACGCCTCATGCGAAAGCTTATGAAGCTATCCAGAAAAATAGTAAGAGTCGAGTCAGCTACTAAGTCCCCAGTCAAAGGAGAAAAAAAGAAAATATTAAATGCCTTCACGTCTACGTAGCTCTTGATTTTGCTTCCCAGCTTCCGTCAATCCTACAAGGACTTAATTTGGTAAAATGGAAAGACAGAAAACTTGACTTAGTTTCGCAGCATGTTACTATCACACTTGCCTGTACTGAATTCATTCCAAAACAGACTGATCTAAGATTCTGAACAACACAGGCTTTTTGAACATTCTACTATGTCTCCTATCCCTCTATCTCAAGAATTCTGATAGTGTATTCTTGTTGGGTTCTGTGGGATTTTTGTTTGAGGTTTTTTTTTTTAATAATAGGTAGGTTGCTCTGAAAGTAACGCCTCCTAGTATTTTCCTAGAGAAACAGATACAAAAAGCACAATAATGCCATTTGATAGAGCAAATTCTCAGCTACAAAAAACAATTTTTCAGCACAGTCACCTCATTAGCTCTGCATTTACACTGGCAATGGACGAGAGCTTGTTGTGAGGATTGCCATGCTTGTTAAAACCAACACCAGTGGAGGTGATCTCTACTGCTGTCACCACTGCTGAAATGCACCACCCAGCCCTCTGCGCTTATATCCGCTGGCTGGCGTCCACGAACATTCAGCAAGCGTCAGCAATAATGGGTGCCACTTTTTCCCCGCAAAGGAATTCAATCCCACGCTTTGCTCCATACGCACTTCCTTATCAGACGCCATTTTGTCAGACTGCCCCTCTACTGCCATCTGTTGCACGGCCACAGCATGGAGTGCAGCACTGACAGGAAGGCCAACCCCTACTGCCATACCACCATCTGCCTCTGACATTGCGGGCAGCATAATAAAAGTAGAGACACTACTTTTGGATTACTTCAGCATATTCTTTTTAAAAAGAACTACTGACATCAAAGAGACTCACAAGAACTAAAACTCCACTCTTAGTTTTTAGAGTAACTAATGACTAATTCTGCCTGTTTCTTTGAAATCTAAATATTTCTCAGGACTGCTGGCTGATCCCTACTTCTCTCCATGCCCATGGTGAAGAATGTCCCTTTGTAAACAGCTGTAAGCATAATTAGAGCATAATTAGAACAGAAGTTGTGTGCTTCACCTGTTTCTCCCCATCTGCTAGAAGTAGTGCTCTACAACAAGTAAATCAGAGTAAAATCATACAAATAGACTTGTCTCTTACTCAAAACGGAATTTCAAGAACAGACATGTAAGACAGAAATTAGAAGGAGTGTGGAAGCATCCAGACACAAAGATCATTCTACTTAGAGTATAGCTACCTACAGATTTTACTTACCGCATGCATTTTTCCAAAACCTCTCTCACAAACTTGGGTTTGGGCTTTTCAAGGTCCTGAGTAAGACAATCTGACCTATCAAAGAACAGAGGCGATGGTTTTTAGGGAAAGAATTTGTCGTTTAGTCTCTTTCTGGCTTGGTCTGATACATATAAAACAATCATGGTCTAAGCACAGCTGGACTGCCTGACACTCTTTTACAGCATACACATTTTTAAGACAGTGAGATAGCTCATCACTATATCCTTACTAACAGCAATCTTGAAAAGTCATCTTTATGTGCTGTATTTAAGTAGCTCTCCTTTCCACAAATTAGATTAAATTAACTTGTGCTCATGGTTATTCTGCCTTCCTTCTCCCTAGGAAAAAAACATTGTGTGATTTTATAGTTTATTTCTTCCTCATAGGAATTTGAGTTTCTGGCTGATTTCAAATGCATTTCAGATTATGAAGTATCTCAAGTAGTTACAGATTTGTGAAAAACAGCAGCTTGTGAGAAAAAGCACATAAGCATTCCCATCAAGGAGCATCCACGCAAAGAAAAAACTGGTTCTACAAAGACCTCCAGAGGGTCAGGCAACATTCTACTTACACTAAACAGAAACACACAGCTCTGTGAGGATAATGCATGAAACTTAAGTAATGCCACAATATCTTATTGAACATCTCTCCCTGACAGCTGGGCAGATCAGCCATGGAGAGTATATAGAGTATATACGTAGCAGTCTACAGAAGTTAGGACTGTATTAAGGATGTAACTCCAGCTTTAGTGGGAGAGGGAGCAACAGTATACAGTATATGAGAAAGGCAGCAGGCAGCCAGCACAGTGCCTGGAATACAAATCCCATGGAAGCCTGGGGTTAGGCATTGTTGGAGACCACTGAGCTCCTGCCAGGAATGCAAGTTCGAGATTTAGCATAAGAATGGACAGTGGGGCCAGCTCTGCTGGAAAGTCAGGTACTGAGATTTTGAAGGAGGGAAATTGATTCAAAGATCTCACAGATGAAGATGAAAATTGAAGGTTTAGGGTAGGACAGAGCATAACATCACAGAATGAGTACAGGATACAGACACACAGAGCACAAGGGCAAATCATTAAAGTCAGGGAGCCATTCAACAACTGACCAAGAATACGAGACAAAACAAAGAAATTGTGTTTCTACTTCTCTTTAGGGAACGCTCGGACTGGCTTGGTATTTATCACAAAATTAGTCAGAGACAACACAGAGACTGAAAGGATTATCAGGAAAATCTACCTCAAAATGGTGATGAGCAGATTAAAAAAAAAAAATCTCTAAAAAGTTAGAGGAAAGCAATTAGCACAGCCAGTATACTGTGACACTTTCTGGCAAAGTTTGAAAGTTTATGGTTTCTGCATTACGAGTTTCATATTAAAATGAGAGAAACTTACCAATCTTCCCAGCTCCAACGGAACTGGAAGTTACTCAAGTGGTGGGAAAACCAGTTAATGAATCTTTATCATAAGAAGAAAAAAAAAAAGCTCTATTAAATATTTAAAGCGCAGAAAAACTTTCCTTTGAGATTTTCTTGTAAATATATTCTATATGTCAAAGGCAGTACAGCATTACATCAAAAGACGAAGTTCAGAAAATCAGAAACTAAATATTTTGGACAAACAGAGAGCCTGTCATGTTCTACTGTTCCATACAGATGACATACTAAGCTAACAATTAAAACAAACTTACTGTGAATACACAGCTTTACACTTTCAATGGGTAATTAATAGCTCTCCTGCACTCAAACCACCACTCTCCTCCACCTCTGGACAGCACACGTACCACAACTTCATTTCCCAGACCACTAAGGAGCACGCACAGTATAAGACAGAAGAATACTGCGCAACTTACACCAGGCTGGGATGTGTGTAAGTTCTCACCAGCACTCCAGTGGAGTGTTTTAGGAAGAAAAGGCACAAGCCCCCAAACTTCTATTTAGATTAATCAAAATCAAGAGCCCTCTGAAATTGTTTCGAACAGCACCGTGAATTTATAAAAATAATTTTGGATTATTCTTTCCATAGATTCCTTAATGCCCAATGCATAGGAAAAATGAAGAATATCTTCCACCCCTCAAAAACACATTTACCTGTCTACACAGGTTGTATTCATCGTATCCAAACGCATGTAGAGCATTTCTGTGGCTTGTGCAAGCTGAAGTTTCTTGTTAAGGTTAACAGAAAAGCACTAGATAAATCAAATGCAATTCCATTCAGTTTTGGAACAGAATGGCAAGAACTGATACTCCCTTGGACAATTCCAGAAGCAGGTAAATCACACTAAATCCATTGAGGAAGAAAAGGAAGACAAGAAGCCAAAAGCTGTTTTCTCTTCTAACGCTGTTTTTCTTCCACTGCAGTGAGACTGCTGGTTCCTAGAGAAAGTTAGAATTCTCTTCATGCAAGGGAACTGCGCAGACACAGACTACAACCAAGAACTTCTGTAACCTTCCTTGTACCTTAACAAACTGCTCTTGATACTCGTCCACAAACAACCTTTGATCATCACTGAAAACTCAGGAAACTATGTCTACACTGGCTCTGCCCAACAAAGGCATTGTTGTTTTCACAGCATCCCTATTAACATTAAAAGCCTTCTGCACAGAGATCCCCACAATTCTAGGAACATTTCAAGCTCTAATCACTGGCATTATGTGATTTTCAAACAATATACCCTCGTGGCCAAGAAGGCCAGTGGTACCCTGGGGTGCATTATAAGGACTGTGGTTATCACACTCAGGGAGGTGATCCTTTCCTGCCCTGGTGAGGTCGCATCAAAATACCGCATCCAGTTCTGGGCTCTCCAGTTCAAAGAAGAGAGAGATCTTCTAGAGAGTGTGCTGCGGAGGGCCACAAAGATGACAGGGGTCACAAGAGCACTGCCCATATGAGGAAAGGCTGAGAGACATGGGACTGTTCAGCTTGGACGAGTGAAGTCTGAGGGGATCTTATCAGTGCTTGTAACTACCTAAAGGGTGGGTGTTGAGTAGATGGGGCCAGACTCTTTTCAGCAGTACCCACTGATATGACAACAGGCAATGGCACAAACTGGAACACAAGTAGTTCTATACGAGGAAAAACAACTTTACTGTGAGCGCTGGAACAAGTTGACCACAGAGACTGCGGATTCTCCTTCTTTGGAGACATTCAAAACCTGCCTGGATGCTTTCCTTTGCAAACTACGGTAGGAAACATGCTTTAGAGTGAGGCTGGACTAGATGATCTCCAGAGCTCCCTCCCTTCCAACCCCTGTGATTTTATGATTCTGTAATGATATCATGATATATAATAAAAATTTGTGAATGGATAGGCATCTGTTCTCAAGAATCTGTAGCTTGTTGTGAAACGATGAACTAACGTGATCCGAGACTGCAGTAGAATAGGAACAATTTAACAGACAGAATGAGCTAGGGGTCATGTTGCCTTTCTCAGCATGTAACTACTCTTATTTGAGCTGACAGTCTATTATCGACATTCTGAATGCCTCCAGTGAGAGCCTTTGAATGGGAACTCGGTCAGGTTCATTTAAAATCATCTGCAATACTCACACAGTTCCTAAAAGCATAGACTAAGTTTCTCCCTTCCTTTCCTTCTCAGCCTTCAATATGCAAAGGAGCCACACTTTATCCAGTCCTAACAGGATACTTTAACAGAAATTCTTTGGAAGGTGAAAGGAAGTACCAGATCAGTGTTCATAAATCTGAGGAGTCTTGCTCAGTTGGCCAGACTAGACCCATGCTACATGGGCTGAGCTTTTCTCTCATGCAAGTATTACAAGCAAAGCTTCACGTGGCAGCTGTAAAATAGATTACTGATAATATTTATTGCTATTTCTTCACCTACAGAACAAGTGATGTAAAGGCTCCATTTTAAAAATGCTCTCCAGAAGCAAAGAAAGGATACAACTTGTGGTAAAGAACCGGGCTGAAGTTTGCACAGTTCAATCAGCAGTGTTGTGTACATGACCTCGATGTGTGGCGGAGAAGGAAGCTGAAACAACTCTGCAAAAATTACCTGTAGGAAAGGAAGGCATAGAATCGGAGTACAGTCAGCTTCAGAACAGCAACATCAGTCTTAAACAAGCACATACCCAAATAGGCTAACGTTATTCTGTCAAGCTCAAGTTCTAGGAGAAAAAGGTAAAGCTTACAAAGACAGTGGTAACTCTGTATCATATTAAAACATTCTAAAATCACCCTCACCGTTCTGTACTAACACAACACAGTCCCAGCATTAAACATGATACATCTAAGAAAGTGTGTTCAGCTGTATTATGCCCTAGCGCAGTGTTACCAAATGATGTTGGCAAAACAAAGCTGAAATAATCTGATTCTATTAAATAGTAAACATTAAACACACTAAGCGAAGCTTAAGCATATAATGTGAAAGATGATTTACATGAAAATTAGACTGTACTTTTCCATACTATTCTCTTTTCTCTTATACAAAATAATAAACGAATATAGCCACAACCTGCAACAGAAAACAATAACCACCACTCCACCTGACAGAAATATATGCCCTGTATCCCCTTGGCTGAGGATCCCTTTAAGAAAACTAAATACAACCCTGCAGCCAGCATTCGTATTTTATTTTCAAGTTTGCTCATAGGAGCGTGTCAATCTTTAAGGGCTATGAAGAAGTCACCACTGTGCAACACTCGTATTTGAATTTCTGGTTAGTCTGCATGCCATTCTCAACTAGATTTCAATCTAGTTCAAAATCATGAACCTTTGATTCATTACAGTTGGTAATTTTCCTCACTGACGACTTTAAACTTCTGAATAAACACAGGAGAATTAAAGCTTAAATGAGTAAGCAGTAGATAATGCTCTTACTAGTTTCAGAAATCATTGTCCATTTATAGGTTTCACAAACATCACGTGAAAACACACTGACAAGGAAATACTACAGTTTGAGGATGGACTTGGAATCATAACAAGACTAAAAGGAGCTGAAGAACTTCTCCATGGAAAAAGCTTCTGGGTCTGATAAAGATGGAGGACTGCTATCCACTCCTGCTCTTTCAGGACAGGTTACATGAGGAAGCCACAAGGAAATGACAAAAAATTACGAGATCCTCCCTTGGGATATAGGATTATCAGGAATATGCAGGACATCAGGAACACAAGTACTGTTCTCCTTGTTCTTCCTGGCTGAAGACTGGGATTTGGGCAGGATAGAGTGAGAGGACCCCTTCAGTGACTGGCTGCATGAATGGTATCATGCTCAGCATTACTGGTTCTATGGTTTTGGACACACCTCCAAGAGATTGGGCAAGCTGACACTGGATGGGATGCAACTGTTAGGATGGAGCAACAATTTAAATAGGCTGGGTAGCAGAACTTTAAATCTGATGGGGGAAAGGTTTGTACTTCTGACAGAGAAGAGCCAGGAAACACTGTCATTTTAGGAAGCAGCAAAGGAAAACCTCAGATTTGTCTCAGTGCTCTTACAAGAAGGTAACATGGCCATTAGCCTGCCTGAAATGCCTCTGCATCAGTGCATGCAGCATGGGAAATGAACAGAAGGAGATGACACCATGGTGCAATTAGAAAGCTGACTTAACTGCTAGCACAGAAATGTAGTCAGACAAGTCACATAAGTAGAAACACTTCAGCTGAGGGCTGCAAAGTTTTTAGAAGACAGGCAAGGAAGGAGAGGGGAAGGAGTTGCACTGTATGTTAAGAAATGGACAGACTATGAAGAGCTGCCTCTAAAGAACAGCCACGACGAGGTTGAGTGCTTCTAGGGACCATTCCAATAAGGGACTGGAGGTCAGGCACCCTGACCAAGGAGCCAATTGACGAGGTCTTCTTGCTTTGTCTGCAAAGCATCCTGATCACAGGATCTCATCCTGATGGGGGATTTCAACCACCTGGATGTCTGCTGGGAAAGCAACATGGTGGGCTTTAAGCAATCCAGGAGACTCCTGCAGTGCACTGAGGACAACTTCCTTGTCCAGATACTAGATGGACCAACAGGGAGTGAAGCATTACTGGACCTGGTGCTCAGTGATGCAGCTGAAATCATGAAACAGGTTAAGTCTGGAGACAGTGTGGGCTGTAGCAGCCATGTCCTAGTTAAGGTTGTGATTTTAAGGAAGATGGGCCCTGACATTGAGGAGAGTGATATTTCATCTGTTTGAAGAATTATTGAGACTGAAATGTGTACAAGTCTATGGGGCTGAACAACATCCATCCCATAGTCCTAAAGGAACTGGCTGATGTGTTGCCCTGCCACTCTCATCAGATTTGAGAAGTCATGGCTGTCAGGCAAAGTCTCTGGTGACTGAAGAGAAGGAAACATCATAAGGAAACATCATTTTTATGAAAGAAAGGCAGAAGAGAAGACTTGCAAAACTACAGGCCATTAAGCCACACCTTTGTGCCTGGTAAGATCAAAGAACAGATCCTCCTGGAAGCTAAATTAAAATGCTTGAAAGAACAAGGAAATGATCTGAGACAGCAAACACAGATTCACCAAGGGCTGACCGTGCCTGACCAATCTGGCAACCTTCTATGATGGAGTGATAGCATCAGTGGACAAACAAAAGGCAAGTGATGTCATCTATCTAGACTTCTGCAAGGCCTTTGACATGTTCACAGAATAACGAAGGTTGGAAAAGACTTCTGAAATGCTCAATTCCAACTGTCAATCAATCACCACCATGCCTACTAAATGACACCCTTCAATGCTGCATTCTACACATTTCTCAAAAACCTCCAAGGATGGTGACCCACCAACCATATCTCTCGCAGCTCCTCATCCAGATGCCTCCTGAACACTGCCAGGGACGGTGACTCCACCACCTCCCTGGGCAGCCATTCCAGTGCCTGACCACTGAGAGAAAAAGTTCTGAGTTCAAGTCGGGCTTTTGCCTTCCTGACTTCCTCCCTGCATACCTTAGCTACTCCCTTGTAATCCCCCCAAGTAGCCTGCCCCTTCTTCCAGAGGACATAGGCTCTTTTTCTCCCTGTATCTCAACAATAGTCCCCGGCTCACCCACACCGGCCGTCTTCCCCTACGGCTCACCTTACGGCACACAGCGACAGCCTGTTCTTGTGCCTTAAGGTTTCCGTCTTGAGGGGCGTCCAGGCTTCCTGGACCCCTTTACCCTTGAGAAGCGACTCCCAAGGGACCCGCGCAACGAGCGCCCTGAACAGATCAAAGTCCACCTCCTGGAAGTTCAAGTAAGTACTTTCACTGGTCACTCTTTTGACTTCTCCAAGAATAGAGAATTCTCAACCACCTTCTGGGTAGCTTGTTCCAATGCTTCACCATCCTTTCTGAGGAAGGATTTTTCTTAATATGCAGCCTAAACCCCCTCTGGTGCAACAACACACCACATCCTTATCTCTAAATTAGAGAGACAGATTTTAAGGGTGGTTAAAGAATTGACTGGATGCTTGCAGCCAGAGGGTTGTGTTCAGCAGGTCTACGTCCAGGTAGAGGCTGGTGACTGGTGTGCCCCACGGGTCCATCCTAGTACTAGTGTTTTCCAGCATCTTGATCGGTGCCCTAGAAAGTGGGATTGGGTGCACTCTCAGCAAATTTGCAGATGGAACCATGCTGTGTGGTACAGGTGATGCAGCAGAAGGAAGGGATGCCATCCAAAGAGACCTTACAGTGCTGAGAAGTGTGTGCATGTGAACCTAACAAGGCCAAGAGCAAGGTGTTGCATCCAGGTCAGGGCAATTCCAGATATGAATACAGACTGGGAGAAGAACTTATCAAGAGCAGCCTTGCAGAGAAGGACGTGAGAGTTTGGGTGGACAAAAAGCTGGACATAAGGCAGCATGTGCTTGCAGAATAGAAGGCCAACTGTATCCTGGGCTGCATCAGAACAGGGGTGGGCGTCCAGCAGGGTGAGGGAAGGCATTGTCCCTCTATACTCAAGATGATCAGAGGGTAGACCAACTCTCCTGTGAAGAAAGGCTAGGGATGTGCACTTGGTCAGCCTAGGAAAGAGAAGGCTCCAAGGAGGCCTCAGTGCAGCCTTCCAGTACTTAAAGCAAGCTTATTAACAGGAGGGAAACAGACCTTCTGCATGGTCTGATAGCGACAGAACAAGAGGAACAGTTTCAAACTAAAATGGGAAATTTTGTTCCAACACAAGGAGGCAATTATTTCTCTCAGAAGGCAGTGAGGCCCTGGCAGAGCTGCCCAGAGAAGCTGTGGTTGCCCCATCCCTGGAGCTGCTCAAGGCCAGCGTGAATGGGGCCGTGGGCAGCCTGAACTGGTGGGGGGCAATCCTTCCACAGCAGGGAGGTTGAAACTTGGTTTGCTTTAAGCTCCCTTCCAACCCAAGCCATTCTATGATTCAGTTATACTGTTAAGACACATATGGTAAAAAAGCACTGGGGAACACCTTAGGTACAGAATTGCTTCTGCTGTCAAGACAGGAAATAGCAACAATTGCGTGATCAGTCATTATCTATTTGAGATACTGCTTAAGATGGTAGTTCTGATATTCATCACATGCTCATTACCAATTATTCATGCAAAGCATTTCATGTAGTACCGTGGAAACAACTGAGTGACAAGAAACATCAAGACACTGACAACCTGAATGTATAAAATTTGTCAAGCCCAAGTTGTATACCAAAAGCTTTACAAGTGCAACAGGTCCTACTAGTTCAACAGCCTAGTGGTGTTGTGGCTCTGCTCACAGCCACCATTATTACCCACATAAGCATGAATAAGAAACTACTGAGACAAAGGTGACACATTTCAGAGTTTTGTGCACAGAGCATTCCATGCTTAACATGACAGACTACAACATGGAGCATCATGGATCTCAAAAATAAGCGCTTTTTGGGAAGGTACTGAGCAGTATACATTTGCTTCTGTCTCTCTGCTACTTTCTGAATCTTAGGTAACACTTGCCTGTATTTGTTAGACATTACTTCTACTGTTCTGTGCGGTACTACAGAAGTCAAGAGAAAATTCTGCTGAACTGTTGTTGAAAGCAACATAATACTAACCTGACTGTTGAGAGAGAACTTATAAAGGAATAGAAGCAAGCAGACTGTAGAGAAGTCTATAAAATGCATGCTAAGCCTTAAAACCTCTGGAATTTCATTACAAATTTAAAGTCATAGGCAATAAAATAACAATTCTAAAAGAACTGGAAATTGCAGAAAAGAGAGAATTCTGACAGTTACATTCATACAGTTCATACATCAATCTTGCATTCCTGTGCAGACATTTCACCCATGCAGACCTTTCTTATTCTCATACCATTCAAGTTTTCAAATCAGTGACTTTCCAGGACGTTTAACTTATGTATTTGGGAACTGCAACTGCTGATAGTAAAGTAAGTGAGCATAAAGCATCCAGCCATACACAGTTCTGGAAGATACAGAGGGCCACTGAAGATACCTTGATGTTAAGGCAGAAAACTGCTGCCAGCATGAAGCTTTCTCTCATGAAATCAAAATTACAAAAAGAACAACATGACCACAAGTAACACAACTTAACAGCACTTAGAATATTTGTCATTTTGGTACCAGCAGGAATTCTCAATCCCACCCTTATAAAAATCAATCTTCTTTGTAAGATATATTCATCATTATAATCAACAACAAAATTTCTACTTATAGTTTGTTCTTCATAAAGCCTTTAGATGACATGAACAAGGTTTTAAACAGCCCTGCATCCTGGAAACAGACTCCTGAAGTAGGAGAGCAAGACAAAAATCTGTACTGTTTTTCTGATACACTGTCTACACTGAAAGGTGCCCTGGAGGAAACAAACCACTATTTCATTTCAAGCTCCTTTCAGGACCAGGACAACACAGTCAATTTAAAAAACAAACAAAACCCAACAACACTTCCCCTCCCCACCAAGTTAAAAGTACCAACAAAAATAATAAAATTAACAATTGCATTGCATATAACTTAACTTGCCACATAAAGGCACTGCTTGCATTCAACAAGGCTCTGGTTGACTCCCAAATCATACTAATTTAACTGAACTTATCATCAAGATAATTGGGACTTCTTATTAGCAAAAAAAGAGCCACAAAAAAGATGACTTATAAAATGCATACCTCTACTATGTGATAGTTCAAGGGTATCTTGTTATTTCCTGGATAGCTCAACAGTTGGGCAGCACTGCAAAAGCATAGACACATTTAGTTCACAGTGTAACGCAGCAAACATAACGTAAAGATTAACTCACAAAGTCATAGGGAATGTTTAATTCTCAGCAGGAAGTCACACACAAAAAAATCAGCACACATCCATCAAAATCCCTTCCAAAGACTGCCCCTTGCTACACATAACACAAAATAATCAGCACAAGAGCACACTAGCATAGCCCAAACTTAAGAGCTGTAAGGATGTATTTTCTCTTCCTCTTTATTTGAATTTTATACTATTAAGTAAAGTAGTTTCAGAGACATCTGCAATTCTGGCATGTGTATATGAAGAGGAAAAAAGCCCAAAGCTAAACCAACATTCACAGTGACTTGGAAGCACAGTAAAGCTAACTGATTATATAAGAAACTCTTAATCTTCAGTTTCTCTTTTAACTAGTTCATTATTGTCTATCATTATTTCACAACAAACAACTGATACTTTCTTGATTTCATTTTTACCTCAAGTTAAATTTAAAACTTTAAATTTTCCTCTTTTACTTTGTCAGAGGAATAACAGATTATTCCAGCGCCTGCAACAACCCTGATTCAAGAGAATCGAAAAGTTGCAAGCAAATAACTTCACCAAATACTATTAAATATTGGTTCTGACCATTTTTACACGCTGTACCAACTTTGGTGGCTTTCACACAGAAGCATGACGCAGACAGTTAATTACCCATGGCAAACAACCCTGCTTATCAACTACACACAGAGTGTGCCCAAGCAGAAAGGAAGAAATATGGCTTGACTGGTTCCTGGCACTTCTGAATTCAAACAAAAGAAATCTGTTGGCACTTAATGACTGCTCAGAGCTAGCTCAGTTACCTCTCTCGGGTAACCCCAAAAATAAGACTGCAACAAGGAGCAGGCAGCAAAAGCATTTTCTTGAATGCCAGCTACAGATGAACTAACTAAAGGTTCACCGCACCTCAACAAATCAGCTTCTCTAAAATTCTAGGAAGCATCATATGACCACACTTTCCACAGAGCTTAATGGGAACATGAAGAGCTAGGTGCATCCGCATCAATTTTTGCAGCATATTCTTTATTATAAACAAATTCCTTTCCCAAGGGATCACAGCCACTTCAACCCTGGGATCACACTGACTCTTCACTATCAGAATAGTGCAGCCCCACAGTATTCCAGGTAACAGTTTCAATACAGGTAACTGTAGTGAATCAAGTTCATCAAATGCTCTAGGAAATGTTTAATCTCAAGCTCCTGTTTAGGATTCAGTATTCTGCATTCTGTATATATCCCTGATGCTACTGACGCCATGTTCTTATATAAAAAGTGCCTGGGCTCCATAATGCAAAGCTCTTCCTACCAAGTCTTTCTCTCTTTCCAGTGGGATTTGATGATGCAGTGAAGGTTCTCTTCTATTACAAATCGTTCAACAGAATGGCTGCCAGGCATGACAGGGCCCTAGTTAAAGAAAAAAAAAAAAAAAAAAAAAAAAAAAGATGATGACTCATGAAAGATTACTGCAGTGCTACTACACTTAGCCAGTTATAGAACTAACAAACATGGTGAATTCTCAACTGCCTTGTATCCTACCAAAAACGCACACTCAAGACCTGTATTCAAGACAAAATGAATAGAAGGATTCATTATAGAGGGGAACAAAACTAGAGAAAATAATCACAAGTTCACGTTACAACCGGTTCTTTCTTTGATCTGCACAGCAATGAGGCACTCTACTAACATGCTGCTTGGAAACATTCTTGAGTGAGTGAGGATATGAGAAAAAAGGCCAGAATAGAGTGGACAGAATAAAGTCATGATCTCATTGACTGCAAAAATCACTGGCCAATAAATGAAGGTAGTAGATTTAAGGCAAAGGGATTTACAAAGGCACTAAGGAAAGCAATACACATTCTTTCCCATTCCTACACAACTTTATCTATGTATCTGCTGCAGAACAGTGCTGGAGGTAGTCTGTGGGGGCAAGGTGGACCTTCCACCTACTCCAAAGAATCACATTTATTTTACCCCACAATACGCATCATCTCGTTTTAACAGAGAAGTAAACTGTACTTTTTAAACACTGCAGTAAAAGTCAGAAAAAAGATCAAAATCTTTTGAGAAAGAAACGCTGCCTCTGTGGATGCTGTTACTAGAGATATAAGAGAATTTATTCAGCACTGTCATTCTGAACCCAAGAATCAGAAAAAAATCACTCCCTAAATTCTGCTCCTCATAGACTTCCTCTGCACAGTAACTTAGTCATCCAGTTCATTTCTGCAGATGCACCAAAGTATAATTACTGCCAGTCTTCAAACCACTAACTATACTGGGAGAAAGGATATCACATTTTGACCTGGATTGTACCATGACACTACCAAGGGAGAGTGAGCAAAATCAGCTCACTCTCCCTTGCAGGGGTTACATACCTCAGGGTCATCAGTGTAGTCAAACATCCTAAAAATAACCCTTGGCATAGGATATACTGAGTCTTCAGTGTGAGGTGGAGGAGTGAATGGCGGCAGATTATGTTGCAGTGCTTCACAAAGAATGCTATCAAAAGCCAGGTAGGGCCTCAGAATGTGTCGTTCTTGCCAACGGTCTTTTTTCAACTTCTGAATCTGAGACCAGAGGCAGTCTAAATACTGAAGGGAAAAACAGTGCAAAACATCAGATGTGCTAAATCTTATAATTTGCAGCTTACGGTGCAATCAAAAATGTATGTCTTAAATTCAGGAAAAAAAACAAAAAAACCCAATTGCTTAAATTACTACTTATGGGATCTAGTATTTATTAAACCAAGAAATAATTCAAAAACTAAACATCAGAGCTGCTCCAATTTCACCGAACATTCTGCTAACAAAATGTATCTGCTGTTCTTAAGCAGCAAAAGGCAGACCAGAAATGCATGCATGACAGCCATCCTTTGAACACGTCAGTAAGACTACAGTCATTTCAGTCAGTGCTCACAAGTATCTATACTAGAAGTGAAGAGACATTCTGGAGAACCACCACACTGAAAAGTACCAGCTGCCGCACATTCAAGACAAATGCAATAGTGCCAACAATTAAATATCTTTGCTATGATCTTCAAATCAATTGCCCGGCACTCTCTCAGAAACGGCACAAACATCTACTTGTACTACTAGCTACAGGTCCACTTTGTTTCACTGCTTTCTATGCCCCCGCTAAAAACAGGTTCAAGAACTCAAGTGGCCACACACTCTAGCAGTCTGTCTTGGCCTTACTGATTGCACGTTTGGAGGTGAAATACCTCCACAGAGAAGTCATTTGCATCACACTATGAAATGGAAAAGTACATTAACATCAAGTGCCTGATATGAAAAGTAACATAAGGTACTCTGGAGAACACAAGGGCTAAAAATAAGAAATTTTGCTAATCTCTTATTTACTAAAAAAAAGTGAGAAAATAGATATCAAGCAGGGAGAATAGTCATGATGAATCAATCATAATCATAAATCCTATTTCTTCAGATTGGCATTAACAAGACAGTTGTTAAAACTGGAAGTTTAAAAACGGGTATCTGATTTCACCAGAACAGTGAAAAATGTACAAAAGATTACTGTTCAAAAAGTTTCCTGAAGAGAAACTTAATTTTTTTATCACGCTTTCCACCAAGTTTGTCCTCAAACTTGAGGTAGGAGGAAGAAAAAAAACAAACCAAAAACAACCAGAGAAGGTAAACTCTACACCAGCTCTACACAGATGCCACCTTCCCCCTGTAGTATTTTTACTTTAATCATGAAAGATGACATAGAAGCTGCTGAGTTCAGTTTCTGTACATTTATTCGGCATTTCCTAGTGCTGAGAAAGCAAAGTCACTTCAAAGGTTCCTTCCCAGCAAAGAGAAGACATTATGGGGTAAGGAATTACACTCTGCTTTTCACAGAAGTAGCATGAAGCCCTGTACTTCCAGTTCCAAAAACATCGCCGCAGCTTACAACCATTCTTCACTTAATAACATCTACTCATGGGCTTGTTGGCAAACTAGAAAATGCTCTTCTACTCAGCCCATAACCTGCTACAACTTAGGTCTAAGACTTAGACGAGAACTTCTTACCTAGAACTTGTTTGAAATAATGACAAACAGGAGACAATTCACAGCACAAACACTTCCAGAGGTACCTCTTAATTTTCTAACTGTTAGAACTGTGCTTCTATCACAACAGTTTTTCAAACTTTCTCAAAGAATAATGTTCAGAAACCACTCACTTCTTCCTGTGGATGTGGCTTATCAGCAGTCCAAACTTGTAACATTGGTACATGTATCTTCTGGCGGCGTCTGTTTACACAGAAAAGAAAACCTAACCCTTAACAGCATTTTTCGTACAATCACAATAAGGGGAAAAAAAAAATAAAACAAGTACCCTACTACTTAATCTCTTCAGTTGTTGAAGTCTAGTATGCAAAAGAAAAAAAAAAAAAAAGAATTGTAATTATAATCTGTTATCATATCCTGAGAGCAACGTTAACTTGAATCACCTAGACAAAATCTAGTCTCACTGCACAGTAGTAAGGTCACCTTTTGGTATTTGCAGCAGTTACTGCTACAGCTGTACCAGCACAAGCTGGACAAGACTGTCACCATACCCTAGCACTAGACAATGCAACTAAACTCTTAGAATTATAAAGGTAGATCACTTATCTGTCCATTTTGTCAGTGTTCTTCCCTTTCCCCCTTTTCTCCCAACAACAAAATGACTCAGATCTAGGACCTGGTATTTTTTTAAGTGAACACTAATCAAAGTTATCGTTATCCCGAACAAGTATCTAAAATAATACTTTACAACTTACTTCAGATAGCTTTCTGTCTGAGATAAGAGACGATCCATCTCAGCATCCTTTTTCTCGTACAATTCCTTTCCAACCCAAGGCAAAGATGACAGAAATGCAAATATGTACCAGTCACATCGTACCTACAGGAAAGAAATATTCTGAGACTGAAGCATACAACTAAGCTCCAGAAAATATTACATATACATTGCACTTTAATTTAAACTACTGTTTTGTGGTGACACAAAGATCAGCAACTAAAGACTGGATAGGCAAGTCACGAACAGAAAAACATATATTACTGGTTGAAATGTGCAATTTTTAACTTGAACTATGACAATCAGACTTAAATAATCACTTTCACAGTCTTTCTGCAGATTATCTTCATATTTTGAGTGTAAACAAACCTGGCAGAACAAGTCAGACACTATGCAGTTGCCAAGGCAAAGTAAGATTAATTTAGTGCAGATACCTCACTATGGAGGCCCACACTTTCTTACTACACAAGTATTTTCTAAATGCCAGGGGCCACTTTCACTCATATCAAGGAACTTGCAGATACCAGTCCATCTAGGTTGCTGTCTCCAAAACCTTCCTGCACCAAGCAGAATTATAAAAGCAATGGTAAAGTAATGGTGCCTGTGAAAACAGCCATGGGGGAGCTTGCAGATTTTTGGCTTACTTGTGGTACATCTTCCTCCTGTGTCACGCTCACAAAGTTCTCAAACATAGCTACCATCGAAGGTGCAGCTATGACGTGACAATTCACAAGATCAGACAGAAAACGAACCTAAAAGAGTCCAAAAAAGTGTTTTCAATGAGCATATTTTATCTGACTGTCCACGATAAACATTACTTGAATAACTACAACCAAAAGGTATGGGTAATCATTCAGTACTAGGAAGGCAGAAATACTGTACACAGGTACACCAGGCAACCACAAGGAACAAGCAGCATAAGCACAGTTGAACAGTTTGTCCATTATAATGTCCATAAGGTCAGTCCTTAATAATTGTAACATTACAACTCCTAATGATGACAGGGTAGGAAACACCAATATGCATTGAAAAGCATGCAAACATGTTACAGAACACACAGAATGACAACAACCACATTTTCTCTCCCCTAAGTGGAAAAAAGATCACTAAAATTACAGAAGTGTAAAAAAAATAAAAGCCTTCTTAAATGATGAAGATTGATCAGTTCCTTCATGAGTCCAGAAGTGAACCAAAAATGGCAGGGTTGACTCTATACACCATTTAGAGTCTTTTAGACAACATAAATTTCTATAGTTAACTGTTCATAAATACAGACAGCTACAGAGAAAGAGCCTATGCAAAAGCTGACTGCATGGTCAGGTCTCAGAAAGGTGACAGTGACTAGGAATCAGCCTTTGCAATGAAAACATTCATCCTGGCAGGAATACATCACTGATTTGGAGGCATACTAACAAGGAATCCAGACTGACATAAATGACAACTTAAGTAGAAAATAACTGGAGTACCGCAGTGGTACGCGTTATACTGGGAACTGTTCTCTCCTCCCTCATCAATCTTTTGAATGCTTTGTACCCTCTTTGATGTAACTCAGTTATCGCAGCAATCTCAAGAAACAATTAAATTCTAACAATGACAATCTCACTTTTGTGTTTTTTTTTTTTTAAGGCTTATTTTTTCTTAAGGACGTACCCTCTCACACACACAGAAGTCTAAAAAAAAAAAAAACCAACACAGCAAAATACACCAAAAAAGGGCATTTTTTCATGAAGGCCTACCACTGGGAAGAAGCCTTGGGAAAGAAAATTTGAGCTAAGCACAGAGCAGTGCTCAAAGAGCACTTTCCTAATATTAATTGCAAAGAACAGCCTCGGATGTGTCTCTGACAGAGCTGAGAATGGACTTCCACTGCCACCCTCCTAACTGTCATTGTCTCACAAGTTGTTTGTGAGTGAGCACAACCAGAGAAGGTGAAGTTGAAGACAAAGGACAGTGCCTTCAACGGTGTAACGAGAATTTTATTACCAAAGAGGTCCCACTGCCAAACAGCAGTCTCTTGACAAGGTGCACTGATATACTAGAAATTTAATTTTCACATAATGGGCTTTAAAAGAAGCAGGGTAGCTTGCAACTGGACTTCTCACTTATGAGATCTCCAAAGTCAGAGCTCTCAGTGAGAGCTGAGCAAGCGGTTTCAGAGAAAACACTAACAACTGTCTGCTTGATGACTACCCCTTTTCAGGAGACAGATAACACAGGCCTGGTAGCAGTCATGAAACACTGCTTTTAAGACTGAGTCTTTTTTTTTTTCATCCATGGGAGCCAAAGGAGCAACGTATACAAAATAAAAAAATAAAGCATGAGTTTCAACCACTTTTTATATTTTGCTGCAGAAAAGGTTGGCAAGGATAGAATGACCTCCCTTGGCTGCAAGTTAATTTGCAACTGAGGAAATACACATTTGGAACACAATTTGCAACTGTGACATGATTTTTCTCCCCCTGGGAAGGAAGTATTCCTTGTGTAACATATGTTTTCTCTCAGTACATCTACACACCACCACACATTGATGAAATGTAAAGACTAATACATGTAGAAAGGCCAAGCTCTCATGGAATTAAGAAAGGTGAAAGGGAGGAGAGAAAAAAGGTGAGAAAAACATCTAACACAAAGAGACACTTACTAAATGGACAGCTTCATTGTACATATTGACTTTCAGACATTCTTTAAGCTGACGAATCATGGCTTCTACAAATTCCCCACCAAAGTTGTAGTTTCTGGCATTCAGCAACCCAACTAGTGTTGTGTAAACAGTAAGCTTTTCTGGTAACAGACGTGCACTGACACAGAAAGAGAAACACGGTGTTAGCACTTGTTCATCATAAGCCAACTGGCAACAGCATAGCAGCTCAGAACTTGCTTACAGTAAGTTAAACTTGTTTCATGTGGAAGTAACAAAAAGTGTTAGCATGATGTAGTTGTGTCCCATGCTTAATACCTTACAGATTTTTTTTTTTTTTTTTTTAGGAATGCAGATATCTCTTGCAACTACATTTAAGTTATTTGCTTTTTATTTATTTCCAATTGTGAAGTGTTCTGGAGGTCTGGCCAAGCAATGTGATAGAATTTATTCAAAGACTTAAAATAATCTTTTAAATTCATAATTTAGACGTAAACATTAAGACTACACAAGATCTACACATTTTACACTGTTAAGTTTGATCCTAAGCTTGTCAAGTCAAAACAATTGATTTAGGGAGATGATAGGGGAAAAAAAAGAAAATGCTGGGTCCTACTGCAAAAAAAAAAACAACAACCTCTTTTGTACATCTGTAGACTAACTCCATTTTTTGCAATACATCTTACTGCTATAGGAAAAAATGACATTATTGTATCAACAAATATTCCTAGCAAACATATTTAAAACACATGCAATGCTATAACACAAGCTGCTGGAAAATTTTCCCCTCTGCTTCCTTCACACTGCTCTCATGCACTGAGGCAGCCCCCTCCACAAGCCCATCCTCACACAGGGATCCTCTGCTCCTGTTGCTCACTAGGGAGTAGAGCACTGCCAGCAGCCCCCCTGTGTTCCCAAGGATGGGCTCATTAATCAGGAGCACCACGTGGCCAGAGCAGAGAAGCAGACCACAGGAAGGCATCATGGGCAATAATGCTGGCAGCCTACAGCTTCAGTGCCTTCGTTTCTTTGGGAAGCAGGGTGCTACCCAGCATTCTGCTTTTGTTGCTGCTGGGGAGCAGTACAGATTCTCTTTTGCTTGAAGCCCTGTATACATTTCATGTTAGTGTACTGCAAGGAAATACCTTTCTTAAATTACCCACAGAACTCAGTGAGTTCATCCTTCCTATTTCTTCTTGTAGGGAAGCCAACTTGATATGGTAATAGCAGCCAAGGACTAAAAGCCACCACAGATGCTCAGGTTCTCTTAAACTCTTCAACTCACACACTCAACACAAAGAAAGCGAGCACCCCTCAGTCCCCCCCATTCTTCTGCATACGTACACAGTACACAAAATTCTTAGTATCTTGCTTTTGTAATTTGGTAGATCAGCTTCCAATACACCAGCTAGGCCCTCCAAGTTGCTCTCCAGGGATGAATTACTCTACAGAAGGCAAAAAAAAAAAGAAGAAAAAAAAGAAAAGAAAAAAAAAGATAATATTTCAACCTCAACCAGACAACATGAAACCTGACAGAGAAACCAGAGTGCAGCATCATCCACGTCAGCCCGTGCTGAGCCCAGCTCTCTCCGCAGCTCCCGTTAGGGCAGACGATCCCCGTCACCCGATCCCCCCTCCTCACAGCGGAGCTTCGGACGCGGCGAATCCCCAGCCTGGGACCCTCCCAGCCGTTCGGGAAGCGCAGACGGCGCACAACGCAGCGGCCGCTCCCGGGAATCCCGCAGCGCCCACAGAACGCAGCACTGCGGCCGAAAGCTGTTCCAGCATCAGCCCCGAGCCGGGCGTCTTCCGGCCCGCCACCACGCGGCCGCCGCTCCTACCTTCTCCCCTACTCTGCAGATGAGCGACTCGAGCCTCTCCTCGATCTCCGACGGCTCCGACGTCCTCCGCCGTTTGTGAGGCTGCCCTGTTCCGACACACCGAGCACACCGTTACCGCCCGCCGCTCATCTGCCGCCCACCCGTCCCGTCCCGCCCGGCCGCCCACGGCAGCCCGTGCCCTCTCAGAGCTAGGCAGGAAGAAGCGCGGGATCGGCCAGCGCTCACCATCGCTGTCATCGCTATCGTCGCTGTGCCGCCGCCGCGACATGGCGCCGAGCGAGAAGCGAGTGGCGAGAAGCGAGAACTGGGCCGCGCCGCGCCGCGCCGCGCGGGACTAAGACAACCGCGCTCCTTCCCCGCCCACTTCCAGCGGCTTGGCCTCCACTTCCGGTTCCGCTTTCTGTCGGGCAGCACTTCCGGGGTGGGGCCAGCGGCGGGAGATGGCGCCGGGTGAGGCGCAGCCCGGGCCGGGGGCCGTTCCTCGGGGCGGTGCTGGGCCTCAGGCGGCCGCCGCTAGGAAGCAACGCGCTTCCGCCCGCAGGAAGGTACGTAGGGGGCGGGCACGGGGCGACGCGCCACCATCGCCCGCGGTAACGGCCGGCTGTCTTGCAGGCGTTCTCCTTGTTCGTCAAGGCGAAAGAGGTGCCGGCCGCCTGTCCGAGCGGCGGAGCGGCCGTATGGTGGAGGTGCTGCCGGCAGACGTTCCGCGAACGCCGTGGCATCCACCGGCACGTCGGTACGCAGCATGGAGGGGACGTCGAACGGCAGGCGACCGGGCCCGGGCCCGGGCCCGTCGTCGGGGCGGTGTCTGCTGAGCGGGTGGCAGGACGGGACTGCGGAGAGCTCTGCGAGGCGCTGCCCGACACCAGCGGCCTCCGCCGTGAGGAGCTGACCAGGTAAGGCCGGGCACCTGCCGGTACCACCTTTCTTTAGGAGTGATGGCTCTCTGGAGGAGGCCACAAAACGATCAGAGGACTGAAGCACCTTCCCTACGAAGACAGGCTGAGGGAGCTGGGCTTGTTCAACCTGGAGAAAAGAAGGCTGCGGGGTGACCTCCCTGCAACCTTCAGTACCTAAAGGGAGCCTACAGACAGAAGGGGAGTCAGGTCTTGGAAAGGGGAGATAACAGCAGGACAAGGGGAATGGTTTGAAGTTGAGGGAGGGAAGATTTAGGTTGGATGTTAGGGGGAAGTTCTTTCCTATGAGAGTGGTGAGGTGCTGGAACAGCTGCCCAGAGAGGTTGTGCACCGTCCCTGGAGGTGTTCAAGGCCAGATTGGATGGGGCCCTGGGCAGCCTGGTCTAGTATGAAATGTGGAGGTTGGTGGCCCTGCATGTGGCAGGGAATTGGAGATTCATGATCCTTGAGGTCCCTTCCAACCTCGGCCACTCTATGATTCTGTGATGCTCAGCCCGCAGTTTGCTGGCAGCCCTCGAGGCTCCTAGGTGCCTTCATAGAATTACAGAAACACCAAGGTTGGAAAAGACCTTCAAGATCATCCAGTCCCACCATCTACCTATCACCAATAGTACTCACTAATCCATTTCCCTCAGCACAGAATTTAAATGTTTCTCGAACACCTCCAGGGTCAGTGACTCCACCACCTCCATCAGCAGCCCATTCCTTCTTTCCTTTCTTGCTTCCTTGAATCAGGAGTTGTAGACTTTCCAGGAGACGGTTGGTTTATTTGAACTCTCTTGAATCCCATGATTCCTGATGCTGAAATGATATTTCCTTTTTCGACGGAAGCTCTGGAGAAGCAGGCTGTCAGAGTGGTATGCCTTGCTGAAACTGTTCTGTGCTATTTGAAATCTGGGGTTTGTGAAGGAGAGCAGCAGTAGGAAGCAGAACAGCACTGTTTGCTCTGTGTATGAGTATGCACTCTTGCCTTCCATTTTTTTACAGGAATCTGAAAATATGTTCAGTTTTTTTGGTATATTTGTGACTCTGTTGTTAGTCAACATAAATACATGACCTGCAAGTTTTCAAATAGAATGCATGGAGTTGCAATGAGACATTCAATTCAAAAATCTAACCATGTCAGACAGTTATGAGCTCCTTCTTAGCGCAGAGAAATATCTCTCTCTTCACAGTCACACTTTATATACGCCATCACTTTTTGGCAGTTTGCACAGTTGTGAGCAGCTGTTTTCAAGGAGGAAGCACAGGAGTAAAATTTCATCATAAATCTCTGATGAGCACTTTGAGAGCTCATCAAGAATTGCAGACACTGCCATTGAACAAGTTTGATACGCCAGTTTCACAAAAGCAAGCTCACGTATTCCACTAGTCTTATGTCTTGCTACTCTTTTTTATGCTTTAACAACAACAACAACAAAGGAGAAAATCACCTGCTTTTTAAAGGGTTAATGTTAGTAATGTATTTTTGTGCTTTCAACTCTAACATCCTTTTCCTATTTGTTCATCTTTGCTATGTTCTGGGCAGCAAGGTGGGAGAAGTACTTCTTTATTACTGCTACTGTGAGGTGAAGGATCCAGAGAAACTCTGTGCTTGGCAGAAGGCTCTGTGCCAGCATCTGCATCTCACTGGCAAGGTAAGGTTTTACACAACGGTCACGTTCCTTACAGAAAAGCATGCTCTTTGTTTGCTCCAGAATGATGTGGCTTGTGAGACAGCAAGTGTTTTACACCACAAGGTGCTAGTCTGTTACAATTTTTTTGAGAAAGGGACTCTACTCTGTAAAGTATCATTTAGAACACAAGTGCAGCACAGCATACCCTGAAGGCCAAGCTGGATGTGCAGCACACGCAGATTGGGGTCTGCTAGGTGTGTTGCTGCCAAGTGTAGTGGTTAAGGTCATGGCACCAAGTTGTAATTCAGAATTGTCAAGAATGAGAAGAGAACAACTACTGGCAGCTTTGGTCACACCACACCATAGCAGTGCTTGTTCTTGCATGTTATCTTTGTTTATTTTGAATCATGAGAACAACTTTTCCGTGTTGTGAGAACAGCCTTTCGCATAATGTGAGCGGATACAAGCTGAAGGACAGGAAGCTTGCATAAATGTAAGCTCAAGTACAAAATGTGGAGGCCGTGAAACTTGTGGTCAAATGAAGATAAGAAAGTAGAATAGAGATGTCCTGTTGTTGAAGGTAAGATGGCAAAGCAGATACCTCAGCTCAATGTAACATCATTCACAACCTGTTTGGTCTACCCCCCCCTTAAAATGTTGGAAATGTACAGCAAGAATGACTATTTGGCTTCATCTCACGGCCACCAGAGGTGTTAATTACTTATTGGAATTTTATAGAATCATAGAATGGCCTGGATTGAAAAGGCGCAGCTGTATGCAGGTCACCAACCAGCAGCCCAGGTTGCCCAGAGCCACATCCAACCTGGCCTTGAATGCCTGCAGGGATGGGGCATCCACAGCGTCCTTGGGCAACCTGTTACAGTGCCTCACCACCCTCTGGCTGAAAAACTTCCTCCTAATATCCAACCTAAACCTTCCCATTCCCCCTTGTCCTATCACTCTCACACAGCGATTCCCCCTCCTGTCCATACGCTCCCTTCAAGTACTGGAAGGCCACAATGAGGTCTCCCTGCAGCCTTCTCTTCTCCAAGCTAGACAAGCCCAGCTCTTCATACAGAGGTGCTTTAGCCCTCTGATCATCTTAGTGGCCCTCCTCAGGACCCGCTCCAAGAGTTCCACATCTTTCTTGTGGTGGAGGCGCCAGGACTGGATGCGGCATTCCAGATGGGGCCTCACAAGAGCTGAGTGGGGGGGGATTTCTGCTCATGTCCTTGAAATGTAATGAATATGTATACACTATACCCTTAAATATAGAGTCTCTGCCTCTCCCAGTGTACATGTTGGTGGAGTGATCCCCCACGCACTCAGTGCTGTAATAAAGGGAATACCCGCTTGACATAACTCTCTGGAATGTCAAGTTACTTTGTCAGTTTTCTCGGCTTCAATTTAATTTCATGGAGAGCACGCCAACAGACCACTTGGTTCATCTAGCTGGCTATTGAAATTTAGGGGCAGAGGCAAATTCTGGGCTCAAAAGCTGGTGTTCCCAAAGGAGGAAAACTTTTTTCGAGAGGGTGACTCAGAACAGGACACTACTTTGATATTTGACTTGTCTTCCTGAATAGCTTTTCTTTCTATGCCAATAGTAGGAGACCAGCCTCTGCACCCTAAGATAAACCGTATTAGGTTCAAGCGCATTACTGCTGCTGGCAGATATCTCTGTCTAATTGGTTTGGATATCTGCAGTGAATATCTGTCCCATTTACTCTTCTTTAAATTTTTTTTTTTTCTTTTTTTTTCCTCTCTAATGTCTCCTGTGTTATTTGTTTCTTTTCTTATTTTTAGTCCTTCACTTCCTGGTATGTTTTTTTTTTTTTAAATTGTGAATGTTCATGTCAGTTCCTTGTGTCTTAGCTACATAGAAATTTTTGTGTGAACAGTGTCTGTATGCTGTAGTGCAGGATGGACTGTAACATCAAAGCGTTTTTTTTTTTTTTTTTTAATCTTCTTACCAAATATCCTATTTTTCTTCTTTTTGTGCTTTCTATTTTTTTCTATTTCTGGGAACAAGAATTTCTCAGGGTATTCTAACTGAGCTATCAGATTTGCATCCCATCTAGCGTTTTTCTCAGAGCTGGTTTAAAACAGAATGGACTCAGTGCTCTGCATTCTACAGACCCAACCTTCCTTACTCAGAAGGAATGAAAAGAAGGCATCTTCCTTATTCTACATCTGCAGAGTCTAGGAGTGAAGTGTCCTGATGCACTAACTTCTTTTCTTTGGCTCATTTTCTTGTCTGATGGTTGGACAGGGGAGGAGGAAGGTGCCCCTTTCTCGTTCCCCTTTCCAAATTGGTTCAGCAGTTGCCTTTTTGAATGCTTTTTTCTCTTGTCTTCAGTCTTTTTTTTTTTTTTTTTTTTTAACTCCTCCTCAGAAGTTTTCATTTGTGTCAGTGGTGTAGGTAAAATGACTCAAGCTGACACTTAGTACTGCATGCTGTATTATGCATTCTCACATTTTTCTTTCAGCTATCTGAGTCATTGAGCACAATCCCACTGCTCTTTCTGAAGCAGAATTTCAGTAGGAATTTGAATGCTGACTGCAGTATTTGCTTGTTAATCATAGAATTGCTCTGGTTGGAGAAGACCTTAAAGATCATGGAGTCCAACCACAGCCCAACCATCCTACCCTAACTCTAACAGCCCTCTGCTAAATCATGTCCTGAGCACCACATCCAAACGGTTTTTAGACACATCCAAACGGTCGGTGACTCAACCACCTCCCTGTGCAGCCCATTGCAGTGCTCAACAACCCCTTCTGTAAAGAAGTGTCTCCTGATACCCAACCTAAACTTACCCTGGTGCAACTTGAGGCCATTTCCCCTCGTCCTGTCAGCTGTCAGCAATGAGAAGAGACCAGCCCTGCTCTGCTGTAAGCACCTTTCAGGTACTGGCAGAGAGCAGTAGGATCTCCCCTCAGCCTTCTCTTCCCCAGCCTGAACATCCCCAGTTCCTTCAGTCTCTCCTTGCAGGCCATATTCTCCAAGCCCTTCCCCACCCTTGTTGTCCTTCTCCGGCCCCGCTGCAGCACCTCTGTGTCCTTTCTGTACTGAGGTGCCCAAAACTGAATGCAGCACTCGAGGTGAGGCCTCACTAGTGCCGAGTACAGGGGCAGGATGACTTCCCTGATCCTGCTCACCACTCCATTCCTGACACCAGCCAGGATGCCGTTGGCCTTCTTGGCCACCTGGCACAGTGCTGGCTCATATTCAGCCCATCAGAACACCAAGGTCCCTCTCCATCAGGCAGCTTTGCAGCCACTCCTCCTCAAGCCTGTAGAGTTGCCAGGGAGAACCCTACCAGTTAACCAGTTATCATTTCTCTGTTTATTGCTCAAACTTACCTCTCTATCAGATTTTGCTCATTTTCACCACAGTCTGTTTCTGCTGGTACTAAGTTGTAGGCCTGTTCTTTTCTTGCCTTCTAGGTACGAGTTGCTTCAGAAGGAATTAATGGAACAGTTGGTGGAAGCAAAGTAGCTACCAATCTCTACATTGAAGTTATGCTTGCTCAGCCTCTGTTCAAAGATATTTTGTTTCGAGATGATTTCAAGGTATGAAAAACTTATTTTCTGCTTGTCATGGTTTTATGTTTTTTGTTTTTGGTTCTCAGTATTCCGCATCAAAATATCATGTAGTGTACTGGGAAAGTGTTAATGCTCCAATTCCAGGCACCTATCCCTATACAGAAGTAATGGGATCTGGCCCTTCCGGGTGGGGCGGTCTCTCACTGCCTGGCAGTGGGTGCTGGAGGTGCTTTCCTGGCCGTTCCAAGCTTTTCAGGTTTGAATTGGTCTCGGGAGCTCTCTGTCTCCTATCTTATTTGATTTATTAGTTTCAATTTCAATCAGATTGTATTATATTGTGTTATCTTGCATTCCGACATCATAGTTAGTAAAATAAGTTTTCCTCCATAGATTGTTGCTGCTGTTTTTGTTTTCCTCCCTTCCTTCCCATTTTGTGGGCTGGGGAGGGGAGGGCAGGGGCCTACCGCCCCCTGTCACGGGCGTAAATTGGTCTCGTTAACTCTGACAGATTTTTGGTGGAGGATGCGGGCAATGCTGCTTTTTAGCTTTTAGAACGAATCTCTCTCTCTGCTCTTACAGAGCTTCGTTAGGGAGCATTATCAGTAGTTTAGGTTTCTGTGCTGGAAAACTTGACCTTGAAAGACTAGGCGTGCTGCCAGTGTTCTGGGATATTTGTAAACTTTGAGCACTGCTCAGTCTGGGTAGTGCCTTTTTCTTTTTTTTTTTTCTTTTTGCCTCCTTCCTCTTGTCAGTTTCAATTCATTAACCCCTTTTTAATAGACACCAGCAATGAACCCATTTTTCATCGTGAGGGTGTTGAGTAAAGGCTTACAAGCTGTCATGTTATTCTCAACCTATTGGCAAATTATCAAGGCCATAATTACTTGTTGTGGAATTATGTTCATATATAACTACCTAAGGGAATTGACGGAGACACCTGCATGGTACCTGTATGCAATGTGGTATGGTCT
Source organism: Meleagris gallopavo (assembly GCF_905368555.1). Taxonomy (NCBI): domain Eukaryota; kingdom Metazoa; phylum Chordata; class Aves; order Galliformes; family Phasianidae; genus Meleagris; species Meleagris gallopavo. The sequence continues at coordinate 75,832,855 of NC_139435.1, forward strand.
GAATTTTGACATTCACATCCCAGATGGAATGGCTAATTTTACGAACAGCACAATGTTCAGACTGGTCTCCAGGCTTCCTTATCAGTTTGTCAGACGGTTTTCGAATCTCGACTTAATACTCATGTTGGGGTGCGTGCTATTGCTTTCCTGGATTATATTCCTTTACAAAGGGAAGGAGTCTCCTCCAGAACCAGAGAATGCTGACTGGCAGGGAATATAGAGAGGTTTAGGAAAGATCTTAAAAGCAAGGGGACCCGCAGTGTCATGGGACTTTACTCTTGAACACCTGTGGGATCCTGAGAAACTAAGTCAGTATTTGAGTCAGGGACTTATATAACTCTAAGGAGGTACAACTTATTTGGGGTTTGGCTTGTGCTTACTGCGCCCTATATAATACTATTCTGGAGAGAGAGAGAGTTTCCAAGCTGAGGTTCAAGCCAAAATGGAGAATCTCCAAGTCAAATCTGACCAGTTACAAGAGACACCAGTAACAATATCAGTTGCTCCTGTGGAAGGCAAGAAATGGAAACGAGTGTCCACGCGTCTAGAACGGAAAAGAGAAGAAGCGGAGGAGGAGGTGGAGGAAGATCCAGGCGAGGGGCTCTCCTCAGAACCACCACCATCGCGAAAAGCAAAAGGAAAAACTAAGAGACATGCAGAAGACACTGATGATGAGGACATCCTTATTACTACTCGTCGGCCTCTGAAGATGACTGAAATCCAAGGCTCAAGAAAGGAGTTCACACGGGGCCCGAATGAAACTATTGTTTCCTGGTTGTTTCGTTGTTGGGACCACGGGGCCAATAGTTTGTTTCTAGATGGTAATGAAGCTCGCCAACTAGGAGCCATTGCCAGAGACCCAGCTATTGACCGAGGAATTGGTCGATGTTTGGATGAGTCTGCCTCCCTTTGGGAACGAGTGCTAATAGCCGTGAAAGAAAGGTATCGCTTCAAAGATGGCTTGAAGCCTGTGATGAAAAGATGGGATACAGTTGAAAAGGGTATCCAGTATTTGAGGGAAATGGCTGTGGTGGAAATGCTGTTTGACCCTAACTTTGTTCCTAACCACCCACGACAAGACCACGATCCTGAGAGAGTGAGGACGACGCCTGAGATATGGCAGAGACTCATAGCAACAGCACCAGACAGATATGCCGGTACACTACTGTCAGCTAATGACAGATACTGGGAACAAGAGAGAATATCCTTAGTTTTTGAATTGAATCTGACGCTCCAAAACTACGAACAACAGCTACCCCCAACTCACGTTTCCATTGCCGGCATCTCACAAATAACGGACCAACTGAATGAAATGCAGGAGCAAATGTCTCTATTGATTGATCGTGACAAACCTGTGCCAGTATCAGAAACGCCCGGTGAAGATCAGGATAATCAAAAGAGTCTAATGAAGGAGCTGATCAAACTAATGCGAATCCAACTAATTAACGATGATGAACCTCCCTGCTCACGGGCACCATCAAAAATCTCAGCTGCTAAAGGCAACCGCTTTCTGGCTCCAGTGAGGAACAATACATCGCGAATTGCTTTGTGGCGTTACCTACGTGACCATGGAGAAGACATGAGAAAATGGCACGACCAAGCTACTCCTGTACTATGAGCACGGGTGAGAGAATTACAAAGCAGATCAACCACCAGTGCAGTTGCTCCAGTTATCACAGGTAATGAATAGAGGGGCCCTGCCCTCAGCCAGGGGGGGGAAAGGGATAATTGAGTATATTGGACTGTGTGGATTCGATGGCCTGGCACGTCAGAACCACTGAAATATAAGGCACTGGTGGATACTGGTGCACAGTGCACTCTGATGCCCTCGAGTCATGAAGGGACAGAATCAATCCATATTTCCGAGGTGACTGGAGGCTCTCAAGAATTGACTGTGTTAGAGGCCGAGATAAGCCTCACTGGTAAGGATTGGCAAAAACATCCTATTGTAACTGGCCCAGGGGCTCCATGTATACTAGGTATCGATTACCTCAGAAGGGGGCATTTCAAGGATCCTAAGGGGTATCAGTGGGCCTTTGGAATAGCTGCTGTGGACACAGACAACATTAAGCAGCTGTCTGTTTTGCCTGACCTATCAGAAGATCCGTCTGCTGTGGGGTTGCTGCAAGTAAAAGAGCAACAGGTACCGATTGCCACAAAAACGGTGCACAGATGGCAGTACCGCACCAACAGGGATTGCCTGCTCCCCATTCATAAGTTGATTCATCAACTAGAGGGTCAGGGAGTGATCAGCAGAACTCACTCACCCTTTAACAGCCCCATATGGCCAGTACGTAAAGCCAGTGGAGAATGGAGACTGACGGTGGACTACCATGGCCTGAATGAAGTCACACCCCCACTGAGTGCTGCTGTGCCAGACATGTTAGAGCTCCAATATGAACTAGAGTCAAAGGCAGCCAAATGGTATGCCACCACTGACATTGCTAACACCTTCTTTTCCATTCCTTTGGCCGAAGAATGTAGGCCACAGTTTGCTTTCACATGGAGGGGCGTTCAGTATACTTGGAACCGTTTGCCCCAGGGGTGGAAACACAGCCCAACCATTTGCCATGGGTTGATCCAAACTGTATTGGAACGAGGCAGTGCTCCTGAGCACCTGCAGTACATTGATGATATCGTTGTGTGGGGTGATATAGCAGAAGTCGTCTTCATGAAAGGAGAGCGAATAATCCAAATTCTTCTGTGTGCTGGTTTTGCTATTAAGCGGAGCAAAGTGAAAGGACCTGCTCAGGAGATTCAGTTCCTAGGTATAAAGTGGCAAGATGGCCGTCGTCACATCCCAACAGATGTGATTGACAAAATCCCTGCCATGTCTCCACCCACTAGCAAGAGAGAGACACAATCTTTTCTGGGCGCAGTGGGCTTTTGGAGAATGCATGTTCCAAACTACAGCCTCATTGTAAGTCCCCTTTATCATGTGACGCGAATGAAGAATGAGTTTACATGGGGCCCGGAGCAGCAGCAGGCTTTTGAACAGATTAAACAGGAAATAGCCCGTGCCGTGGCCCTAGGGCCAGTACGAACGGGACAGGGTATAAAGAACATCCTCTACACTGCTGCTGGAGAGAAAGGTCCCACTTGGAGTTTGTGGCAAAGAGCCTCAGGAGAGACCCGAGGCCGACCCCTGGGATTCTGGAGTCGAGCCTACAGGGGGTCAGAAGAGGGCTACACTCCAACTGAGAAGGAGATCTGAGCCGCGTATGAGGGGGTTCGGGCTGCTTCTGAAGTAATCGGTACTGAAACGCAGCTCCTTCTGACACCTCGACTGCCAGTGCTGAACTGGATGTTTAAGGAAAAGGTTCCCTCCACCCATCATGCTACTGATGCCACTTGGAGCAAGTGGATTGTGCTGATTACACAACGGAACGGGCACGGATGGGGAATCTCAGCCGTCCAGGAATCCTAGAGGTGATCATGGAGTGGCCTGAAGGTAAAAAGTTTGGAACATCACCAGGAGAAGAAGTAGCACGTGCAAAAGAGGCCCCACCATACAATGAACTACCAGAAAATGAAAAGAAATATGCCCTGTTTACAGATGGATCGTGTCGTATTGTGGGAAAGCATCGCAGATGGAAAGCCGCTGTGTGGAGCCCCACACGACAAGTTGCAGAGACCACTGAAGGAAAAGGAGAATCGAGCCAATTTGCAGAGGTAAAGGCTGTCCAACTGGCCTTGGATGTTGCTGAACGGGAGAGGTGGCCAATGCTTTATCTTTACACTGACTCATGGATGGTGGCAAATGATCTATGGGGGTGGTTACAGCAGTGGGAGCAAAACAACTGGCAAAGAAAGGGTAAACCTATTTGGGCTGCTGAGCTGTGGAAAGATATTGCTGCCCGAATAAAGAATATGGTTGCAAAGGTGCGCCATGTAGATGCTCACGTGCCCAAGAGTCGGGCTACTGAAGAGCAGCAAAATAACCATCAGGTAGACCGTGCTGCCAAGATTGAGGTGGCTCAAATAGACCTGGATTGGCAGAACAAGGGTGAATTATTTCTAGCTCGATGGGCCCATGAGACCTCGGGTCACCAAGGGAGAGATGCAACATATAAATGGGCTAGAGACCGAGGGGTGGACTTAACTATGGACGCTATTGCACAGGTTATTCATGACTGTGAAACATGTGCCATAATCAAACAAGCCAAAAGGATGAAACCACACTGGGGGGAAGGGCGATGGCAAAAGTATAAATATGGGGAGGCATGGCAGGTTGATTATATCACCTTGCCACGATCTCGCAGTGGTAAATGTTATGTGCTTACTATGGTGGAGGCAGCCGCTGGGTGGCTTGAAACCTATGCAGTACCCCACGTTACCGCCCGAAATACCATATTAGGTCTTGAGAAACAAGTCCTATGGCGACATGGCACCCCAGAAAGAATTGAGTCAGATAATGGGACTCATTTTAAAAATTCTCTTGTAAATACTTGGGCCAAAGATCATGGCATTGAGTGGATTTACCATATTCCCTGCCATGCACTAGCCTCTGGTAAAATTGAACGATACAATGGGTTGTTAAAAACTATGCTGAAAGCAATGGGAGGCGGTACATTTAAGCACTGGGAGAAGCATTTGGCAGAAGCCACCTGGTTAGTCAATACCAGAGGATCTATCAGTCGTGATGGTCCTACCCAATCCGGCTCCCTACATACCGTAGACGGAGATAAAGTCCCTGTTGTACATGTAAAGAACATGTTGGGAAAGGCAGTTTGGGTTCTTCCAGCTTCTGGAAAGGGCAACCCTCTCTGTGGAACTGTTTTTGCCCAGGGACCTGTGTCCACTTGGTGGGTGATGCAAAAGAACGGGGATGTTCAATGTGTACCACAGGGAAACTTGATGTTGAGGGAGTGCAGTCAGTAATTCTATGTATATGTATATAGACGTGTGTGTAATGCATTTTAATCATCTTTCGCTTATTCATATATACGTATGTAAATTAAGCATGATGTAGTGATGTAAAATAAGGTGGAATGTCATGGTTTTATGTTTTTTGTTTTTGGTTCTCAGTATTCCGCATCAAAATATCATGTAGTGCACTGGGAGTTCAAGTGTTAATGCTCCAATTCCAGGCACCTATCCCTATACATTACAGAAGCCATGGGATCTGGCCCTTCCGGGTGGGGCGGTCTCTCAGTGCCTGGCAGTGGGTGCTGGAGGTGCTTTCCTGGCCGTTCCAAGCTTTTCAGGTTTGAATCGGTCTCGGGAGCTCTCTGTCTCCTATCTTATTTGATTTATTAGTCTCAATTTCAATCAGATTGTATTTTATTGTGTTATCTTGCATTCTGACATCATAGTTAGTAAAATAAGTTTTCCTCCATAGATTGTTGCTGCTGTTTTTGTTTTCCTCCCTTCCTTCCCATTTTGTGGGCTGGGGAGGGGAGGGCAGGGGCCTACCACCCCCTGTCACGGGTGTAGATTGATCTCGTTAACTCCGTGACACTGCTGTATGGGGCTGCTGAATCACGGCCTGAACCTTTGATTGATCACCTGAGGCGAGCAATGAGTCAGCCACGGGAGCACAGGTGAAGGCAACTCACCTGTGCTGCAGGAAGGGGTGGAGCCTGGCTGCACCTCTCCTAGAGCCATGTAAGAGCTGACTGCCAGTGGGAAAGGATCTCTCTGGAGATCTGCTCCATCAGGAGTTCATCTCACATTCTCTCATTTCTCCAATATAAATTATATTAGCCAAGCTCCTGGATATATATGTATGTATATATACATACATATACATACATATACACGCACACACACCATCTGTATTTCTATTGACTATATGCCATCTGTATACCCATTGATTATACGTCTGCATAGGCATTGTTAATGCAGGACATATTTAAGAAATGAGCACACTGGGTCTTAATAGTATAGTTGATGGGAAAAATTCTGCTCAAACAGGCTTGCTCAGTTATCTTTATTCCCCCCCAAAAATAGACAGAGGAGAGTCTTTGGCTTTCTTTATTCAAATAAAGGGAGAGTCTACTAGGGGTATTTCCCCTTAGGGTCTCAAAGTGTCAACAGCTTCCTTTATATTCCTATCTCCTGACTGTATTGGTCCCTCTTCCTTTCCTCTTTGGCTGAAGTACTTGGAGGTTATAGACTTCCCTGTCTGCCAAATATGTGTTTCCCCTGATACATAACCCCTCCCCCTTTGTGTCATGCATCACAAGTGTAATTATCTCCAACTTAATGGTGCTTAGGGTGGAGAATTCAGTATTAATTAGCCTATTGTGCCTGCACAGTATGTGCAAAGTTCATAAGTTCAAGTTGCTGATCAACCTTTGTAACATAAGCTGTATTTGGTGAGAGTTTACAAAGTAAGTACAGACATCAAGCAAGAGGAATGAGCGAGCTTCTATACAACTTGTGTGCGAGGACACCTGGTCCACAAGACTCTTTTCTCTCAGTACTTCAATGGCTCAGGAGCAGTTCTGCTCTCTCTGTGCTGACCTAAGATAGATGTTCCTAAACTTTGTTTAGAAATCTGCTGGTGCAAACAGCAGTAGCAGTTACTGTAAGCAGTGATGGCATCAGTTGCGAAGTCTTGTGGGCTGCACAGAGGTGAAAGAGGGAATATGCTTCTAATTTGCTGTTCTTCTGCAAGCATTTACTGTCACTTGACTCAAAACCTGGCATCACAATCCATGCCAAGAATTCTCATGGTCCTTGCCTGCTGGTTTAGGTGTTGTGCAGGCTTTGCTGTCCTTACAGGTGCAGTGTCAATTCTGTGAATTGGATGTTTTGTAGGAAACACACACACACACACACACGTATATATATATGGACAGAATCAAGTTTTTCCTCCTTACTGCACTTAGTGCATAACTCTACTTAAGCCTGAACATATATGCTGATTACTGTCTTCAGATGATGGTGGCAGCTATGTGGACCATATGGCTTCCTGGTGGGCTTTTGCTAACCCTTCACTGCATGTAGTTTTACTGAGGGGAAGAAAAGCTGCTTTTGTTTTTACTACTGTTTTTTTTTTCCACACAATTTTACTTGCAGGGAGTACCATTTTATTCCTCTTAAATAACTATTGAAAAGTGTTAGTGAAACTCGTGACTCTCAAATCCCACATAGAACTGCAGTGCTGATTCAGTCTTAGCACTTTGTGTATTGAGTTTGTATGAAACACAGAGGCAAACCTGACCTGTTACTGTGCAGTTGTGAAAACAAAATACAGATGGAACTTTAAATTGGAAATATTTGCAGTCCTGCGTGACCTCTCCGGGCACCAGCACTCATGCATTAGCCCATGGTGGTCTTTTCTGGGTCCTGGTTCCTCTGCATGTCAAATACTCGAGTGAGTATTTCAAGTTCCTGTGCTAAGAGATGGGAACAAATGAGTGAGTGTTGGGCCTGTGGCTATGAAAATACCCAGTGGCCACTGTACTTGCTGCAAACTGATTTCTGTGAGAACTGGCAAAGTGCTACACTGCACTTTCATTAGTGTGTTTATGTGTTTCTAAACCATATTTGAGGCTTGTTCCTACATTTAGATCCTGTCCTCTGTAGAGGGTTGCCTACCAGAAAGGCTTTGTCACGACCTCCAAAGGTTGAGTGTGGCAGGAGGAACCATCTGTATTTTTAAAGGCTTGCACTTGGCTTATCTTCCACACGTCTTTTTCGGTACTGAACCACTGCAGTTCCCTTTGCATGTGTGACAGGAGGCATGCCCATGGTTGCTGTGGAGGTCAGAGGATCAGAAGAGATCTGCAGGCCCAGATGCCTCAAAATGGTCTATCACAATAAGAGATTACTTATTTACCATGTCTGTCAGGGTCAGGAAGCTGGGAGGGGCCTTGACCTTATCACCATAGATGTTAGCAGTGCTGTTTCTAATTAAGAAAGAACAGTTTTCTCAGCCTTATCACTGCTTGCTGACTCCTGCCAGATGGGGCCTGACACACTGGGTGGTCACTGGGACTTGACTGCTGGTGATGGAACTGATCCCTAGCCCTCCAGATCTTGACACGTTCTTTCTCTCAGCCACTGAGACATTTTCAAGTTCTAGTGCGATGTACAAATTAAAATAAGTGGATATTTTTTATCTTCACATCTGGAAACTTTATTGGATTATTCCTGTGTTCTATTTCCTAGAGTAGTGCAGGAGGAGCTCACTGTTTCCCGGATCTTCGAGTTGGAGTATTCAAAGAAATTGTACCACTGGGCATTGATCCTAAAGAAGTCTCTTATAAAGAAACTGGTAAGTCGATTTTGTGAAAAATAAGAGAATCTCACCCAAGAGAGGTAAATGAGAATAAAGTATTATCTGCACAAAGCAACACTTCCTTTTGCATAGTGGCCAGGATACAGGGAAAAAAATACAGAAATTGATCTCTTACTCCTACCAGTAGTCAAAATTTATGGTATAGGGAATTTGCTGGCCCAGGTTTTGGTTTCCTAAGTGTTTGGCTGCTTCAAAGAGCCTAGAATTAACTGTTGTGGTTTTTTTTGTAGCAAACTCTAACAGTTCAAAGAACATCAACCAGTTACCTTATTTTTGGGTAGGTAAGAACTTTCTTTCGTCAGGGAGTATCACTGAACACCTGCTAAAGTCAGTGTAGAGTGAGATTAGTGTCGAACATAGGGAGGATGCTCAATTCCTGAGTACAGTTATTCAGAATATTTTGTAGGTGCTTGTGACTGCTTAGAATTGATAGGTATGAAGAGCTCCAGTGCTTTGATTGTCATTAGCCCGTAGCCCTTTGGATCCAGTGGGTTCTCTTGCTGTGGGCGCAAAGACCTGCCTTTAACTTTTTTTTCTAGGAAGTGCTAGAATCCTGCAGGAGCTCACTCTTGAGTATATATATCATTCCTCATTCAGTAGTGTTGATCTGCCCTTCTTTGTGTTGAAATTAACAGCCACATCCTGTCTGTCACAGCACAGCAGAAACAGCTTCTGAATCAGATCCATGACAGCTCCTGACACAAACGTTTGTTTTCTGCTTCCTATAAATGTTTAGTATGGATTAAGACTGGTAAGAAGTAACTGGCTGGGCGTCTACTCTCAGGACCCTTATGTAGATGGTAATGTGTTGGTAAAATTATTTACGTTTAAGATTAAGAGGTCTAGCTAAGAAGTTACTCAAGAAAAAGAGCATTCCCTTGAACCAAAAGCTAACAGCCCGTGATTGCTGCATTTCTCCATTTCTGAGCTTAAATAACACTGGATATTTCACTCCTATGGGCTATGTCAAGAGCCATCTCTGTCTTATTCACCTCTTGATTACTTGCAATTGTGGCAGCTAACAAGCTCCTGAGTGAGCCTTTCTTGGGAGTCCTTATTAACAATTATTTGTTTGGAATGCATCCCTCCCAGGCATGGATACCTGGCTTTATCAGCACTGGAGTGATTGTTCTTCTTCACCCCGTACTTTTTTTTTCTTTCTTTCTGAAATCGTACACTGTTTGAGTTTCTGTACTCACATCACAGGGAATAGGGGAAGAGAGGGGGTAGCTGCTGTCCAAACTATCTCTCATTTCATAAAGCTCCTCTGATCAATCCTAAATTGTGTTGCTGTGCACATAACAGTGTGCAGCAGTACTACAAATACCAAGTAGCAGAGCAAGTTTGGACTTGTTTTTCCACCAGTATTTTTTGTTGGTGGCAAATTTCTGCACCATCTTTCTGTGACTTCCCCTCTTCCCAGTGTTCTTCTGCATTTTTGGCAGGGTTTTCTTTGTTTGTTTGTTCCCACTTTTTTTTCCCACTTCTAGACAGTTTACAGGATGGGTAAGAGGCTTTTCACGTTCTACCACCATGTTTGTATTTTTCTTTTTCTTTCTTTTTTAATTTTTTTTTTAACTTCTATTTAACAATATTTTGTGAAGATGGTTCCCATCACCTTGATGATTTGCTTGTAGGGTTATTTTTTTATAAAAGGGATTTTAGTGAATGAGGTTTTTTGTTTTCCAGTAAGTTGAGAGTTCTGAGTTCTGAGCAACCTGAAAGCAGAGGAACTGCAAATCCAGGTTACACTTACAGTAGTTTTCCATTTTGATCAACACAGGTGAATTTTAGGTAAAATGTTGCTTCTCTGTAAACTTCAGCACATCTAAATGCAATGGAAGATGAGCCAAGTGAAAGGAAACATATTTTCTTATTTCTTTACAGTTCTTAGAGTTGCTAGGGGGATGTAACAAAGACCGTACAGACAGGAATCTGTCTGCTTTTTCTGTCACGTGGAACAGAAATAACTAGTTTCTTTGGAAAGTATTGCAATTGGAAACTGAACATGGATAGGCTTGTCTGGATGAGTTGAGATGATAACTTTTTAAATTGTCACAGAAAAATTTCTATTTTAGCTTTTAGTTGGAAATCTGAGGACAATCTGAGTCAGTGAGATCATATACAATATTATATTGTGGTTCTGATTCTCAAAACTGCTTTTTTTTTTTTCTTCCTCTTTACCCTGAAGGAATCCATTTAACCCCTCAGGAATTTCACAGAGAAGTAGAACATTATCTGTCTCAGTCCAGTCAAGGACAAAGTGATACCATCTTGCTGGATTGTAGGAACTTCTATGAAAGTAAAATAGTAAGTGTTTGCTTGCTTCTTGCAGTGTGTTACAGATGCTGCAGGGAAGCAGTCCACATCTGGGGGTGTAACTTTACTGGGGAGGACTGGTCACACTAACTGGAATATGTAACAATCTCAGCTTAGCGGCGATGGTTAGATGCAGGCAGTGGAACTCCTAGAATGGAGCCTACCTGGCAGGGTGCTTAAACATCTTGGAGTGTGGAAAAGACAAAGTGGTTCGTAGAACATGAGTACAGAATATTGGACAGTTTGAACTAAAATTAGTGTAATTTGTAGGGATATTTTCCAGCATTTTTGCTTTGCCCCGTATGTAAAAAATGGGGTTGTCCCACCTATTGTATTCCATTTACCAGCTCTTCTGCACTGTTAGAGAAGTAATTCATCCTCTCTCTGGCAGTTGTGTTCTGATTAGATTCCTCGTTTATGCTTGAATGAGAAGAAATATATACAAAATTTTGTTAAAGATTTTAACAGCTATTTTGATGCATAAACGCAGTTGAGGAGCATCCTGAAGCAGGTGTAGAGTTGGGTGTGAGCAGTGACTGGTTAATCTGGTCCCAAAATTAGTTACTTCCTCTAATCTGAGACGTAGACCTTACCATGTAAGAGAGTTTATATTCACATACCTATCTGATGTTGTTTCAGGGACACTTCCAGGGCTGTCTGGCTCCAGATATCAGGAAGTTCAGCTATTTTCCCAGCTATGTTGATGAAAACCTGAAGCTGTTTAAAAACAAGCGTGTCCTGATGTACTGCACAGGAGGCATTCGTTGTGAAAGAGGCTCTGCTTACCTGCGGAGCAAGGTGAGATGCTATTCTGAGTGTGGTAGTGTTGAGAGTTGAGACTGCTTCAAGGGTCCCTGTCGTTTATTTTACTGATAAATGCTTACAAGTATAAGCTGCTTAGTGTGGAGAAATGTTTGTATCACATCTTCTTCACTGTGCCTGTCCAGGACACAGGTGTTATATTGCATCTCAGCACAATGTGCTACAGTTGCAGGAGTGAAAATAGTAACCCATTTCTTGAAAAAAGGAACATACTTAGAAGCACCTTGACCATTTTAGTGATCTTTTAGGAGAGTTTGAGAGCATTCTTTAGTGTTTCTGCAGGCTCTATCTAGGTTACGCTTGTGCTTGAGTGTTTCACAGTGGTGCAAGTCAGCTTGGCAGTGATTTTTCCAGTGCAGTGGAGTTGGAACTGCACTATTCTATTTGTGCCTTCCATCCCACTGTTGTCCTGGGCCCCACTCCGGTATAGAGCAAGAGAATGTAACACAGGCATGTTGTCCAGACATGTTGTCCAGACATGTAAACCATGATTCTTTCTCTGCTGCGCAACTGTGAATGTTGACAAGTTCTGTTTCTGTTAACAGCTCACCACATAAAACCAAAATGAGCAGTGTTTACAGAGGTTCAAGTGTTTGACACGTGAGGCAGCAAAGCTCCCTCAGCCAAGATAGTTTCCAGCCTTCTTTTTTTTTTTTTTTTTTGAGTATACTACGAACCGAACGTTTTGAATTATGTCAACAGGCCAGCATTGTGAGAGCTGCCCTGTGGCACTGACTAGGTGTTTGCACATTCGTGGTGCTATCTGAGGGTCACTGAGAAACTGCTTATTTTCAGTGAGCCCCTAATGTCTTCAAATTTGCTTTTGGAACTCTGGCACAGGCCCACTGCTACTGTCCCCTTCAGCGTTTCTGCTATTGTGCTTTGAACAGGCAGTGTGCAAAGAGGTCTACCAGCTAAAAGGTGGAATTCATAAGTACTTGGAGGAATTTCCAGATGGCTTCTACAGGGGGAAGTTGTTTGTATTTGATGATCGTTATGCCATTTGTTCCAATGAAGATGTCATCTCAGGTAAGACTGGGTAACAGAAGTATAGAAGGCTGAGAAGTTATTGCAGTGGATTCCACTGAGATGTCCAGCTCCCCATGTTCTAGACAAGTCTGTATGTTTCATGTTCATTCTCTTTGATCTGTCAGTACGGTCACTTTTCATTATGATAATCAACACTATGGTTTTACTCTATGATTTTTATGATTCTAAACAGTTTCTTAATCTGGGCAGTAAAATGAAGCATCATGCAGAGCTGCTGTTAAGTAGAACTGTGGAGATGTCAAACAAAAGTGTCACCTGCTTGCTTCCTACATAATCAAACTACAGTTGGCCAAATGATGGAAGCATTAGAGTTCTGCTGGTCTCAGTTCAGCTGGTCTCTATTCCAGCGATCTCAGAGAACATCAGCATAAACATAGACTGACGGGTGCTGGGAAACTGCTAGCACTTAGTTATTTCCATGCTTGGATGAGGCTTTCTATAGCCTGCAGTATTTCAGTGATTTCTACTTGAAGTTAGTAAGAATTTCACCTAGTCTTCTGGCTGTGGTCACTCTTCAGCTATTGCAAATGAAATACCTGTTGCTGTCTTCTCAATTGCCAGGTAGTCGTTTGCCAAGTAGCAGAGCAAACCTGGCTTTAGCTTTCCTTTAGGAAGCAGTACTACAGTCATACGTCTGATCATGTCTGATCTGAACTAGAGGAAGCAATAGCTTTTCCCTTGTCGTAGGGGGACTTTTCCTACATTAAAATCAGAATTTTAAAAATGAAGTATGTTTTTAGAAAATAAAACTAAGATGGGAAAATAATAGATAGCCACTTAAATGAGATTTCAGCTTCCCGAGGCCACAGAAAACTTTCTGCATGAGGGTCAGATGGAGCAGTGTGGGTGTCAATGTTTCTTTTTGCTTCCTTCCAGCCTGCAGATACTGTGGGACGCTTTGGGACCAGTATAAACTTTGTTCCAGCCAGCACTGCCGGCAGCTTGTCCTGACGTGTCTGAGTTGTCGCAAGAAAGGTCTTACAGCTTGCTGTCCTGTTTGTCAAGAGAAAGAGCTTCAGGTGACCTCAGGAGCTCCAGGACAGGCACTAAAGGAGGAATGTGAATGCACAGAGAGACGGCCAAGGGTACCCATTGAACATATCTCCCAAGGAGCACGGGGCACAGGAGAAGATTAAGCTGTTTCATTAGCTGATCTGACGCTCATGCTAATTTGAAGGGCTTCTAAAACCAAATCTCTATCTGTTACTCAACTGGATTACTAAGAAATCACAAAAGTCTTTTAGCTTGGAAAGTCTTGTTTATAACCCACTTTAATATCCTGAAAAAAGTGCATTACTTGAACATATATACTGGAGTGTACAATCTATTACTAGTGCTACTGGATTCCTCTCCCTGCCTAGTCCTGTAGCCAGGCCTCTACCATGGGGATTTTGCAGCAGAGATTGTGTGATGGGACACAGCTGCTCACAACTTAAAGAAACTGAAGGGACGAAAAAAAAAATCCACTGTTCTTCTTCCACGGTGGTGGATCTTTCTGACTTCTCCATTAATTATGTATTTGCTGTAATAGACCGTGCAGGGATTATGAAGTCTGCAGATTTATGAGTATCTGGCTAAATCACCAGATTAGAGTTGAAGGTATTTTCCACGTACATACCCGTCTGCACCTACCTCTTGCTTTACCGTAGTGAGAAGCAAAGGGTAGTTACATGAAGTCACAGATTTAATCCAGCATAAAAACCTTGAAGGCAGAGTAAGGATCCCTGTCACAACTGCAGCAAAGGCAGAGGACATGCATTGCACAGAAGTACTGTCTGCCCAGCTGCACCTGCTTATGATGTGTGGTATGCCAGCAGAAGTGATTCTCATTTTGATGCTTTTGTCAGCTGTTTTATCCCTCTGCTTGTGAGTATGTGAAATATCCAGGACTCGGCTCTGCTTGCACTAGAAGGAAATGACAGCTTGAAGCATGTTGCTACTGAGACACAAAGAGAGGGGAGGACAGAGACTGTCATAATACCAGTTATGGCAGTGAAGTGGTGGTGATGTGTGTGTGTAAATCTCTGAAAAAGCAATAAGATTTGTTACCCACGTTAAACAACTCAAGATGTCGGGAGCATTTGTGCTTTGCAAATACAGGTTGAGTTTTGGTATCATGGAAACAGGACAGCTTTTGGGTTGAAGTCCCTTCGACCTTTCCTTGTCTTGTGCTGGTGACCACGGGCCTGGATGCATTACTCCAGATGGGGCCTCATGAGGGCAGAAGGGAACAGTAACTTCCCTTGCTCTACTGGCCACCTCTCTCTTGATGCAGCCAAGGAAACAGTTGGTTTCCTGCACTGGATTGGAATTAGATCATCTTTGAGGTCCCTTCCAAGCCAGGCTGTTCTGTGATCCCTATGGCCCACTCTGCCTCCAGGTTTAGCCTCTTTAATGAGCTCTTCTGCATCAGTGAGGACCAGGTCCAGAACTACTTCACCCGCTTCTGGTCTGTCTAATATCTGGACCAGGAAGTTACGCCGAGTGCACTCTAGCAGTCTTCTGGATTGCTTACAATCTGCTGCCTTGTTTTCCCAGCAGACATCCAGGTGGAAGTTGAGATCCCCCAACTGGATGAAATACTGTGAACACGATGCTTCTTGTAGATGATGTGAGAAGGCCTCATCAAGAGGCTTCCCTTGATCGGGAACCTGTAGAAGACACCAACCATCGGATGCCCTTTATTGTTCTGGTCTTAAATTTTAACCCCACAAGCTCTCAACTTGTCCATGGTTGTTTTTCAGAGGCAGCTCTTTGCCATCTATCCATTTCTTAACATACAGGGCAACTCCTTCACCCCTCCTTCCTGCTTATCTCTTCCAAAAAGCTTATAGCCCTCAGTTCTAGTGTTCCACTTGGGTTATTTATCTCACCACGTTTCTGTGATAGCTATTAAGCCACGGTTTTCTAATTGCACCATGGCTTCCATCCTACTTATTTCCCATGCTGTGAGCATTGGGACTTCAGATTCTTCTCAGATTCCTCTGAGACAAATCTGAGGGGCTGATTACTAGCTCTCCCATGTCATAGGTTGGACATGCCTGATCTATACTTTCTTGCTTTTGGTCCTTTTATGCAAGGTCTATGTGTAGAAATAACCTCTGCAAGGCTTGTAGAATTCTGTCTAGTGTGTTTCTGAGAAGTGGCTTAATAACAGATAATGGTACTTGTGCAGGTGAAGCCACTGCACTTTGATGCTGGAACAGCCCTAAGAAAAACTTCTATTTTAATACATGACTTTTAATACTCTCTCTGAGGTGAGTGTCAGTGAAGGGCACACAGGGTGGATTCAGCACACAGGCATCAGCACCACAGGATCCAACAGGTACTTCAGCTAGCTCATCAAGACAAGTGCCCAACAGTGCATGTAAATCTTGAAAATTTCCTTCTAGCCTCTTCACCTGGCAGAAGTACAACCCTGGATCAAAGTGTCCAGGTCGTCATAAAGTAGGAGCTCTGGAATCTAGTCTGCTGATGCCTCTTTTACTGCAATCTCCCTTCTGCTGTATCCACCATGCATAAGTGCCAGAAATGTTAATAAAACTGAACTATGAATTTGATCTTGCTTATTGGACTGGACAGAGCAAGATCATCTATCTTGTCAAAGAAAATAATTGAAGGTCTCATCCAAGAGGCCTATTAAATAATAAACAAAGCTGTTGTTCAGATTCTCCCACCCATTCACTCAGTGGTTGGCATCTTTTTTCATAAAAAAGGCTTTTTTCTTGTCACCTTGGCTACAGCTGTTAGTGCCAGCAAAAATCTTCAGCAGAAGCTGAAGCAAGACCCTTGGTCCCCTGGTATCTTACCCCCAAAGCTTTGCTGGCCAGTATACTTCTGGTACAGATTGGAATATTAGTGGAAAAATATGCAAGCTTTTTACTTGCAGGACTGATCTAGAGTGCTGGTGGAAGTGCTCAACTTGCATACAATACTATTGCTTTTTGACAGGTATTAACTTAAAAAGGACATTTTATAATTTATAGTCTATCAGGAAATTTGGAACAGTGTAATCCTTTTGGAAGGTTGTTTCTGTACCACTTCTCAATACAAAGTGAAGCAAGGAAGACTACATTTTGTATGTAATCGTCTGAAAATGGTATAATGATAAATAACTTCTGGTACTTCTGTCATAGTTTTTAAAGTACTGCACAATTACACGTTGTTTGTGTCTTGTTGGTGCTTAATTTTGTAACAGTAAGTGCTGAAACCCAGTTAACTGTCTGCCACGTAGCAGACCTGGCTACCAGGTACAACTTTCCAGAGAGCTGGCAGCTGGAGGTCCTGCCTACCTCAAAGTCACAGGGCCTGTTCTGCTCCTTGCTGCATTAGGGCAATAGTGGAGAAGGGTTTGAAATGTGCACAGGTTCCCTCTGCTACACAGAGGTGAGGGGAGGGGTAAGATGCATGCTTAGTCCCATGAGCAGCCTTTTTATCCTGTTTTCTGCATTGCTTTTCTGAGATTAACGCAGGTATGGACTTGCTGTGCAAAACATGAATTGCTGTGTGCTGGTGGTAATGCCTTAGAGAAGACGTGTCAGTTTCAGGGTAGGTCAGTGAGGCAGGATTGGCTGCAGTCACCCAGTGGCTTTCTTCCCTTTTTGCTGGAGAGCTGCTGGAGAGATGGAACAGTGATCCACTTGATCCTAAATGTCACTGTTTTGTAACTCCACTGCTGCACAACTTGATGCCTTTCATCGCAAAGCCTGGTGCTTCTCAGCACAGCCACATCTCTGCTTTGCAGTGGTTGGCTCACTTACGTTCTCTGACGTGTGTTTAGCAAAGCAGTTCCGTGGGAAAGACCAGCTGAGTTACCAGGGCTGGTCCCATCAGCCTAACTGTGTTTGGACTACATGGGTAATGTGGATGCTAATTTCTCCAAAGCAGAAAAAGATGTTTCTTAAAAGGCTTTTGTTGCTGAAGACGAAGTGCTGCTGTCACGTCCATGACAGTGCTCCCTGCATCTCCTTGCATGTCTGGGTCACTGGTACCATCAGGATTTCCCAGGGTAAGGTGTGTTTATGCGGTTCTGAAAAGTGACTGGGGCTGATGAGCCTATTCCATGTATATCTGACTACATAGCAAAAAGTATTTTCGCTGTTGCTGTTGTGATGTGGTTGCTTTGGATCAATTGCTCTCGATAACAGTAAGAGACTTCTTTCATCTCCTAGAATCCTTTGCAATCCATATTTGTTGTTCATAAATGCTTTGAGGCACTGGATAAGTCTATGTTGATTCTCCTAATTGATATTTTCTTGCTGTTTCTTGTCCAGAAGCCTTTCAAGGCATCCTACAGAAGTCCAAGGCCTTCATGTCCAAAACCGTTAGCTTAGCTAACTGGGTAGCTGGTTAAAGACGCTCTCAGAGACTCAGGACAGTTAAGAAGTTTTTCCTTGGCGATTCCAGATTGCAGTTCATGAATGTACTCTTGTTGAGGACAGGGTACATTCATGTTCACTGTTTTTGAGTACACCAGATTTGGCAGGTGCAGAAATGCACTCGTCAGCCATCTCACGTTTTGTGGACAAATCCTTGTCTCTTAAAGGAGCTTTACAGTCTTCATTTAGATTCAGGTCTTCAATCATTTTCTCAAAAAGATCCTTAACTACTTTTTCTGATAAGTTCATGCAACGTTCAACAACAAGTGCCTGGGCAAGTGGAATTCCACTTATGCTACGTTGAGTGTCAATAGATGCTGAATTAGAGGTTCCTTTTCTTTCACTGCTGATTTCATGAAGGATGTGATTCTGTCATGCAGCTTAGGCCTGTTCTGGAACTCATCTTCCAAGGAGCACCCACTCCATTTTGTGCTCATCCTGCTGGGGCTCATCCCTGGAGGTCTTCAAGGCCAGGTTGGATGGGGCAGCATGGTCTAGTGTTAGGTATGGAGGTAGGTGGCTCTGCATGTGTCGGGGGGGGCTGGAGCTTGGTGATCCTTGAGGTCCCTTCCACCCCAAGCCATGCCATGATTCCACGATCCGAGAGGATGGCTCAGCTGAAACTGTGACTCTGCTTTGATGAATTAGTTGAAGTTTTTGCAGCACATATGGTAGAAAGATGTTTTCTGCCAGTTTCTTTTTTATTGTTTAATATCTTCAAGACATTTTCTTACGTATTATTTTCATTTTATGACATGGAACTTGCAGGCCTGGGGGGAGGAAGGAAGAAGCTATAGGAACGCATTTTATTTGGCATTGCTGGCACATTTATTAAGCTTTGAAGAACGATAAATTTTCCCACACTGATGGAAGTACAGTGTTTCTCTGCTCTGTTGGCCACAGCCGAAGTGCACGGTATTTGTGCACAAGCTCTGTAGAAATCTGTGGGGCTTTTGCTGGAGTATGTGTAGGAGGCTGCAGGAGTACTTTAACAGATCTGTGCAGATAGATTATTGTAGGCGAGAACTCTTGCTAGGATATGTTGTTGTCAGACCAAGAATAAGGCTTTTGTACAGCAGTGCTCTTGCCTGGCGATCTTCCTATCAGTCGGGATCCTCGCAGGGATGTTGGATGGGATTGTTCTGGGTCCACTGCACTGCGTGTCTGGGAGGTACATATCCCCAGGGGGAATTACTCCTCTAGGAACCACAAAAAGTTTTCAGGCTGTGTGCAGCCTCGGTTTAGAGTCAGGATGTTGATGTTTGTTGGCAGCTTTCTAAGGACACAGTGCTTAGCCTTGCATTTATGCCTCTGCATATGTTAGGGGTGGCATTAAGCAAAACAATCTGCAGCATAACAAAATTTAATGGACAGGGTCATCTTGATAAAGCAGCAAAGAAAGGGGATTTGACTTGTTGCCAGTGCGAATCTGGACGTGCACTTTTAAAGTCATGAAACTGTGGGGATTAGAAGAGAGGACTCTCATTTACTGATTAGTTTGGCTACTTCAGGCCAAACTCAGGATTTGCATCAGGTCCCTAAAAGTGATGTTTTTATTCAGACACACATAGGGTAGAATGATGCTACACCATTCTCCAGTGCTCGGTTTTTGAGACTCTTTATTTCACAATTGGTGGCCTTAAGTTCAACCTTTACTGCATGGCTATGGGGAGGATCAATAGTTTCTAAGAAACACAGGGATTCGTTTGAAAAGCAGCACATCTAACTAACTGACTCAGCAAATGTGGGTTTAAAAAAAAGTACACTTTGCAGCTATCTAATTTAGCCATGTTTCTGAATAGTAGAAGTTCTGGTTAAACTAGTTGCTCCTCTATGCTGACTTGAAATCATTTTGGGAAAAAAAATAAAGTATTTTTCTAATACTTCTGTAATTTGTGTGGAAGAGTTGTATCTCTCGTCATGCATACCACATGCTACCTCTATGAGACACTGTGCAGAAAGTTTATAGAAAAATGAGGTCCCAGGTCACTGCAGTAACCAGGTTACTTTTACACCGGGATGTACGCTCAGCTGAGGCTGCACAACACTGGCAGGTTACTGGCTTGGATAGCTTCCAGCTCTACAGAAAACAACAGTGCTACTGGATAAAAATCTTCAACTACAGCCACTAGTTACTTTAAACTGTTAGTGCATGAAACAGAACCGAGGCACCACAAATAACTCTCTCAAGGCACTTCTTTGCCTTAGGTTGTCACAGTAGCACAGACCCGCTGGGAACGACCTCTGCCTGGGAGCTACACTCCAGTCCTGCACTTGGGAAAAATAGGCCCGTTCAGCTCCGCAAGTCTTCTCTTCCTCACTGAAAAAGAAGAGGAAGAGGAGTCAGCCATGGCAGTGGGAAGGTGTGAGTGGCTTTGTCACTGTAAGAAGGACGCTTTCTGCCAGGAAAGATAAATTACAGCGGGAGCTTCCAAATTCCTGCTTTGAGCAGCAGGTATGGCCCTCCTTACAGGGGCTGAGGATAAGGAAAGCAGGCTGAGGTTGCTGTCACATTCTTACAGTCAGAAGCTGCTTTCAGCCTTTCTTCCCTTATTCTTCAATTATAGCTCATGCAGCCGACTTTGTAATCTGACTCTTACGGAAGGCATGTGATAACGGCTGATGTGAAGACAACAGGAGACAGATGTCACAGTTCCTTTTTCTTCTAGTTTCTCCCCATCAAATTAAATATACGTACATATACACATGATTTTTTTTTTTTTTTAACTAACAACTTGAATTTTCAGGCTTTTGATCACGATTAAGTTAGTCAAAGCAGCTTCATATCAGAGTTTAAAGTTGTTTTACTCTGACAGCTCCATCCCCGACTTTTCAAGAAATGTATGTGAGGGAAAAACAAACCAAATAAAATAGTATAGAGAGGATGCAGAAGTTAGCTCATGAGCATGGAACACCTTCACAGCTGGGTCAGATAGGGCATCTTAGAGAAGAGAAAATAGAGAACCAACAGTGAGCACCAGTAGCATCAGGTGATGGTAGGCAAGAGCACTGGCGTGGAGCAGAGACAGCTTCTGCTGACCGGGAGGAAAATAAAAGTTTTTCTATACTTATACATCATCCAAGTGTAGGAGTGAGAAGCTATTGCCAGAGACCATCACACCGATGAATGTGGGCTGCAAACAAGAACCAAGTCAGACACAAATGCAGATCTTAATGGTCAGAGGCAAAATGTACAGCTGCTACATGGAAGGCAAAACTGCACATTCCTTCCCTTCAAAGCAGGAACAATTAAAATATTAGATCCAGATCTTCCAGCTGAATATTGTGCATTCATGCTCTTTAAAAGCCTTGCTCTTGAAGACAGGAAATGGCGAGCCTTTTCTGGAGCAGCTCTCTAGTGAACAGAAATCCAGCAGAAGGCAGAATAAATACACAATGAGCTGTAATAAGTATTCTGTGTGGTCAGGGAGGAATTGACATGGGTCCATGCTTGGCCATGTTTCCTAAGAGCGTGGTACTGCCTGAAGCAAGATTGCTTCGTTATTTAAAACAAAACGAAAGCCAACAAAACACACTGCATTTATCATCTCTGACAACCACTTAGCATTTGTTGAGCTTTCCAAGCTGAAGTTGACTCACAAAGGTTCAGAAGACCCCATTTACAGTAAATCACATGCAGATAAAAATGCAGGGTTCTAGGTTTTCACCATTCCTTCACCACTGCTGTATTTACATCAGGTCTGTCCTCAGGTGGCCCCACCTCCCAGCAGGAATCTCCCTAGCACTGGAGCAGGGCAGGCACTGGCTTTGTCCCTGGGCACTGCGCAAACTTCCAAGGAAGGGTTTCTCCCAGAATACAAGCCAAACAACTGGTCTGCAAACTTCTGCTTGTCCCACCCTGTCATATCTATCACTGCTCAGAAGGGTTTGGTGGTTATGTCTTTAATCACCTCATCTACCTGCCTGGGCTGGCAGTTCCAACCTTTATCTGCTGCACAGGTACCCAGTGCTCTATGGCAGCCAGTAGCCAGGCAGTGGCAACCTCCTGTCACATGCATTCGCTTAAACAGCACTTTTCAGACTTTCCCTGTTTTGCTTCACAAGCAGTTCTGATCACTTCATTGATTGTATTAACAGAACTGAAAGCCACCTCTCCCTAGGAATACTTCAGTTTGCTTTACGGAGGAGAATGTGCCAAAACCCACTGTGTTCCAAATGCAACTCTATTAATATTTTTCATCTAATTAGAGTGAAAATGAAACTGGAGGAAGACAAGCAGTTGGCAGCAATCACAAGCACTGCTGTATCACGGACATCATTACCAAGGCACATTTACAGCTCTCACTCCTTCCCAACAAGATCCACTGTCACGTCCAGAAGCACTCTTATCCATGATTTCAGGCTGCACAGCATCTCCACGTTAAGGGCACATTCCATTGCCACGCCAATAGCAAGCATGACGGGTCCTGTGGCATTTGGGAACTGGCAGGTGGAGGCTGTTCCTCCTTCAGGATCAAGGAATCGTCAGGCCCCTGGGGAGGTGCAATCTGGCTCAAGTACACCCAGCGGAGCCTTCAAGTGGGTGGCTGTCCTCCTCCCACAAGGGATTGCCCACAGTAGCTGCAGGGCTTGCAGCCAGCCCACTCACCTAGGTCATTGTTATTCATCATGGCATTGGATGCGCGGAGCCGGGGACCTTGCTGAGCGAAATGGTACCCAAACTTCAGCAGCGTGGTGTTTTTTTCCAGCATGTTCGCAATTTCCATTTCTACATTGTTGCCCAAAGGCTGGCTCTTTTGAAAACAGAGAAAAGAAAAGCAAGTGAGGACAGACGTGCTTCCATTCCTGCTGCACAGTGCTGCGAGTTCCTCTTCACCACAGCCTTCAGCTGCCACCAGCTGGCCAGGGGATGGAGCAGATAGTTCTGCTTCTCCCTTACTATTGCTACTCCTTCTAATAGAGTTCATATATTTTATTGTCACAGGAAACTTTGTGGATGCCCCATCCGTAGAGGTGTTCAAGGCCAGATTGATGGGGCCCTGGGCAGCCTGGGCTGCTATGGAATGTGGAGGTTGGTGGTCCTATACATGTGGCAGCGGGGTTGGAGATTCGTCATCCTTGAGGTCCCTTCCAACCCTGGCCGTTCTGTGAGAAACTTGCACACATTTTTGTCCCCTCTGCCTGGAGACTCCCAGTCACTGTCACATTGCTCAGGCTCAAGATGAGCAGTTATATCTGCTCTTGGTCCGTTTGGCATTTCTGACTCGGAGCTGGCCTGGTCTGGTACAACCAACTCTTCCAGCAGACACCTTCAGGTTCTGCCCAAAGACTATTTGTTGAACAGACCTGCAGCTAAGAGGTAGTTAGGGATTCCATAGTTTTGATCTCACAGTCACCCAACCCAGAGCTCCTCTTTAGGCTCAGCAGCTTTATTTCCATCCCCTACGTTTCTTCAGAAGACAAATCTGCCAAGACATCAATACCACAGCGCACTCCACAGCCCTCTTGATCTGTACCTGCTCTTTTCCTGCACTGCAGCAAATATTTGTTTTACTGATCATTATTAATTGGGCTTCCAGCTAAACTAAATGCTCAGAGCCCAGCATGAGGTCGGGCAGGTGTGTAACTGCACTTCCAGACCAGCACTGGGAATGCAGAAACCTGCTTTGTTAAAGCTGCTGAAGGTAGTAGCAGCACAAATGAGGAGCTAAAACCTCCCCAAAACAAAGTGGCAGCAGCAGAAGGCAGTCACCCTCCCCTCTGAGCAGCGACTCGACTTCCTGCTAGCAGGATGCTGTCACTTGACCAGAGCTTCTGCTTCTGCTTTACCTGGTTGTCGATTCGGAGCTCTATGAGGGATGTGTTACTCTGGAGTGCTTCAACAAGAGCCAGGATGCCAGACCCAGAGATAAAGTTTGACTCCACATTCAGGCTCTTCAGCGTGTTATTCACCTTCAGCATTTCTGCCAGTGCCTGCAGGCAGAAGCAGTTGGGAAGAGCTGGCACGACACAGGGAGGGTCAGAGTGCTCTGGAGCAGCTAGGGTTGGCTCCCCTCTTCCCGGGAGGATACCTGGAAGAGCCGGTATGCTCTGTGGTGTCACTGCCACCACAAGGGAGAGTTCTGTGAAAGATGAAGGGAATTCCCTCTAATTCTGAGGGAATTCTTGAACCTGAGCGTGCTGGAGGCCACAGCAATGCCTTGTATGCAGAAATGTTCAGACCCATCCCAAGAAAGGACAGCCCCCGCCTGTGATAGCCCTGCTTCTTGTCCATCCCTCTTCCAAAGTCAGCACGGTGGCTTTGGAAAACCTTCAACCTGCCCAAGCTTTCCTCCCCGTGACACTACAGCCATACTGCCACCGGCTGCAAGTCTTGCCCACCTCACTCTGAAAACACCTTGTCCAAGAACAAGCCCTGCTGCAGCTCTACCACGAGTAGCCTACACAGCACAGCGCCATACTTACAAAAGCAACGGGATCGTTGCTCCTCGTCCCAACTATGCTGAACTTCTTTACGTAAGTGTTAGTCTTCAGTGCTTCAGCACAGGCTTTTAAAGTTGGAATGGGAATATTCTGTGAAAAGGAATGCAGAGGACCTGTGTGAGGTCATGAAACATATGCAGTACATTTAAACTATATTCCAAAATTCTTACTATGATCAACTCACTAGGCACCCTGAAGCAATTTAGGCAGTGCTCTTGTAAGCTCTCTTGCTATAACTGCTATAACTATAAGGAGTGCGGTAATGTCTCTATCCTGTTCCCCACCCTGCCTTTGTTTGAAGTTTCTTTGCTGTTTAATTTAACCCTCCAGCAACTTAGATACATGTGAACTGAGACTCATGGAGACGTACATAGCTAGGATGCATAAGCCCACACAGCACTGCTCCTGTGCTTTCTAGATGAATGACACACTGAGCAACATCCAGACTACATTCCAGAAACTTTCCAACTGTGGGGGCCTGATCCAGAAAGATCTGAACTGATTTTCCCTCTAGTGCAAACTACAGTCATTTCTGACTGCTACAAACCAATATAAATGTTGCCATAAAACATTATTCAGACTAACATTTGCCATGGTAGGTCCCAGAACAGAAAGGAAATCCATGCTGCTTATTCTCAATTCATCCACAATCAGTAGTTTTTGCTTTATGAGTATTTTAGGCACCCTTTTCACTGGTTTAAAATTTTGAGCTGTAGTGTCACACCATTGGATCCCACTATTTGGTGTCATCCATAGTCAAAGCCATTTGCAGTCAGCAGCTTTACCATCACCACCCAGTTTTATAAACTGTCCCAGAACCATATACCTAACACCAATATCATTTGTCTTCCTACCAGAACCCAAGGCTGGTGCCCTCCCAGACATTCATGGTTACTAGCCTGAACTGAATATGCAAAAGTAAAACCCTTTTCCTTACAGAAAGGTGCATACTGCACACACAAATGCTCTTGACATGCACATTCCTGCCACTTGAATACATCACGATTTCAGCAAACCCCATGGGCTGGGGGTAGTCAAGTCAGGAAGCAGGTAGAATGTACATATATTATGTACATATACATTCTACCTGTATATGTATGTGCCCAGG
Organism: Meleagris gallopavo; assembly: GCF_905368555.1. Lineage (NCBI taxonomy): Eukaryota > Metazoa > Chordata > Aves > Galliformes > Phasianidae > Meleagris > Meleagris gallopavo. The sequence continues at coordinate 75,858,227 of NC_139435.1, forward strand.
AGCCACACAAGGAGTGGTGCTGTGCCCTGGCCTGCTTTCTGCAAGACGTGGAGTCCCAAAGAAGGGACAGGTGGGAGATGGACTGTGTTACACAGTTCTTATTTTCATGGCAAGCATCAAGATTACAAAGCCATTTTCTTCTCACCACTTCGCCTTACAGAAAATTGTCTCTACCTTACGTTTACCAAATGCAGCTGACTAAACCATTAAAAGAACCCAGGACACTTGAAACCAGACAGGCTGGAGGCAGCTTTCTGCACCTGCCCCCAGTGCAGCTCAGCTCCTCCAGGCACCAGCTCAGCATCATTATCCCACAGCGGGCAGCAATTTCCCCTGCCCATAAGGTGGGAAGCACTGGGGTTTCTCATCTGGCCAAGTGCAGGATTATGGTATTGCCCCATGCAGCAAAGCAGGCTTAGTCTTTGGCCTCTGCATACCAAATGTACGGTGCTGTTAGAGAGGAGAGCAGGCAGGTGCACATACCATAATATTGTTAAGGTTGACCTCCTCAAGATCAGGGTCGTTGTTCTGTATTCGTTTCAGAGTTTCTTCCACGTCCGTGGAGTTTGGCTCCTCATCAGGAACTGGTTTGTACTTTGTGGGCTTTATCACACCTGCAAGTGAAAAGCAAGAAAGGGAAAATATAAGCATCCAGAGTGATTGGCATGTCCTCTTTAGGTGCATTTTTTTTCTCTGAAGAGCAGCACTGGAAGAGAGAAGTATGACCTGAGCAGCAGACATGAGATGAAAGACTGCACAAGCACTTACTAGCCTTGCAGACATTCATGTGCATCCAGGGATGCTGCCTGGCACTGGAGACAACCAGTTTGGGATGGTTGGCGTCTGCTGCCTTGTGCTCCTGGGGACCAGGGCCAGGTGACAGCAGACATGCCACCCATGTGGGCTGTGCACCCTCCTGGATGAGGCCAGGGCTGAGGAGTGCTGGTGGGAACAGAGCAAAGATGCAGCAGAGGCTGCACCAGCAATCAGATGCTTGCCAGTCTCAGCTGGTGGAGGACAGCCCTGTGCATGGCAGGGGGGTGGCAACTGCATGGGCTTTAAGGTCCTTTCCAACCAAAGCCATTCTAGGATACTTGATCCTACACACTCTTCAAACACCCATTTGAGAGCAGACCCATGTTAAGATGCACAAGGAGATGGCAAAGAAGGGACAGCCAGAGCACTGCAAGGTGTTCTGTCAGTGTTTTGCCTCCTCTTGCAAGTGATGTGCTTTACTTATGACATGAAGAAACTATTCTGGCTGGAATGCCTTCCCAGGAGATACCTTTTCTGCTCAACATGGACTAGTCTTCCAGCTGACCTCCCCAGGGGAGCTGCTGAACAGTCTCTGGGAGGAAGCACTTCCACTTATGTGTCTCCCCTGGCTGGGGCCAACCACTATCACAGAAGAACACAGAAGAACCACTTCTCTGGCAAACTCCAGGAGATGGCAGACTGCAAAGGAAACGTCACCAGCTCAAGGCCGGACAGCTGTAGCAACCGTGCTCCATCCAAAGAGAAGGCCTTTGCTCACACATGAGCTGGCAGGGGTGGCAGGAGTCCACTGAAAATAAAAACCTAACCCTCAGCCTAAAAATAATTCCCACTTCACCTCTGCATCCAAGCTGGCAGGCAAATGCTGCAGCCTGCAAGGCATGCTGGATCACTTACTGTTAAGTCCTTCTTTGTTCACGATGGTGCTGCTACCCAGTGCCTCGTAGTACTGCTGGTTACTCATCAAGGTGTGCATGCCAAGGATGGCTAGAGATAAAATAAAAGGAGAACAAAATCTGTTGCAGGCTCCAGAGCCAGAAGGCTGACATGCCTGTGCAGCCCAAAACAGAGTCAGCAGCACACTGCATTTCTCTATGCTGGCACAGAACAACGTATGGAGGTGGGACCGAGCCCCCAGCTGTCACAGACACATAACAGGGCTCAAATGCTCTCTTGTTCATGGCAGTGCAGTTTGACTCACAGATGGCAGTTCAGCTGAGGATGGCAACTTGCAGTGTTTGTTTTCTCTGCCAGGCGCTCAAATTTTCCAGGGCGCCCGACTGCTAGGAAAAGCCATTTATTTGCAGGCTAAGCACTTGCACACATTGTTGGTCTGAAAACAGAGCCCCTCTACCCACCAGCACCTTGAGTATCGAGGCTGCAGGCAGGGAAAGGGTTGGCTATCACAGCCATGCACAGGCATTCAGGGCTGGAGTTTAAACCAGCAGGTGACATGGAACTGTCGTGTGGCATTTACTGTGTCTTGCTCGAAGGCACTCAAACCAAAAGACGTCCTCCCACTTCTGCCTTCTCCAAACACCAAAGGCACAGGATCTCATCCAAGGCTTGTCAGGAGCCACCCAAAAGGACTATCCCACTGGGCTTGCCAAGGACAGGAGCCAATGCATCCTGGCTGACAATGAGCCCTGCAAGATAGGCAGGAGCTTTTTCACAGTCTTAGCAAACTTGGAAAAGCAGCACTGCCAATACTGAGCCTTCAGCACAGCTTGTATCATACCAGTCCTGCTGCCACTTCAAGCATCTTCTCCCCAGAAGTGCAGAACTAGGTGCCACAGGCAGTATTTCTCTTTGAAAATAACTGCCTTGGAGATCTGGCACTCAGAAAGACAGCAGGGCTTTCTGGGACGTTAGGAGCACCGTGGAAAAGCAAAACAAAGAGAAGCAGGGCTCAGTCAGGGCATGCATATTGAAATCCCCAGTGCAGAAATGCTTTTCTGAACCAGAGCACGCTGTTGTTGGAAGATGTCTCGTTGGTGGGGTTATCCCATCTGCCTCACAGCAAGGAGGATACTGCTGGGTCTGGCTTCAAGGAAGCCGTGCTCGAGAAGAAAGCATGCAGAATTTTGTGAGCCTTGGTGGAGAGAAAGGAGAAACCAACAGGTCACAGATAAGCTCTGCTTCTCCCTGCTCAGCGTTGGTCTGTGCTCCTCATGAATCACATCGGGACGTGGGACTGAAAGTAACTCTAAATGTATGTTTCCTTTTTAATAAAGAACTAAATCCTGTCAAAACTGGTGACATTTACACAATCAGCAACGAGCTCAATAGCTGAGCTCCCATAAAAAAAGATAAAATAGCAGCTAAATAACTCAACCCCCAATTCACATGTAACTGTTTTACCAGCAATGTCACAGAGCTCCGCATCAGAGGCATTAGCAAGGGCTTCCTCCAGCTCCGGCTCCAGGGTCACACTTTCCAGAACAGGATCCATTGGCTTCTGCTTGGGGATCCAAGCTTTTCCTATAAATGCAAAGTGAGGTCACACTCAGCATAGCTGCAGCACCTGTCCCACAGCTGCAGGGCTGTGTTTTGCTGCTCCTGCCAGCGTGCTTTTGTGGGATAGGAACTGCGTGGTGTAAAAGGCAATGGGGACAGCCAGACCGAGGAGAGAGTGATATGGAGGAGCAGCAGAGAGGAAGCATTAGGCACTGACTGAAGCCCTCGTGCTGCTTGGGGGAAGAGGGAAACTGGGACGGGTGGTGGGTGGTGATTTTAGTTTGCTTTAGGATCTCGCTGCTCTTGTCTCTCAGCAGTAGGCAATAAATCACATTGATCTCTGCGCGCTGCGTCTGTTGACCCATGGCCGTAATTGGTGAGTGATCTCCCTGCTCTTATCTCAGTCCTTGAGCCTTTTTCCATCACATTTCCCTCCTCCCCCTCGTCCTGCTGAGGAGGAGGAGTAAGAGAGCTTCCCATCAGGGTGCAGATGGCACAGTCCTACCTCGACGTGCCGGAACCCACCTGCGTGCACCTCCCTGCTGGAGCTGGGTGCTTTTAACAGCTGTATCTGCCACAGCTGAGTGGCACTTTGTACAGGACCACGACTGTGACGCACAGCACTCAGAAAGCACAGCCTGACCTGGAAACTTCCCTTCTTCGAAGGCGGTGTCACCCATCAAACCACCCTTCTGCTGCCCCAAGGAAAAAAGAGAGCACTCTCCCTTCGCAGCCCTTGGGCTTTGCCCTGGCAGTGCGCATGTGCCGGGCAGGGGCCCTTCCTGTGCTCAGAGGGCTCTGGGAGGGCACGAGCAGTGGGGCAGGGCCTTAGCGGCCCTCCCGTCAGAGCCCAGCATTGCTGCACAGATAGCAAGTGCAAGGCCCGGCATGCCGGCCGAGCTATTTTCATCTTCTCTCTGAAACCAGAGCCAGAGACCGGAGGGGAGAAACAAAGATCCTGCTTGCAGGGGTGTGCAGGCACAGAGGAGCTAAATTTAGCCCCAGGGAAGGAGCAGCTGCACGGAGGGCTCTCCTGTGGCGAGATGGGGGTAGCAATAAGCAGGGAAATGGCTCATCTCCTCCCCTGCACCGCTGTCCTCACACAGGGCAAAGCTGCAGGCCGTGTGCCCATGCACCCCAGGGTGGCAGCAAGGGCCGGGAGCAGCCTGGCAGCTCACAGACTGCATGTGCTATCAGGTCAAGAAATAGTAAACACCGGGCAAGCTCAGCTCTGCCAGCTCCTTTCACTGTAACCACCAGGGTTCAGTTTCAGGAAGCTTGCCCTCTGGCCATGCTGTACCACGCCGGTGCTGTGTCTGGCAGTGAAGCAGCTCTGTGCTCTGCAGCATGACTAGTGGGGGTAGTGATTAGTGGGCAGCTTCAGGGGAGGCTCACCACATGTTCATAGAATCATAGAATGGCCTGGGTTGAAAAGGACCTCAAGGATCATCTAGTTTCAACCCTCCTGCTGTCTGCAGGGTTGCCAACCACCGGACCAGGCTGCCCATGTTCACACAGTTGTGTTCTGGTTCCAGCAGAGAACAGCGTACCAACAACTCTTCTGCTGGGGGCAGGACTGTGTGCAGCAAAAGATGGCTGCTGTGAAGCGGCCAGAGCGCAGAGATGAGGACAGACCAGACCACATCCCGTGTCAGGTCACATTCACAATGCCAGCGGGAGCAGGGAAGTCATTTGGGTAATCAGATGATGGATGGAGGAGAGGAAAGAGATGAGGCAGAGCAGCACCCTGAGCCGAGGAGATGATGCTGCTGCAGGGATGGTGTGGGAAGCAGAGGCATGCAAGTTGTGGGAGACCAGAAAACGAGGCTGGGACTGCTATGACATGATGAAGACCAAAAGGAAATCATCAGGATCATCACATCTGAGCAGAGCTGTGCTGCTCCTCTGCACCAAGAGGAACTCAAGGTGCAAGGGGAACTCAAGGAACACAAGCAGCAGTGCTGAAGGCAAGAGCAGCGCCTGCAGGAGGAGGAGATAGTCCTGCTGTGCTTGCTCTGCAGGCTTCCCACCCACCCTGCCTTCACCACAGTGCAGTGGATGACCATACCTCTCTTTTCACCAGTGAAAGGCACCAAGTCCTCTCTGTCCTTAATGTCTTTTGCCTGCTGCTCTAGGTGGGCCATGAGTTCTTCCCTTTTGAACGGGCCGGTTGGTGGCTTTTGCGTCTGATCCCTCTGTCGGAGCCCTGCCGGCAGCAACGCATTCTGTGCACAGAAGGGAGGAACACGGATTATCCCTGCAGGCCAGGTCCATCATACTCCTGCCCTTCTCCTCCTCCCTCCTCGTGCCACATTTCTGCACCATTGCACACTTTGCTTCTCCTCGCACTACAGGCTCTCTCCATCCTGCCCTGCTGACTTCCATCCTATCGAAGACTTCAGCTCTACTGCAAGATCTCCATGCTGACAAGTGGATGCTTCTCTACAACAGCAACTACCACCTTTTCTCCAGGGGCTCTCAGCCACTCCTCCTGCCCTCTTCCCACACACTTACTGCCTGCTGCCTTCTAAGCTCAGCGTCTCTTCTCTGTGCCTGCTCATGTGCCAGCCCCAACATGGAGGTGGAGGCTGTGCATGCCCCTGAGGATCATGTCCTCGTGTCCCATGAGGATCAGCTCAGGCAAACCCCCCACGTCTCTCACACAGAGGAATAGAGCTGCAGCGCTCTCTTTAGCCACTTGTGACCCTTCACACAACTACAGGCAAGGCCTGGCACTGAAGGTCACACCAGAAAGGCTATGCATGCAGTTCTGCTGCAGAATAAAGCCCCGAGAGCCTCAGCCCTCTTTCCAGGCTGCCTTCTCATTATTCAGCTGCATGGGCCACCATGGGAAGTTGCTTTGTGCCTGACACATAAGGCACGTAAGCACCTGCTTATATTTAAATATAGAACAGCCTTAATGCAATAAGTAAGACTGTTCCCAGATTTGGCACTAAGCATGTTCTTTAAAGCTTTGCCGGAGAGAAGTCACCTCTTATTTTTAAGACACCCAAGGTGATTTTCAACAAGATGCTCATTTTTCTTTGCCCACCTACATAACTGACTTTAATTTAAACCTATTGCAGTGAAAACCCTGCAAAGAACTAATAAGAAACAATTAGATACATCCAAGCCTGGTGCTGATCAGGCACAGTTTCTCAAGCTTTGTGCTTGCCAGGTGAGCCTACTAGCACACATGCATAATCCTAAAAGACAGCCTGACACCCCTTAATTATTCTTCTGCGTTGACATTTGCAATTAAAAATACTGATGATGCAATCAGCGCTACCCTTCGCTTCCCCCAGTAACACTGACTGCACATCACAGCAGCAATTTCTCACTTGGCAGTGTCCAGCCTCATCACTTGGTGCTGCCATAAGCCAGCAGCCCGCCAGCTGGCTGTGCACGTCCCCTGCCATGGGCACAGGACAGCTCTGCATCCACAAGGCTTCAGCTACTTGGCATTATGATGTCCAGTGTGTGTAATCATGCAGCTCTTGCCAAAGTCAGGAAGAGATAAAGCAAATGGCCCATCCTGCAGAACTTCGGGGTTTGCTTTTCTGCCTGTGTGCAGGGACATATCAACCACCTGGAGTCTGCTCTACAAACAAAACCCAGCCCATTAAACCCAAATGCCCCCTCCAAGGTGACTGTAGTTTCTGCAGGTTTCCCATGCATCAAGGCAGATCTTCCCAAAATACAAGGGTGTCAGGATGGTGCGAGAAGCCCAAACAGCCATGCAAAAAGTGGTGCAAAGCAACAACCGTGCAACAACAGGCAAGTTTTCTAACAGTCTGGTGATTAATTGCTGAGCCAGAAATCGGTACAGTGCTGTCACACTGAAGTGTGCATGCTGGGAACAGCACAGAACAAAGCCCCATACACAGCCAGTGCTGGCAGTGGCACAGCTGCTTCTGCTTCTCTAGGGCCAGCCTCCTTCATCCTTGCACCAAATGCAGGCTCTGCAAAGGACTCGGTCGCAGAACAGGTCACTAGCACAGCTCATCTGCCCACAGCTACCTGGGATTTACCACTGAACAGGTCTCATTTAAAAGCAACTTACATCAGGGTCCAGCTCTTCCAGTTCATTCTCCAACTTCCTGAGCTCCTCCTCCGTCAGGGTTCCGAGGATCTTGTCCTCATCCAGGTCCCGGTATTTCTCTAGCTCCTTTCTGTAAGACATCTTAGAGCAGTCTGGCAAATCTCACTCCTGCGCTGAAGCAGGACCTGAAATGCAAACACAGGGCATAGCACTGCCTGCATGAAACATGACCCGGCAGCCCTGCTGGCGGGGGAGTGCTGGCTATCGCAGAGTTGCACAAGATTTATGCTCTAAGCGTGGCTATCTCCAGAGCACAGATTGCTCAGGGCCCCCCGCCCATTTCCACGGTGCTGGACGCACCTCGTCCTGTGGACTCACAGTCTGAGCCCCCTCTGTGGGAACACTGCACAGCTGCACCCCAACACCCACCCTGTGGGCAGTGGCAGCGCTCCTCTGGAGCCCCCTGGCCACTTTCTGACTCAGAGCTGCAGAAGATACTGAACTTATTTAAAGCAAGTTTTCCTTAGCAGGGCGGTTTCTCTACACAACTCGTAGGGCAGCTGTTGTTCCAGATAGGAGAATTATCTTTAGCTTGGCCACAAAAGGGCACATTAACACGTACAAGGCTTGACGGCAAGCCCTTAAATTTAGAGCCGTCATCTGCTCGGATGCTCAGCCTCCCCTGGCACGGCTGCAGTCCCCACATTCCTGACACTCAGCACCTGGGGCTGGAGAATGATGCCTCGCTCGTGGCCGTGCCAGCAGGCAGCTCATCTCCCACCCGGGGCGGCTCTCCCTGGCCCACACTGGGGAGTTATCATTACAGCATAAGAAACACAAACCAGAGTCAACCAACACCTCTGCCACTGCTCTCGTGAAGGACTGCAGCCACCCAAAAAGCAGGTCTTCTCTGGTTGTGCAACCCATGGACAGCTGCTAACTGCTGCTCACGAGGGACACAAGTGCAGGTGTGCTGTCATGGGGATGCAATGCAGTGTACAAGCAGCACACCTGGAGCCAGCATCCCTTCTTGGGCAGACCCGAGCAGAGTGTCTGCTGGTCCTGCAGGGGACCATGCCCGCACTGGCTGTCTGTACTGCTGCAGAGCCAGGAGGCCCACAGAGGTTATTCCTGTCCAGTGGGCACCAGCAGAGCTGCATCTGTATTCTGTGACCAGTGTGATGCCTGCAGCATAACAGAGGTCTTGGTGAGCTGAAGGGCTACAGAGCACGGCCGTCAGGATGAGCATGGAGAAAAGCAGACTGTATGAGGAGAAGGTGAGAGACCCAGACCTCTTCATCCTGGATGTGGTTGGTCCCCCAGCTCTGCCCTCCTCCCCTCCCCCCCACCGCCCACCTCCTTGTGCCCTCCAGCCCCTCACTGTCAGGACAGCACCAGAAGCTGAAACACCCTTGGCTCTGTGCAGCACTGCTCAGCAGCAGCTAAAACACTGGTGTGTTGCCAACGCTGCTTTTCTCCCAGAGCTAAAACACAGCATCACATCAGACACTATGAAGGAAATCAGTACTGCCTCAGCTGAAATCAGGACAGAAAGCAGCAGAGGACTCTCATGCAGTCATGGCTGCCCAAAAGGAAAGAACCTGCAGGAAAGACAGAACCAGGCTTCTCTGGGAGGTGCCTGGGAGAAGCACAGGAGGAACAGGGATGAACAAGAGGAATTCTAAGTGGGGATCTGTGAAAAATTCCTTGCCACAAAGTGATGCAGAACTTAGGCAGGGACCAGAGAGCTGGTGGGACTACCACTCGGGTTTGCAGAGCTCAGCTGGAGAGGGCCCTGGGCAGCCTGACTGAGTGTTGGGTCTGCTCAGAGGAGGATGATAGATAAGCAAGTTCCAGAGTTGCCTTTCCATCTAACATTTCCATAATTTGGTCTTAGAAGAATTCACAGGACTGCCCAGGTTTCTCCTCCAAAAGCCAGGATGGAACTGGACTGCAAGATGATCCCCTCTTTGACAAGAATAAAACAACTGTCTTCTACATTCACTTCATCTACCCAGCTGAAGCAAAGTTCTTGCTGCTGTGATTCACATCTGAACTCAGATTCTGGTTCAGTGCAAGCTGGTTTAGCCGCCCTCCCCAGCAATACGCTGTTAAGCCACCACGAGCTCAGTCATGGTTGAAGGTCACCTTGGCTAAGCCACTTGCTTCTGCATCAGTGTGTAACCCAGCCTCCAGGAGGCTGTCATCCTATCTTGCTTTGCAGCTTTCTTATGTCGAGAAGCATGCGTGCAGCTTGCAGTGTAGCCAGGCGTCACAGAACTGTTTAGGTTCAGAAAAAAACCTTCAAGATCATCAGGTCCAATCATCCCAGTTCTCAACAAAGCAGAGCACGCAGTGTCGTGGATGCCTCTGCTCAGTGAGCAGTGTCCATCTTCATCCTGCTGATGGCAGAAACTCAGGCTTCTCCATAAAGATCTGCGTTTCCTCTGGACTGACAAAACCTTTATGGTCTGCAGCTGTTAACATAAGGCACAACGTGAAAACTCCAGCTCTTCTCGGCAAGATATTTGAAAAGCGGCATCTGAAAGGCATCATTTTGGACCTGCCAAAGCACACCTGTGCCTCCCAGCCCTTCTCTCCCCAGCATGCCCACTGCCTGCAAGCCACACAGCTCAGCGTCGGCTCTCATTATGCAGCCTTCATTATCAGCACACTGTTAATGCAACACAACGCGGTGACCAGGCAACACGTGGTGGGGTCAAACTCTGCCAAAGTCCCACCGCAGCCTCTGTGTGCATGAAAACACAGCGCATGTAAACACAGACTCCCTAGGGTCAGGCTGTCACGCACCCGCTGCCTGCTCCTTAATTGCTCGGGTTCCAGTGCCCACGAAAAGCACCGGCTCACACCTGGGTCACAAACAGCACCATCCGCTCAGCTCCCACGCTGTGACTCCAAGCTTTCCTCGGGAAACTCGGCATCCCGCGAGCTGCAGCTCAGCTCCGACCCGCGCTCCCGCCAACCCCGACGGCCGCAGCTGCACGCGGGATGGAGCGCGGCTTCTGCCCCGCTCCGACCGCCCGGGCGGCTCTCCGTGCGGAGCATCGCCGCACGCCGCGTCTCACCGCCCGCATTGCGGGCTCAGCCCGCACACCGCCGGCGCCCCAGGGAGACGCGGAGCAGCGCCGGTCCCCGCAGGGTGTCCGTCTCCGGGGGTTCCCGATTTATCCATGCACGGCAACGCCGTTCCCGGCCCCTCGAGGGATGGAGACCGCGCTGCTCCGCGGGGCAGCAGAGCCCGCGGGTCGGGCTGCGAAAGGAACGGACCCTCCGAGCCCTCCGGAGCGCACGTACCGCGGCACCGCCTGCGGAGCCGCCTCCGACTCCCGCTCCTCCCCGCTCATCTCCCACGTCCCGGCCCGGCCGTCACCCAGCTGCGGTGCTGGGAGCTCCTCCTGCCCCGCCGGGCTCCGGCTCTGCGCCATAGCGGACGGTCCATGAGGGCAGCGCGGAGTGCCGGAGCGCAGAGCAGCATTCAGCGCGGTAAGGCTGAAGGGGAGGAGGATTTTTCACACCCACCTCCAGTTCGGAGAGGACAGCCCCCGCTTCCGCAGATACGTCCTACCCATTTTTAGAACCTGCAATGAAACTTGAATTCCAATGAATTTCTAGGCTCCACTGGGATTCTCTACCATCTCACCTAAATTCACCTCTCTGCAGTTTAAGCCTTTCTGTGCCCTATTTTCTCTACCTATGAAAGATTTTTCATCCCCAAAACCTTTTACAAGTGTTCCTTCCTCAGCCTTCTCTTATGCAGGCTGACTCCAAGACCCTCTATTCAAGCCAGGCTCCAAGACCCGACTGCTCTTGCCTTCAGGATTCTGCAAATTACCCTTACAGAGGCTTTTTGCTCATGGGTGCAGTCCCAAAATCATCCTAAGTAACAGCTGCCACAGTTGCTCCTATCCTCCCACCCACCTGTCCGCCCACAACCACCATCCTGCCTCAGGGCACGTCTCTGGCTGATATCCTAAAATACCCTTAACACTTAAAATCTCACGTTTTGGAGAACGCAATAGGAATGTGCTGGTTGGAGCATCCCTAGAGAGTTCAAAGTGCCCTGGAGTTACTGTGCTTGGCCAGAAGGAAAGGGGAAGGTGCCATTCCTCATCCCCACCACAGATTGGTTCCCATAGGAGAAAAAGTAAGAAGTGTAATAATTAAAGTCTCCAAGAGCAGGTTCCCAAAGCACAAGGACGCAGCAAGATTGAGTGCAAATGACAGATTAGGCTCCTGGCCATGCTCTTATCACAACTGTTAAGTGGTACGTGGTGCCAAGGCAAGGAGCAGCATCCCTTACCCAGCCCCAGAGGTGAGAGGCAGTGCAACAGGGAGCAAAAAGTGGAGTGACACAGAACAACTTTGAGATCAATACTGTGAACAGCAACTATTGAACAAACACAAGAAATTAAGGCATTTTGTTCTCCCTGTCGTGCTCTAGTCAGACCTATTGTTATCAGAACCCCTCAAGCCCTGTTTTTGGGTGCTAAGATAATTGTGGTCTAACCTGGCAGGCAGAGCCACAGAATTCATCCGTGCAAAAGCAACGAGGCTAAATGAGTATGGTCCTCGTTTCTGAAGGCTGTTTAGATTCCAGAGTAGCCACCAGCCACAACTGTGAGTGGGGATAAGAAAAGAAGCTCAAAAAGCATCTTCATTCTCCTGAACATCTCCCAGGCTCTTTCCTTTTCTACAAATGTAGCACTGCACATTTCTGAGCTACAGTTCCCCTTCTGTCCATTCTCCCTTACCCTTGCAGGCAGCATGCTGGCAGCATCTAGGCAACAGGCTATGAAACGCAGTAATGTCTGTACCACACCCAACTACTTCCAAGGCCATTCAAGTTTAAAAGTAGACAATTTAAAAAATAATGCTGTGTTAGAGGATTAGTAAGCACTGATCCGTGTGCTGGCAGGACACTACTTGCTCCAGTTTCCTGGGAGCAGCAGCTGCTCAAAACTTCTCAGAATCATTTCCCATTAAAAGTGAAGGGTCAAAAAAGAAGGGGAAGGAATGCCTTGAATTGGAGGAAAGGGAGTAGATTCAGAAAACTGGTACAACTCCTAACAAACAAGTTCTCCAGTTGGGCGGTCCATAACGTGAAACTTCCTTGCCCCTAGACTGGCATTTTCAACTATTCATCACTTGATAAGTTAAGGAAGGGGGAAATCTCACCAATAAAGCCTGTCTTAGTCACAGGATTCAGAAATACAGAGGGTTGCTTCCTTGTTTCCCAAATGATAAAAATCCTACTAAAAAAAAAAACACGAGTGAGTACCCAGTAATGGCAAGAATTATGTTTTTAATAGCTATGAGATGACAAGCCCACCAAAATTAAGGAAAAAATCTCAAGATCAGTTCAGCACTGTTTTATTGATAAATAACTTTTTATTTAGTATTTCCACACAAACATTCTAGTATTGCAGTAGCAAACAAAGTGCAAAACTTCATAAAGTCAACTGAAGTCAACAGAAAGCAAACTTGTTAAGCAAATCTTTTTCACAAACACATGTTTTTGAAGTTTTATCCCCTTATTCTCTTCAAGGCAATGTAAGAACAGTTAAATTTCTCTTTGAAACCTGTTACTTGTTTTATTGCTACAGAAACCGAGCAGCTACGTTTCAGAAGTGGCAACTATTCTGCTTCTGAGAGCTCCGCAAGACTCTGAGACACAAAGTCATGAATCCATATGTCGGTGTCTGGAAGAGACGTGTCCACTAAGTAAGTGACTATTCTTCGATCCCAGGAATTAGTGCTCTCATTAATTGCCTGTATCTGTGCTACCAAGGGTTTCTTCTCTACGCGATTCCGAAATATTATTGATGCCTCTTCCGACCACTGCTGGCTTTTCACTCCTAGAACAAACAAAGCAGAACAGAACCTCATTTGTAGGCTATACCAACACGACGATGAAGTTTATGAGGAGATGGCGAGGGGTTAAAGGCTTGAGAAAGTTGATATTCAAGTCGTGAAGGCAGCTTAAATCTAAAAAACAAGCACGAGCTTACTCATCTCCCACACAATTATTACAGAGACTGTAGCATTTTTTCTCCTCAGAGCCTAAAGCTGTGGACAGCTTTACAGAAGTGAAAGCAAACGCACTAACTCACTGAGTATTTCCAAGAACAGCAGCTGCCAAAGATGATCACGTCCTGTTACCTAGACAAAAAGGAAACTAAAGATCCTAACAAAAGAAAGCACTAATTGGTATTCTGCCTGACTCTGCTGAAGCAACAGCCTTCATTTAGATTTTCTCCATCTTAAAGCAGCAGCATCTTCTATCAAACCTTCAAATCCCAAACTAGTCCTGCAGGCAGAACTGAAGGGAAACGCAACCTAAATGCCTCACAACTCCTGCTGTTTTTTTTCAAAGGGGGGAATCTGCATCTCACAAAGGCTGCTCTGCTTAAGGGAACAAGGCTGTAATCCAAGCAGGTTTTTGCATATATTTGCGATACACCAAGAAGTGACTCCTGCAGAGCAGGAATTTAGCCTCCCCATGTCACTGCTGGTGCACAGCACCTGAACACAACGGGCTCCAAACACTGCGTGAATTCCCAAGCAGCAAGTTATGGGTATGAGAAACAAAACAGCAGGTGACGACACGCTGCTTTTACTGTATCAGCAGCTAACAGGACAGAACATTGCAAGCACATGAACTCCTTACAAGTTATAGAAAAAAAAATGAAGGAAAAAGAAGAACAGGGCAGCTCAGCTAGCTGCCTGGGATGCTGTGAGGCAAGATCATCCAATGACCTGGAGGTTCTCTTGGCAGGACCCTGTACAACCTCAGCACAAAGACAGAGCTAGAAGTTAGCTTCATTTTCACACTGACCTCCTACAACCCCAGCCCAGTGGGAACAGATCCAACCTCTTGGCTACTTCAAAGCAAGCCTGAAGGTCACACTGACGGAGTGCAGACCCACAGAAGGCAAGCAGCAGAGCACTAACTTTGTGCTGCCCTGTCAGTTTGCAACCCTGTGAGCAACCATCAGGTTCTTGGAGCAACCTGGTGTAGTGGGAGGTGTCCCTGCCTATAGCAGGGGGCTGGAACTAGGCGATCTTGAAGTTCCCTTCCAATCCAAAACATGCTGTGATTCTATGACCTTGAGCAAGCATATTCTGTAATCCAAGCTTTGTTTAAATTGTGGTGAGCAAACATGGAAATCATCAAGTAAAAAGAGACACATGTCTGAAAGCAATGCAAAAATGAAGTAAAAAAACTGGAGAAATAAGGAAGAGAGTGACCAAGTTTTAATTTTTTTTATTTGTACTCTCTCTATGCCCAATTTTATCAATTACATTATTGTAAGTTTGATGGAGTTTGTTTGCGAACATCAATTTATTTTAGGCAACTTCAGCTTCCAGATATGCACTGGAAAACAGTAGATATGGGCAAGACACAAAAGAAATCTTATCCAGAAATTCTGCATCTATTCCCTAACTTTATGTAGACCAGAATAACCTGAACACGAGTTTTCCCTCAACAGATACATCATAATTTTCACGCTTCATGATCTATGATGTTTAAGAGATCAAGTGGTTTGGGGGTCTTATTTCCCTGCGTACTCTGCCTAAGAGCCACCATAAATATTAAATGACAAACATTTATGACACTGAAAAGTAGCTGCTGCGAAAGTTTAAACAATGTTTGATTTTATGCATGCTAATTAAGAGCACTGAATTAAATGAGTAGTAAAATTGAACCACTATCACTTAAAGAAGAAAAGCAGAGGCTTACTTTAACGAAAAACAATGCTACTAGCATTCAGCTTTATCCCTTTCGCTGTTCTACATACCTGGTATCCCCACTGATGTAAGACATAACCACACTTCCATCCCTCAGCCCCCTTAAAAAAAAAAAGTCGATGCTTAACACATACCTGCAAGCTGAGCTTTTATAGCCTGGAAAGGAAGCTTCCTGAATTTCTCCAGGAGTGGCTGTACTTTATCTATGCTGATAACCTCATGTTTACCGTAGTCCAGCACATACACTGACAAAAAGCCTTTTCTAAGAATTCCTTTTATTATCACTCTGTACCACCTAAAAAAGAGGAAGAGAATAAACAGTATAACATGCTGTCAAGGTGCCAAAAAAGTAACAGGTAACCACAAGATGTTAATCAACACATCTCAAGCTTCCCAGATCTGATATTATCTGAATACAAGTCCTTCCAAACACTGTCTGGAAACACGAAGTGACTGCAATCTCATTTGCTGCCCTAATCTCTCAGCTACCATCAGACATCTGCCACCTCATTAACAACGCAGGACATAAGGCATTTCCCAAGGGAACTGCAGTGAGGCCAAGAGTTAAAAGAGAAATATGTAATCCTGCCACTAACTCCAAAACAGCTAGGCATGTTGACTTACCAACATTTAAGTAAAGGTACAGACAACAGCCTCCCTTCAAAGATTTTGCTTTTAATTTATGTACGTACTTACCGATTTTCAATTTTAGCTGCATATAACTTGTTTGTTCCAATGTTCACTGGTCTCTCTTCTGCCATGCTGTAGTACAGGATCATTTCCTCCATGAGGACCTCCAGATTGTGTATCTCTTTCCAAGGCTGGACAATGAAGTGACCTGGATGGCAGGCTACTGACACGTAGACATCCATGAACCCTCCCACCTCTGACAAGGGTAGGGGTGGTGGCATATCAGTGGCAGGCTCTGCATCTCTGGGCTCCGCTGCAGGCTCCAGAGAATCACTCTTCTCTAGCCTTCCCTGATTTAACTGTAGAGCTGCATCACCTGTTGCTTTGGTGGAGCTGGCCCCTGTGGGTGTGACGCTCAGGAAAACATCTTTCTGATGCTTCCACAAGTCTGCGTTTATAATCCGACGATTGATGCTACGATCCATGTTTGGGAAATCCTCCGGAGCAAACAAGTAAACGTGTGCAATTCCCTTCGAACCATCCTGCTTGACCACCTTTAAAAAGAAAGTACAGTTTAGTTTCCAATTAACAGCTACTAAATTCACACCTGAAGACAACATCTTTATACAGAAAAAAAATGGTTCATTGCTTTCTACATGCACAGAAGTATTTTCAGGGTTCTCTCTAATGTGTTAGTAAGATTTATGGATATCCAGCCACTCACAGCTGCTAATGTAAAGCAGACACAAAACTTGAGTTTTGTTCTGCCTGAGAGGTTCAATCTCAGTGTTGCTTGACATGAATGTGCACAATTGTAGTTTTCTGGAAAACATTAGCCATTGCCCATAGAGTCTAAACAATTAAGTAATGCTATTAACACTCAAATCCTTCAGAAATCCCTTCCTGTCCTTCTGTTAGATGAAACCTAGTAAATTAAGCATGGGATGAAATGAAGACAAAAAAAGCTTCCATGTTTGGATTGCGTATAATTTTCAAGCACTAGCATAAAAATATTGTCCTACTTAGCAACAGACATTACTGACAGCAGCTAGCATCACTGATAATAAGCACTGAAATTGGAACTTGAGAGAGCCTGTAACTTTTGTTTACAGATTCTTCTGACAATTTTTCTAGCCTTCCTCTACTAACCCAAGCCAGTTACTGCTACTTACAGCCAGCAAATGGGAGACAGGAATAAAAGCTTCCCAAAATTTAAGCACACACCACTTTTCCACTATTGAAACAAGCAAAAAATATTACCATACTCAAACTATCTTTGAAGAGAATATTTAGAGAAGCCAGCTGCAACACTCACCAGTCCCAGACTATGTGAGTTATGTTTTAATTGCATGAGCTCGTGTTAAAGGAAGCCAAAATGTACAGGGAAGCAAACAAAACATGTTCTCAAACAGTTATGACAATATATGGACTCAGATTTTTAGGAGGAAATTAGCTCTGTTTAGTTTCTAGATAGGGAAAGTATTTCATTCAGAAGGATGTTCTCAGCTAACTGCCAATGGGAAAACGGAAAAATGGAAAAATATCATCTCAAGTATAACACAAGCCCATAAATACAATACTAACAAAATCACACTGGATTACAAAAACAAACAGACAAACCAAAGGTGCTTTCCAGGGCCAATAAGAAAATGTTATCCTCTTGTAAGAGGCATAGAAAGAATTTAAGATTGACAGAACGCATACATCTTTTCTTATGATGAAACAAAAACTGTGTTTCTTATCAGTTGATAAGATCCCTAACTGCATACAAGTGGACTGGCACAGGAAAATTAAAAAGGCCATCAGCTGCTACATTCTTGAGAGGAAAAAGTCTTCTAACGAGCCAGCTATACTTATTCTAAATGTGACAGGAACAAGTCTTCATACAGCAAACGTAACCAAGAGCTGGCCAGAAACTATTAGACATCACAACAGAGATAAATTCTGATGAACACTTAAGTTTCAGAGTTATTCCCTCTGTGGATTTCAGGCCACGCAGGCATTTTGACTATTTACCTGCATGCTGAATTCAGGATAATCCATTACATTGTCTCTCAGCCACAGCACAGCCTCAGGAGTCCACATGCCAGTGTCAGGAGGCAGATCTGCTAAGCAGCATTTTATAGCCTAAGGAAAGAATTAAGTATACAACAACATGGAAACTAGCTCATAAATTTCTATTTACAGAATGTGACTTAATACTCATAGATTCAGTAATACGTAGGTTGCTCCAGAAGTAACGCCTCCTATTTATTTCTATGGAAACTGCAACAGACACAAAGAGCACAGTATCACCATTTTACAGACTAAACTCTCAGCTACAAAACACTGTTTTTCAACATGGTCACCACCAGTGACAAACAAGAGCCCTCACGCTGCACTCGTAACAACCTGCAGAGGTTACACACAGTAACCTCTTCTGCTTCTGCTGAAAGACACCACCACTGCTTCACTGTGCTCACGTTCAGTGTTTGGTCTCCATAAACGTTCACCAGGTGTTGATGAATGTCAACGGGTGCCACTTTTTTTCCCCGCATGAGGAATTCAGTTTCACTCTGCACCGCCCACACTTCCACACCAGACAGCATTCTGCCAGGCTGCCTCTTTGGGGCCATCTGCCACGTGGCAACAACATGGATGGGATATCAGTGAGAAGGTTCAGCCTCAACTGCTGTACCACCGACATTCACCTCTGAGAAATGGGCCAAGGTAATAGAACAGGATGCATTACTTTGCGAGCAGACCTCAGGTGTGACAAACAGAAACATGCAGAGCCAGTATCATAACTCACACAAGTTAACAGAGCATCCTGCCAGTACACAGGACTACACCACGACTTATTTTGGGGAGAAGATGCACAATGAAATACACTCCAGTGCTGAACACCAGTAACAAAGAAATTCCTTACATAAGCCTGTAAGAAGCAGCGCTAGGACACCGTCAAGAAATCTAGGGTAGGTTAGCTTTAACACATCTTTATACCTGGGGAGGGATTTTGATTACGTCTCTCAGGAACTGCGATGGGATTTCTCTAAGGTCTGATACTTTTACATATGCAACTGTTCCAGTATCCATGAAGCGAACACCAAGCGCCCGTCTACTTTGAATTATTGTTATCTGAAATAAGACAGGAAGATGAAATACTGTGAGAAGATTCAAGGGAAGTAAGAATATAGATTTAGGGGAGCAGCAAGAAGAGTCTTTTCTGTGTGGGAAAACTTTTGCCTTTCTCTGAATACCTCTTACCTCTACACGCGTCCATTTTCCTTTGCAATGAAACAAGCAGATTTTGCCACAGAAAGGTTGTGACACATTAAACTCAGATGTCTCCTGCAAATTCAAAACCAAAGGTTAAAATGCATAGAACCATTAGTGACACTTAACTAGCCACTTCAAAAGCCACTCACAGAACAAACAGTTATGGAAAGCAACCAATTAATCTCAAATATAAAGCTTTTTTCTAGTCTCAGAAGTATCTCCTGTCATGTTGTTTTCAGCTTCCTCAGTCAGTAAAGCTTTAATTCTGAGATGTATATAGCCCAGGGAAGTGGTAGAACTACTATCCCTGGAGATGTTCAGGCAATGTGGAGAAGCAGCACTCATGGACGTGGCTTAGCAGGCGTGGTGGGGATGGTTGATGGTTGGACTTGGTGATCTTGGTCTTTTCCAACCACAATGATTCTATGAATTGCCAGCAAAAAAGCATTTGGAAGCAAAGAATATAAAAACCAGCAACCATTATATCAATGTTTTGAAAAGCTGTACTGTTGTGGAACTAACTGGGGAAGTTCCTAACTTCATACATATAACATGCCAAGATGTTTAACAAAACAGATTTACTATTTACTCAAATAAAGCCTCATGGGGCTGGTATTCATTGTGATGATCCTAAGTAACACAACAAGTCAAGTGCCACATTATAAAAAGCAAGAAGAGACTCCCATTGGAGAATCACACACATCTTAGTGTCATTAAGTTCTCAAGATAAGTTGTAGAGTCAAAATTGCTTCTGTCTTTTACAGCAATGAAAGACTCTGTATACTTTGTTTAGAAAATCTGACTAGTTGCCTGCCTTTGTGTTGCTAAAACTTTCAGTGTACACCTTATACTGCTTCCTGCATGGTGCAGTTTGCTTTAAACTGACTCTTGATAACTGAAACATAGTGAAGTATTTCCAAAACGGAGCGTGCCCCACAACGGGAACATACCTAAAAGGTAGATTTACAAGAAGTGGTTCCAGCAGTGCCTGACTTTTCAAGGATCTGCATTTTATGATTTCAGCTAAAAAATTAGATTCCCTTCAGATTTCTTCACTTTTGCATAAACCCTCACGTCTAGTAAGGTTTCCTGCATGTCTGTAAAGGGCAGGTAGGATATCAGATTTTTCTATCCTATGTCTGCTTTAAAGCAACTTCATTACTTTGAAGACACCTCCTATACATCAGCTCTGTTTGAAAGGATTCACATTTAAAAGCTAAGGGTACAGACACGCAGACATGAGATCAAAGCCAACAAATTCTGAAGTCAAGCTGAAAAGCACACACCTTGGTTCTATTTTGAACAATCCTTCTTCTGTCACTTCAAAGTATGCTGTGAGCTGTTTATACACGTGAACACCATAATGTACGTAAAACTTGAGGAAAAAAAGTATGGCAGATCCTCCACAGATTTTTTTTTTCTCCTAATCAAACCAAGGCAGTTTCTATAGGAAGCTTCTCATTATGAGTCACTTTTGTTACTGCTCTAACTATTCAAAGGAATTTAGTAGTAGTTACCAAAGCCAGAGAGAGAGAGAATTTCAAAGAGAGCATCAACAGACACTCTCACATCTGCATCCCAGCTTTTTTAAACAGGCAACAATGCCTCAGAAACCTGAACTTTTATAGAAAAAAAGGACTGATACACTGGAAAAAGGCCACATGACGTGACATCTCTCCTCAATGCATACCTACCTTGTGAAGTAAATAGTCTTCTATTTTCTGCAAGACTTCAGAAAGCTTAGACAAGCCTTCAGATGGCAGCTGACAATACAGGTTTCCATCTGAGAGAATACTGGTTACTCTGACATTCGTATATAGTGTATCTACCTAAGATTTTAACAAGTAAAAAAAACAAAAAAACACACACACAAAGTTATTGGATTTGTGAGTACTGTTTTTTTTGTCTATTAAAAATCTTTGTGGTCAATGGATTTAATGAATTAAATAGGAAGCAGGCAGATAGTACCTGTAGGTTCAGTTCAAAAGACTTGTCATACAAAGCCTTCAGACAAGTTGCGTTGATGTTGATATCATCTTCTCCAGAAGTGTCATACAGAACAAAGAGAGGAATTTCACTCCTCTCCAGTATTTCCACAGCAAATATTTTGCAGTATGTCTGCAATTCTACAGCCTTTAGTAGGAGAGGATCATCACAAAATACCTCCAGTCCTGTAAGGCAGACCACAATTTTTTTGAATCATTTTATTGAAGGGAAATATAATAACGAGGACTGTTTGAAAGAGGAATCCTTCTAAGAATCAGAAGGCAGATGGAATCTTGTACTGGACTTTTACTTGCATTCTACAGAATGTCTCCCTTCTTAGGGCAGAAAGCTGTCTTCAAGGGAGAAAAGAAGATCCTCTACAGAGAGAATCAAAGAATCAAGGCAAATGTGTAGACAAAATAAAGAAATGCATCCAAGTAAAAAAACATAGACTAAAGGTCATTCCTGTCAATTTCATATATTGAAAACAAAATAAAGTGTTCTTAGAAAGTTAGAAATGCCCACTAGTCTTAGGAAGTTAAGTAATTTCCAGCAGGCTCAAGGAAGTTTGCCAGTGCTGAGTGGAGAAGGATCACTTTAAAACAAGTGAATGAGATCACAGATCATATTAATTTGCATTTGTGGTAGGAGGAGTTAAGCTTATACACTATTTCATACAACATACGTGGGTGTTTTCTTTAGGCTTGCAGACCCTGAAGGTAATACATCCAAGATAAGTGCAGGAACAACTAAGCTTCATTAGAGAGACACTGGGATCTCCTGATAGAAAGGTTTCTTTTTCTTTCTGTGCCTACCTGTATCTGCTTAGGCTTAGCTTATTTATAGCTACTTATAGACTGCTTTATAGCTATTTTGGATGGATTCTAGTATTCAGAGTAACTACACAGTAGCATCAAAACTCCCAGGCATTTCAATTCATAAGTCTGTAGAATCAACATTGGTTTTCTCTTACCTGCCAGTTTACACTTTGCAACTTGAAATGGAAGTGAGCAGAACTGTTTGTGGAGTCTGTATGTCCTATTGCTTTCAATAATCTCACTGAAGCCATGGTCAACATAGTACACCTGACAGTGGAGAAAGAGATAAATAAGATTATTATGCTTTTAAATATATATTATTGAGTTTATGGAAAACATATTAAGCCACTGTGTTCTCTGTGCATCCACTGAACAGGCACATCAATTTTCACTGTATTACTGCTATATAAGACCACGAATTTCGTGTTCACTTCCTTATTTAGACATTCAGTGTTTTCCAGAAAAGCTTCTCAAAGTTTCTGTAAAACCATCATCTCCGACAGAATCTCTCCATGCTGGAAGGACTCAGCACATTACCACAAACTGCATGAACAAAGGCGGTAATTTTAACTTGCAGATGACCATTTAATTTTGACAATCATACAGCTTAAAAGAAACTAAATGTCCCTAGTTTTTCATTTAATCAAAAAGAGAAGTACTACAGGTTGGGAAAGGAAAGAATGTAAGTAACACAGAATGCTTGAAAACTGGCTGCACATGGGAGAAACACATCTGTTTCATGTCCTACTACAAATGTCAAAACAAGAATCGCTTGCCTTTAATCTTTTGTCCTCCACAGAAATTATCTCAGCACGGAGCCAGGCTTCTTCAGTGTGTACAGCAACAAGTTGCCCAACGCTTGGACAATTAATCTGTGATGCAGTGGAATTCTTACTATAGTACGCTTTCATTTTATCTTCCATTTGTTCCTGAGCGCCAGAATAATCTTTGCCCACATATCTACAATCATTTCAGTATAAAAGCACCAAACAACAAAAAACAACAAACAAGGGTTAGGATGAAATGTCAAAAAGCTGAATAAAAACCTAAGATCCCCTAAAATAATAGATTAATAAATCATGGATATACATCCAAACATATTCTAAGCACATCTGTACCCAAACACGGCAGTACGAAAATACCAGCTGACAAAACAGAGTACTATTGTTCAGTGGTAAATGCTCTCCAGTAACAAAGAATCGAACACACACCTTCAGAAAGAAATCTTACCGATTACAATCACGTAGAAGAATTTGACCTTAAGAGCAGATTATCCAGGATGAAGTACAAAAGAATTGTAGGAGCACCTGAGTTACTCTGACACTAGCAAATATTACCTTAAGCATGTTTTCACTATAGTCTGTGAAAGCACAAGGCATCTAAAATAGCTTTACAGAGCCCTGCCAGCCCCATGCTGTTTACTCTCGGCCATCAGAACAATTCCAAGATCAGGCTGCTGATCTCCAGTTCACACAGACTGCCACATGAATCCTCCTTAATAATGTTCCGAACACACCAGAAACAGATCAGAATGCAGCAGACAGAAGGAAAACTTATTTCTGTATTTGACAGGCAACATAAGCAGGTATACAATACTCAAAAGTCTACTTCTTGACATTGGCTTCAGCAGGATATTTAGCTGACAGGAGAAGCATTACAGCAGAAAGTTTAATACCGTACAGAACCTCCTGCCCTGCTACTTTCCAGTAGCAGCTAAGCATCCCACTGACAAGGATTTCGGCTGTTAAAGCCAACTGAAAAAAATATTTTTCATGATTTTTAGAAAAGAATATTGGAAAAACCTCCCAGAAAAGTGTTACATACAGGTGGCCAGACAAGTCTGCATTCAGCATCGCTCTTAGTCTGGCTGGGACGAGTAGCACGCCAAGGAAAGGTGGTCCTTCACTGTGAAAGGAACTGGGGGTACATGTTTCCACAGTGAAGCTAATTATGACATTTTCCATTCAAAACCATGAGAGAAACGTATTGATTTTTTCTTGCCACAGCAAAAGATCTTTTCTCTTAAAGTCGAACTGTGTCCTGAAGTTAAATGACCTGGCCCACAGAGTGTGCAGCTCTCCCAGCACTCCATCCTGCATGAGGACAAGACGACGCTGATCGCCAGCAGCCACCACCCACATAAAGCTGGCAAGTCAAGAAATTTTAATATTTAATACTGTACAAAAGCTCCGGTACAAAATCTGGGAACCGTTGCTTCAGAGGATGTTTAACACAAGCAGCATCAGCTCTTCAGTGTCACAGCTCAGCCCATGGGATGCAGAGCATTCCATTTTATCCCCTACAGCCATGCTCATTAACGAAGGGATTGAGGCAGTTGTCCAGAGCCGGGGTGCAGCTGCAACCAGAGATTTATCACGCTTCTCATTCCTGAGATAGACAGAACTCCTATCTCCTACCCTGAACTGAGTTACTTTCCCTCACCTGCGACAAAGAAAATGGAGACAACAGGAAGGCTGCAAGACTTAGTGTTCTGAAGCAGAACCTTTGAAAAAGGCCGTGGGGAAGACCCCCAGAACCAGAAAAATAATCTGGAGAACACTCATCTACGCACAAAAAGCAGAGAGAAAGCGCAATACAGGAACTAGGCTAGCAGCTGAAACAAAGAAGGCAACATTCTCAAACAAGAACTTCTATCCTAAGTCTCAAGTATGGGGATTTTCACAGAATCATCAGCCTTTATGACTATTCCTCGGAGAGCTACACTGACATGAAGAAAGTTCAGTGCTGAGTATGCCAGTAAATTAATGACAGCTAGAGAAGACAGATGAATTCAGCCTTAAGGCTAGTGTGCTATTTACAGCCAGCAATGAGGAAAAGGATGGTACATGATTAACGAGAGGATCTGTAAGTAAATCACAAGTGCTCCTACTTAGCTCAGCTATGCCTAAAGGTCCTGCTAGGATCCACCTAGTGAAAGCCAAAACTGTAGAAACTAATGGCAAAAGACAGAGCTACCAATGTACTACATTACTTGACAGCTACGCAATTCAAGTTCTGAAGTGACAAATAAACCTGTTTAATACGAAGTTGAATTTGAAATAAGTTTCAGAATTAATAAACCCCCAGAAAAAAAATTAATCTTTTAAGTTGTAGGAAAATTAAAAAAAAAAGTTTTTTATCCTGATAACGAAGTAAGGAAAGCTTATCATAGCATTTCCTTAAATACTGACACAGAAACTACCATCCACTTCTTACACCGTGCTCGGAGGCTATACTAGTAACCACCAAATGAGAAACCAGAATAGTTTGATGGAAGCTGCTCCATCCCCAGAAGAGAAAACTGCAGTATAATCTGAACAAACCCAACTCATAACTAGTTAGAAGCAAGTTAGTTATAAGTGTAAAAAAATGCTTTGATAGGTGTTAGAGTAATATCTGAATGCTACCACATATTACAGTAAGATTATTTCAAAAAAGTCCTCCAATAGCAAGTCCTACCTGCTTGACTCTCAGTCAAGCTAATCCATCAAGACAACATCCATCAGTTTACCAGAATTCAAAAAAAGCCCATTTAAACACAACACACAAAAAAGTTTAGATTTAATTGTTAGCATGCATAAATAACAAAGTCCTGCAGACCTGTGCACTATATGGACTAAAAAAAAGAAATACTTGCCTAATGATAAGCTCATTAGTGTTGTTTGCTTCTATCACCAAGATGGATACAGGTCCTTCTGACGGTATAATCAAAGGAGGAACAGATGACACACTTTCTGGATACTGCTCCTTGGACTCCTCATGCTGTTGTTCAGCTGCGGCCTTCACACCATCAGGGATCTGGACTTTCTCAGCAACATTCAGATTCTCATCAGTGCAACTTTGGGTTTTCACATAGAGGATGGCCTTCTGAGGGGCATTAGATACAAAGTCCACCACACATACATCTGAGAGCAACTGCAGATTATTCAGAATGCCTTCTGGAAATTTTCGTTGGTAGGTGTCTTGGTACAATTTGGGAAGTGCATCAGCCCAGAGACCACTGGGATATTTCACCAAGATATTAACAACATCTTGCTTGAAGTCACTACTACATGAAGCAGGCTCAGCCTCCGTGCTTGTTTTTAACAGTGGGTCTGCTTTTGAAGATGTGACATTCTGAGATGCCTTGTCTTGCTCTGTATTGCTTTTCACTGCTGGCGGTATTCTCTTAGTAGGATAAAGAATTCCGTATGTCTGATCCCCTGTGCATACTTTCTCCACCTTGAAAAACAAAAAGGAGAGTCAATAATGAGCTGCACCTTTAAGTCTAGAGCATGTGACAATTACATTTATACGACATGCATTTTATATAGACTCTGAAGTGAGCAAGGAGCTAAGCTTGGGGCAATCAGTACAGCAAAATAATTTCTTGCAATGCTTCCTTCTCCAGTTTGGGGGGAATATCAAGTATACACTGCTATAGTAGAGAGGAAACATGAAATCTAATTAGGTGGAAAAAAGTCCTGACTGTGAAGCATAGATTTCTTTTTTTCCCAAGAAGGAGCAGATGACGACGGCACACTCCACAAATTTAAGTGTTCTGCACATTAACCTCCCTTCCTGATCTCTCCCACACAGATAAGCATACAAAGTTTCCATCTCAGCTCACTAAGGGAAAGAAGATTTTATTGTAGATTTCAGATACTGTCCTGTAGCACTGTAAAAGCAATCTTCTATTGCGTTCAGGGAAAAGCATTTTCTTTAAATGAGTTATGAAATTAAGGAGAAAGTCTCTGGATCGTAATAAGTTTCATGTTAGATCTGATAAAGGCACTTTAAAGCATGCCCTCAACCTCCCTCCAGATCCAGATGTTTTACATCTCCACTCTGTTTCAGTAATGAGTATCTCACATAGTCTAAGCCACAACCTTGAAAACACCATTTGAAAACTGCAGAAACAAACTCACAGTAGCTACAGAGCTTCAACCAAGACAACCCAACTGTGGCTTATAAGGAATATTTGTGTAAAAATGAGACGATAAAAGCTATCAGTGTTTTCATGTTTGTCCTGAAACAAAAGTACTCCTACAATAAACAAGTTAAACAGCTAGATTATCTGCTACTCTTCAGGCCTAATATCTGCCTTTATTGTGGTATCAACGCCAACAGAACTTCATAAGCCTTGCAAAAATCACTCTGCTGTTTTGCCTTGGAAGCACACAACTGTGAGCACAACAGAGTGATTTAGAAGCTCTAGCTTGCACAACAAGAACTGCGTACTTCTCTCTCTATCAAGAGAAACAAGAATTTAGTTCCAATACATCGGAAAATGTGACAAATAAGGGGAACCATGCTGCTAATCTAAACCCAAGAATAGTGTTCTTAGTATTCTTCCTTCCTCTCCTCCCCCCCAGTTCTGTCCCTTCAGCTCCATACAGCAAGGGGTGAGCAAATGGCTGTGCTGCGCTCAGCTGCCTGATGTGTTAAACCATAAGACTGTACAAGAGCACTTCACGTACTTTCTGTGCACTGCATCATCCAGACTAGTGCAAAACCAAGCTGTTACACAGATCTTAAGACACAGGTCGTCTTCTCTACACAAGAAGAAATTATATCCAAAAGTGGCAGAAGATTTTACTCATAAAAAAAAATTAACCATGACACTGCAAATGTTTTAGAAGCCTTGTGCACTCAAGGCAGCACATCTCCACCCTTCTTTATCAGTGAAAACCAGGGTGGTAATACTTCCTGCAAGAATCTCAGCAAGAAGACGACATGAGAAGGCAAATAAACACATCTATGAATCCTCAGCTTCAGAATCCATGCTGAATCCACAAACTTTCAGGCCTGAACCTTTCCAAGAAGGCTCACTAAGCCAAGGAGACATGCGAGATTACTCTTAATTGGATGGAGGTAACAGGTAGTGTCCCACAGATATCCATATACTGAAAAGTATGCATCTGCTATAAGGTAAGAACGTACAAGAATTATACCAAGTACTTCAACAAACCTGTGGAACTTGCATCAAGTTCCACAGCACCTCTGCTATCTACCATGATAAAAGTGATAACAAAATATGTACAGAGACACAACAGAAAGGACAAAAGAAGTGAAACCGACTCACGTCAGGAAGAACCTACACACTGCATTTTCTAATAATGCAAGAAAATTGCACAAGAGAATTTTGGAAGTCTACTTAAAGCTGGGGTGACACCAAAAGCAAATCAAATTGCTCCTGTCCTTGTTCAATGAAATTCAGAAGATCTCCATAGAGACCATCAACTCTTCACATGCTGAAGAATTTTTCACCACAGACAAACAGAACTTTCCTCATAGCAGTCTGTGCTGGTTGATTCTTCACATCTCATTCTGCATTTGAATTCATTTTCTCCATATAACCCTTTATGCTTTGGAAAGCTGACAAAATATTTCTCTTCTCTAAATACTTTAACTAAAAGCAACTTTACTGTAACTAAACATTTCCTTTTCTTTTGGCTCCATGCTAAACTTCATGAGATCATCAGCCCTGCAAGAGATCTTAAACTTAATTTGTTTATTCTAGAACATAGTAATACTGAGGAGCCTGTCCTCTGCTCTGGATTTAAAACTGATTTTTTTTTTTTTTTAAATTTAAAAAATTATAGATGTAAAAAATTTTACATCACTGCATTTTAAGCCAAAGTGGCATCTTCTGAGAGAGAGGGAGAGAGAGAGATAGTCCCAGCATCCAAAGGTGTACCTCAAAATGCGAATAGGACAATCAAAGGCCCCAGTGCCTACGGCACGCTGCTACAAGTTAAATTGCTATTCCCAGTTTAAATTAGAGGCTGAACTCCAGGAGATGCTTACCTGCTACTACTTTTTTTTATTGTTATTAAAACTGTTGGCTTTACAGTGAGGAAAAAAATAAAATGAATAGAATACCACAATCTGGAAAGTTCTAGTTATCCAACCAATGAACATCAAAGGAGAAGAAAGTTCAGATTATAAGTACAGACTATTTAAAATTAAATCTTAGGTCTAACCTTTGATCTAGCTATGGTAAAGACACTCATCCCCATATGAATCAAGAGAGATTAAGGCCTGAAGATGCAATACAGCAAGTTCTACGTGGAATCTTGTATTAAGGGGAGATTCTGAAAATCCTTTTTTTAAAAAAGAAAACAAAAGAACAACCAAATGAAATGAGGCTAGAAAGGACCGCAGGCAGTGGATTAGTATTTTCGAATCACTTTAAACTCCCTTAGCAATTACAAAATCCCTCAACAAGCATAGCATTTTATGCGTGCACAAGTCAAGTTTTTTCCTCCAGGAAGAGTTACTCCAGAACAGAGCACAGCTACAGATGAGCAACGTCACCGCTGAGAAGTAACAGCGGCACAGCGCAAAGTACGGCTTGCAAAAGGCAGGAGACCGGCAGCAACCAAGAATGGAACTTTAGACCGAAAGGGGCCTCTGGTGGCCACACAGCACAACTGCTCGCTCAAAGCGGGGCCGGTGGCTCCGCTCACCCAAAGCCTCCTGCATTTTAGCTGAGGAGGTCTTGGAGGGTGGGGAGCACAGAACTTCATCAGGCTTACATTTCTGAGAAGAGTTTTTCCACACTCTTGCGAACGTTCTGAGCTGCAGCATTTCTGCTCCTTGTCCTATCACTGTGCATCTCCAAGAAGAGCCTAGCTCTACATTCTCTCCCCTTTGCTTTCCCTTCCTTAGTTTGAGGAAAAGCTTTTCTCATCAGCTCTTTGAGGCGTGTTTTCACGATGACAGGCAGCTACACTGCTCCACACCACTCTCACTCTTCCTCTTCAAAGGGAAAGTGGGGGAGAACACGATGGAAAAGGGATCAAGCGTAAAGATAAGCACGGGGAGACTTCTCACCAACTGCCGTTGAGGAAAAAACAGACTCAGCGCAGGGAGACCTGCCCACAGAGCTTTGTCTCTCCCGCTCCTCCATGCTCACCCTCCGCCCCTGCTCCACGCGGATGCCATCCCTCCCCACTGATCCCACGTAGGCTTCCCAGAGGCTGCAGCTCCCCAGGCACCACTCCAGCACGGTCACCTCTCCCCCAGCTGCCACTGCGCAGCAGTTTCCTCAGCCCGCTCTCCGGAGCACACCCAGCACTTCTCCCACCCCAGCTCTGGCAGCAGCAGGTCCCTTCTGGAGCCGCTCAGCCCTGACACAGGGCAGTGCGGGGCTCTGCTTATAGAGGGCAGCCCTGCCTGCAGCCCCTCCCCCACCAAAACAACCACCTGTACAAGAGAGCTGCGTTGCAATGTACTGCAGATCATCCTGAATGAAATTGGAAGCACAAAGCTTTATGCATTGTGTCTCTTGGCTAGCTCTGCTTAGCTAGTGTTCCGCAGAGGTAAATGATACCTGACAGACCATTAAGCCTTACAGGGTAAAGATTGGCAGCAGACCAAAAAGAGAAGATCCTTTAAGTCTCTTAACTCCAACAATAGCTCTGAGGTTCCCTAGATACGTTTAGAAGGCAGCACAGATGCTGACTGAGACAATATTTACGGGCAGGAAAATATCCCTATTTCAATAAGATGTTTCACCTTAATTCAGTGCAATTTAGTTTAGGTGGACAGCATTAGTCAACGATCTCTTGCACAGAAGCTGATATTCAAGAAGGAAAAGATTCCTCCACTCATATCTAAAAGCTGCTGCAGTGCTTGATATCCATAATAACAAGCAAAAAGATTAATGAGAGCAAATTCCAATCAGCCCCTTTACCACCAATATCTCAATGTTATATCCAGAAGAGTTTATAGATACACTTATAAGGTCCCCCTTCTCAATTAGAGCGATTACAAGAGACCATCAACAGATGCCAGAACATTATCAAGAGCAACAGAGTTTGAATCATGCTACAAAGAATAAGAATGCGTTTGTACTTGGCCCAAGGGAGCTTTCAAAAATGAAAATCTGGAGTCCAAAATAATATAACAAAATTTAGAAGTCCCCAAATGAAATACTGACACTGCAACTGAGTAAAACAAGCAGAACAGAAAAGAAAAATGAAACCTGTTCTTTTTCATATACACATACAGAGAGATGAAGAAAAACCTGTGTGTTGCTAGGACAAAGGCTTTGTAAAGCGTGCAGCTAAACCACCATATATATATATATATATATATATATACATACACACACACACACACACACACACACACCAGAAGAATCAGAGTGACTTGAGTCTTGCTTAATTACTGTGCACACTGAGGATGAAAAATCAGGCACACTAGCAGCCTCCTTAGAGCATGAAGATACTTTCCACCAAGGAAATGGAGAAAACACCTTGAAATGAATCTTTCAGTGACTTTTTTTCCCAAGACTCCACTCACAGCTGGCACATGCAGCCATATTCTGTTACTTTTCCGCAAGACAGGGAAACGAAATGCACAGCAGAGGCCAGTTAAAAAACAATTTTGTGGCAAACAGGAAAATCTGGTTCCATTATTCTTGTTATAACACAGGTCTTCAAAGACAGCTCTAAAATATGCTGATCAGAACCACCACAGTGTTTAGATAAAATAACTCATCACAGTTCTAGAATAGCCGAGGCTGGGACATCTGGAGGTCACCTAGTCCAGCCCCTGCTCAACTAAGGGTCACCCAGAGCAGGTTTCTTCAATAAGCAGAGCAAGAGAAAGTTAACTATCATAACGTGAGAGCACATCTTCAGGAGACAGTTCACAGGGTCAGTGTAAACTGTGCCAGCTTTCAGACACACATACATACTACCAGCCATTACCAACAGATCCTCTCCTCCATCTGCAAAGCACTTTCCAGTTCTTAAGCACACACTATGTACTACATGTAATCAGATGTGGTTTTTTTTTTTTTTACTAACTCAAGTCCATCATTCTGTTTAGAATGATTTTTGCATCACAACCGAACTGTGCTGTGAAAAATACTTCAAGACTGAAAACCTTACACAAGCGAAGCTGCTCAAAGAATACAGCTGGCTACTATGGCAATACTCATCTTCTCTGACACGACACAATTCATTCTGAACCATAAAGAAAAAAAACCATCTGCCAGATGCAGTGAGATCAGGTTAACAAAGAGGGAGGATGCTGACCAGAAACAGATTTAGGAAAAAAAAGCAGTTCTATTCTGGTTTCTGGCACTGTTCACCAGCTTATCCTGTCATCTTCCTGAGTCTTTAGTTTTGCTTTCTGTGAACAGTCACAACCTTTACAAAGTGTTGAAGGAGTAAGAATAGTTCCAAAAAAACAAAAACAAAACAAAAAAAAAGCCAAAAACCAATGAAGTATCCTACCTGGCAAAATATGCCATCTACTTGATGGAGTTACAGCATCAGTGGATAAAGGAAGAGCAACCAACATCATCTACCCGGACTTGTGCAAAGCATTTGACACTGTCCCACATGATGTACTGGTCATCAAATTGGAGAAAAATGGACTTGATGGATGGAGCACTTGCTAGATAAGGAATTGGCTGGACAGCTACACTCAAGAGAGTTGCAGTCAATGGCTCAATGCCTAGGTGGAGACTGGTGATGAGTAGCTTTTGTCAGGAACCAGTGGTGGGATTGATGCTATTTAACATCTTTGTAGGTGACATGGACAGTGGGATCAAATGCACCTTCAGCAAGTTTGCAGCCAACACCAAGCTGAGTGATGCAGTGACATGCCAGAGGGAAGGGATGCCATCCAGAAAGACCTGGACAGGCTTAAGACGTGGGCCCAGGCCACATGCAGTTCAGCAAGCACAGGCACAAGGTCCTGCATCTGGGTTGAGGCAATCTCAAGCACAGATACAAGGTGGGCAGAGAATGGCTTGAAAGCAGCCCTGATAAGGATTTGGGTATGTCAGTTGATGAGAGATTCAACACGAGCCGGAAATGTGCGCCTGCTGACCAGAAGGACAACCACATCCTGAGTTCCATCAAGAGAGATGTGACTAGCTTTCCAGGAAGGTGATTTTGCCCTTCTACTTTGCTCTTGTGAGGTCCCACCTGGAGTTGTCCATGTCTGGGGTCCCCAACACAAGAGAAGGACATGGAGCTGTTGGAGCAGGTCCAGAGGAGGACCACAAAGATGATCAGAGGGCTGGAGCACCTCCACTATGAGGACGACTGAGGGAACTGGGCCTTTTGAGCCTGGAGAAGAGAAGGGATAGCAGCCTTCCAGTACCTGAAGGGGAAAGCTGGGGAGGGACTTTAATAAGGGCAGGTGGTGACAGGACAAGGAGAAATTGATTCGAGCTGGAAGAGGGTCAATTTAGACTAGATATTAGGAAGAAATTCTTTACTGCAAGGGTGGTGAGACACTGGAACAGGCTGCCCAGAGGAGATGCATATGTTCCCACACTGGAGATGTTCAAAGCCAGGCTGGATGGGGCTGTGAGCAACTTGGTCTGGTGGGAGGTGCCTCTGCCTATAGCAGAGGCGTTGGAACAAGGTGATCTTAAAGGTCTCTTCCAACCCAGATCATTCTGCAATTTTACAATTCTACTTCCTGTTTGCCATGATAAACTTTTAACTTGTAATGAAAACTACTTCAAAACAATGAAGTCCATGAGTCCCCATGAGTCCACTTTCCCTTTCTTTTATCTATTTATTTACAATCATGCATCTCTGACAAGACAGCCTTTGGAACCCGACCAGCACCAGAGATAAGGTTTTGCACTCATGGGAGCAGACAGTTCAGCAACACTGAAGATTCAACTAACAGAATTGTTGAAACAGATCTTTCTCTTCCTGATGGAGGTCTGCCTGATCAGCAAAGACTGTTTGAGGATGATCAGCATATTTTGCCGCAGCCTAATTGCTCATTAAAGCTCGGCTATTATCTGTAAGTGATAGACACTAAACAAATACTTTGTACTTTTCTGTTCAGTTGTGCAAAATGTGATACTACAAGCAAGATACTCAAGCAAACTGACCTAAGAAGGGGAAGTAAAATGCCAATAGAGAACACAGTCAACCTCAATCTTCTGTTGTTGGTCCTCCTGACTGAAAGGAGAAGACTGAAAGCAAGGCTATTATAAAGCCTCTAACGTACAGCGATTTCTAGAGACTTCAGCTCACTTGATGCAAAGTTCTTCCACTGTTCCTGACTGAACCTAGAGACAAATCATTATTTCTCTAAAAGGAAAAAACAAATGAAATTACTTTCTCGTAGAGAAAAATTTAGAGATGTGAATTACTAAGAAATGATACTGTCCAGGGCAGAAACCTCAAATCTTTAGTTTGGTGACAATGAAACCATATGACAGAGTTCATGCTTCATGGTTTGTAAGTAAGCTACTACTGATCAGTACACATTCAATAAGAGTATGTGTGTTGTCTCTTTAAAAAGGTTCTGAGAGATACACCAGGGATTTTTCCTGTTCCGAAGCAGGCAGATGCTCGCAATGTGAAGTATCAAAAGAGGCAGAAGTAATTCAGAAATTAGTAATGGCATCATCTTTAATAATACCATTCCGTGTCCTTTCAGAGGATCTAATCTACGTTGCTCTACGCAGACGACTTGTTTGAAACTGCAAATAACACAGCTTTGAGAGATTTGCAGTAGCCTTCTATGAAGTCCCTAGTTCAATCTTCTCCATGCCAGGGCCACGAGTATAATTTGCATAAGTCAAGACAACTGAGGCAGACTCCACAGGTTCATTAACTGTCTTTTACAATAAGACTGTGCCAAGGCAACTTCAGAGTTAAGACTGCTGTTGTACTGAGCTTGCTATATTAGAGCACTCCCACAGACTTAATGACTGCTTACTTACATTAAAAAGAATGTATCTGTTTGCTAGAAAAAAAAGAAGAGATATACTCAGCAGATAACAAGCAAATGGAAAGCATACACAAAGAGAATATCCTGTGTGAATAGTAACATTTTGTCTGGAATGTTATCTTAGAAAAGATAAGACTAAAATTTGCTGCATGAATTAAGCAACTCAGAACAGTCTGCTCTACAAGTAACACAGGAACTGTTATCAACCATCAAAACAAATCACTGCTGTTTACAGTAAGTTACTGATGTCTGTAATAAGACATGACAAATTTTGTGTGTTAGAAGCCGTGCTCTAATAGCATGTAAATACTGCTACTCCTGAAGAGCAAGTATTCAGGATCAGAAGAGCCCTTACTCAGCATTTCATATAAAATACTCTGCAGTACAGAATGAAAAGTCACCTCAAGCAGACAAGATTAATATCCTCTGGGTGTCTTGGTTTGATGTTGAAGTTGGAAGCATTTACTGGTAGGACTGACACGTTAATGTAAAGCTTTTCAAGAAAGAAAGCCTTGATGCAAAGTAGCATTTTACCATAAAGGGAATCATCAGTGCAGAGGAAAAGACAAAAGCACAGTGACTGAAGAATCTTAAGCTGGTGGTGAGATAAGCTGTAAGTGGGGGCTCAGCCTGATACCAGTGCCTAGTAGTGATTTTTTTCAGTGTTGTTTCTAAGACGTTGTTTTGTTTTGTTTTTTAAACTGCTACATATTAAAAATAACATTTGGCAAATAAGCACTCAAATCTGAACGGTGTTGGCATCCTCCAAAAAAAAAAAAAAGAAAAGAAAAAGATATTCAGTACTTACTGTGCACACATGAGGCCAGTGCTCAAGCTGACGGAGCACTGCTGTACCAAGTTCTTCCCTGTACGTATCCTCATAAATCTGTGCTATCTTCGACATCCAAACACCATTTCTGTACTTGCTCAAAATCTCCTTAATGCGGTTTTGAATCTCACTGATGTTAGGAACAGAACGGCCAGAGGCAACAGTATGCGTCTCCACACCAGATGTACTCAAGTTATCTGTTACACAAAAATAGAGCCTTCAAATAAACAATCTTCTCAGTAGAGACAAATTTTAACCTACCTACTTAAAAATTAGTCATGGGAATTGCCAGTGTAACACCAATTCTAAAACACAACTTTCTTGTATTACTGTTCCAAGTCACTTTCCATTGGAAAGACACACAGAAGCCTCACACAATCAGACACAGCTGAAATAAAATTTTCAATTATTGTAGTTCTTTTCATAGGCAGGTATTAAACCTTTTTTAAGAAAGGATTCTGAAAGGGGATGCAAAATCTTTGGCAACAGTGCAGCCTCTCAGCAGCAGCAACAAGTCTATCTCCCAAGACAGACACAGGTTCCTTTTCTCAAGTATACAGACAAAGACAAAACAAAATACCTAAGAATATTCACCCAAAGAGAGAGATATACAAAATAGACCAAAGATTCACTTTTTATTCTAAGATACGTCTTAAGTAAAAGTCTGAATCCACACCCTCTTAACTCGATGATCGCTGGACATCCCTTCCAACCCCTACAATTCTGTGATTCTGTGAATGCCCAGCTATTTTGGCTGGCTTCGTGCACCACCTATGGGAGAAGGGAAGTCATTACGTCCAGCTGGAGGCTCACATCACCAGCCTTCTTGCTCCCTCATTCCCTGCACCTCTTCTTTTGCGGAGGAGAGCACTTGCTACCAGACCTGCAGCTTCACAAATCAACCAGGCAAGTCTCAAAGAAAGCAATCATCATTTGAAAAGCTGATCCACAACACAACTGCTGAAATTCAGGCAGGCAGAGGGATATGTTCTGAACAGCTAGGGTAGTGTGCTGGCCTTCATGCGGCTGTTTACTCCCAAAAGCCAGAATTTTGCCCTCCACTATTATATCCATGCCCTGGCACTGCATGGAGCTACTTGCTCATACTGTGTGACTGCCTTTGACATTTACTACACAATGATTTTCCCAGAAGACAGAAACAAAAAGGCAGGCAAATAAGCACGCCTATTTTCCCAGCACCATGAAATAGAAGTGAGGGGTTTGCTCATGAAACTTGGTATTTCACCCAAATCTATCTTCCTTCAAAACAAGTAGCAAGACAGGCTTTTCTTAGGAATACACCCATTCTAATGCCAGCAATGTGAACAAGAAAACATCTCTTAATGGGGAAACTTACCATTTGAATCAACAGAAGACCTTCTCGACAGGTGAACGTGTAGCTCCTTTTGAAATCGTGGTGAGACAGTTGGTCTCTTCTCAGACCTAAAATTGAAAAGAAAATTTCTTTAAATTACTGTCTTGGCTCTCAAGAGCACTTTATTTGCTTATAATTCATACATATGAAATAGAATGTATTCCACAAACTTCTAACTGATTCTCTACATAAGAGCAAACTCCTGTTGTCCTGACAAGGAAGACACCTTGGCTAGCAACGGCAAGGCAAATCAACAGGTGGTTTCTAGTGTGACTTAACTATCGTGATCACTGAGAGAAACAGAACACTCAGTAGGAAGACATTCACAAAGACAGATCACGTAGGCCCAAAAGCAGAGATTAAGCTCAGTCATAATGTTGATATATTCAGCCTCACGACTTGGTCTTTCTTTTGGCCAGTGTCTCAGTCTTGCTGGTGAACATGAACAAGTCCATCTTCTTGACTGGCATGCCTCCTCAAAGCCCTGACACCAGAGAGATCACAACAGCACGTACTGTGTCACTTAAGTTGCAGGCAAAAAGGCGCAAGAGTTTCAGAAAGGAGTTCAAAGACCAAAAGCAAGCACCTTCCAAAGGCATTTATGCAAGGAAGAACTGCACAGTAGCAATCGTAGCAGAAGATGTACTAAAACAGCTCTCCACAGAAGCATGGCAAATTGCTGCAAACTCCAGGAAGCTTCAGGCAAGAGCATCCGCTGCACATGCACTAAGAAGGCTCTGCAGATGGTCCCTTTCCAGAGGGCACACGAGGACAACAGCCACCTGTGGAGTCCACAGACAACTCTGGAGGAAATCACCGGACACAGAAACATCAAAGGAGACCTTCTGAACTTCACGTGAAAGATCCCACGTGGGATCTTTGTAGACAGTACAGGTATCAAGTACTATGCTGAAGTTAGCAACAATAGCAAGGGGAAGCCAATGCTAGC
Source organism: Meleagris gallopavo (assembly GCF_905368555.1). NCBI lineage: Eukaryota > Metazoa > Chordata > Aves > Galliformes > Phasianidae > Meleagris > Meleagris gallopavo. The sequence continues at coordinate 75,895,823 of NC_139435.1, forward strand.
ATGGAATTCATAAGTAATCTCACGTGTCTTCAAGCTGAACTTTACTCAGCACAATCACAAAGCAGAAGGAAGACTCACATTCACACCCTTCTAATCATATAATCATTGAGGTTGGAAAAGACCACTAGGATCATCCAGCCAAACCATCCACCCACCACCAATACTGCCTCTTCAAGATCTAACAAAATCTGGTACCCTTCACTTTCTTTCCGTCCTCATGAAATGACAAACCTGCTCCTCCACGAGGTATATGATGTCCCTGAACAGAAGTGTTATTTTTGGTTAAAGTGACAAATCCTACAATATTAGTAGTCGGGACAGCCACTGTCAAGTGCAGCATTTTCCATAGCAGAAGAGGATAGACCAGCAGCTCAAGGAAGAGCACATTTGTGAAACAAAAGTGGGATAAGACTTAAAAATATTAAAGTAAAGATCACCCACATCAAACCCAGACAGACATTCATACACAACTCTTCTTATCTGAAGAGTGTCTTCAATTGAAGAGTGTCTTCAATTTCGTCTGCAACATAAGAACAAAAAATAGGGGACATCCTCTTGTGTGCCACAGCCCATACCCTCACACAGACTGGCAGCAGTGTCTCCTTCCAAGGTGTCTGTGTCTGGCCACGTAGGCCGCAAAAGAAAGCCAGAATCCCTCCCCCTCCTTCAACCACCTCTCCATACGTTTATATACCAGCAATGACAACCCCAAATTGGACAGATACCTGAGAAAACAGTCCCATGAGCTAGTCACGCGAGCCATAGAGACTGTGGGTAAGTGAGACTGCTGCCTCACAACAGAAATCCGTTGTGTTCCAGGCCCAGTATCACACCACTGCTACACTACATGGATGACCCAAGCGCAGGGATAACTATCGGGTACTGCAGCTAAGGATTCAGTTCTTTGTGCAAAGAAGTGCAGGACAGTCAGAACCAAGCCTGCCTGGCACAGAGCTAGACAGTCACAAGGCCAACATGCTACTTTCCAGCATGCAGATACATAAAATTCAACTGTTTGCAAGACCTCATGCACTCTAGTTGTTGAAAAGTGCTCCCAGCAAGAGGCCTCCCAGCCACGCTACCAATAAGAGAAGACAGCAGCCCAACACAAACATGTGATTAGACATGCTGCCCTGCCAAGCACCCATGCATAGCTGAAAGGCAGGCTTCTTCGGAGGCACATTTCTTCAGAGAGGAGGGAATGCATGCTTTTCCATGCCTAAGCCCCTTACCTTGGTAAGGCCCACGCCGTCCTACTCCGCACTGTCCAAGGGCCAAAGACCAATCCCAGGAGTGGGGCTGGTTGGCAGCCACCAGCAAACACTGACTGCTGATTGAGGCAAGGGGGACACCAAGCACCTCCATCTGCTTTCATTTGTGTCACTGTTTTCCAACTTCAGTGTCTCCTATAGTATGATTTACAAGCGAAGTCCTTCTCATTCTGTGGACTTGCAGGTCCACAGCAGCCCAGTGGCATGGACTTAGACTGATAACTGATTGCTGATACATATACACCACCACAGCACTTGCAAGGTGGCCTGGGATAGTAGCAGGAAGCAGGAATCACAGCTACCTTTAGCATCTCTCCCACATGACACAGTGGGAAGGAGAAACAGTCAGTTCCCTTTCACCTGTGACCAAGCAGCAGCAAATCCCTGAAACCACGGTCACAAAAATCTCCCAGCAAAACACCACAGCACTGCTCTGAGGAGAGACAGGTGGGGTGCTCCTGTCATGTCACTTGCCTCACAACAACAGGCCTGCATCCCTCTCCCAAGGAATAAGGATGATGTGAGGGCACTGCTCTGTGCTACACTATTCACAAACTTGGGCATTCAAGCCGTCCATCGCAGCTGCACTTGGCCAGTGCTTGGCTGATGCTGACAGCCCCGTGCACCACAGGGCATTGCAGCAGTGTGGCTGAGGCTGAGTGCAGCCACTGTGAGTGGCAACACACACACACACCCTGCACTGTCAGCCCGGAGTAGAGGTAAACACCCCACAAAGAGAAATGATGGCCCAGCAGCTCCATAAGCCACCTGGATTAGAGATGCTCACACACAAAGGCTGAAAAGCAGCACAGAGTGCTAACCCAGCAAAACGGCACCTCCAACCTCATCCCAGCTTGGCCCAACACATCCGGGCAGCTGCTGGCTTCATGTGCACCACAAAAAGCACAGAAATGCTAACGCTGCAAGGGCTGAGGTAGGCAGAGGGCAGAGAAACAATCATCAGCACTCAGCATTAGCATCCCCTGCACACAAACCCTCTCTGATTCCCACATTCCCACAGCCCAGAAAATCCTTGGACAAAGAAGCATCCAAGCACCATCTCGTTTCCCCCCATCTCCCACTGCATGCACTGACCTGTTGACAAGCGTGACATGTCTTTGCATGGGGATCTCTCTGGGCAACCCACTCCCAGTGGCTGCAGCTGGGGCAGACCAGGCACTCTCCATGGTAGGATTTGTTGTGATGCATAGTGCACCTCTGCCTCTTGGCACACGAGGGATGGGCTTCTTGCTGCCTTCTTCCAGTGTGCTCAGTGACCTGGGTTGCCGCAAAGTTCCTTCCGGCTTTCCTAAAGAGTTTCCAGACGTGGCCATCAGTAATGCTCTCCTCTGCCCCATGCAAGCTCTCCTTACAGGCAACAGCTAAGACATACAAACAGGTTGCACTGCAGGGCAAGCAGAACCAGAGTTCCTGAACTCAACAACTTTGGATCAGCTGTCCAAAGCTGAACACTAGAGCTGGATTTCTTCAGCTCATCAGCAGGCAAACCTGGGCAGCAGCTACTTTGGGGTACCAGGGCACTCACAACAGGAACTGCAGAGACATTTGCAGCTGATGTTGCCCGGGCTGCTTCTCACCTCGAGGGTGCAGCTCACCTCTGCCACCCCACCAAGGGCTAGCTTATCCCTTACAATCAAGCAGGCTCACTACCACTCTACTCACGCGTATCTTAGACATTTCTCCCACAAAAGCACAGCCAAATGGAAACAAAGGCAAAGTCTTTCTAGAGCATTTTTGCTTCAAGAGTGTGCAAAAGAAAGCCTCTCTCACAGACAGTGCCTTGCAAGCACTGATACTCTGTTGTCAGCATCACATCCCATTACTCGGAACCTTCCAGTGAAAACACACATCTCACTGCCTTCAGTGGAACACCTTAAGGCAAAGACTTTTGCTTTTAAATACACACAAGTCTTTAGTAAAAGCAGGCCTTTTGCAGCTGCCTGGAGCTTACCTACTGGTGTGACTGGGGATGTATTCTTCAGCCTCATCCGGCAGTTCACTTGCTTTCCTGTTTTCTTCTTCAAACTGCTCTGTCGGGCTACAAGTTGAGCAATTTGCATGGTCTCAGGGCAAGCAACAGCATGGCAAGTCACCTGTTTGGGGCAGAAAAGAGACAGGAGTAGAAACAGTCACTGAGATCCAAGCTTACCCACAGTCATAAAAAGACTGACAGCAATTTCCACTTCCTGTAATCAGCAGCTCACAGAGGCCAACAAGCAATTCAACAGAAGTTTCAGAAACAGACAAAGGCCTTTGAAGATCTCCTCCTTCCATAATGCACCTCAGAAAACAGTAGAGCAAACAGCCAAATCCACCCAAGGCTCTTCATCCCCTTTTGCTTTAGCTTGGAGCCCACCTGGCAGTAGCCCAGCGTCTCTCTTGCATCCTACAAGTCCAAGATCCCACTTTACAACAATACCCTGCACTTCCCAAGGATCTCCTCACATCTTCCAGGCAGCACATGCTGACTCTGCAGGAGCTTCCAGCAGCCACTCAATATCCAGAGCAAACAGATAGGCAGGGCCAGCCCTGCAAACCATCGCTCAAGGGACTTCCAGCCCCTCAGCCTCTCCTCACCCCAAGTTCTGCCTCTCCTCCTTGGCCAGAACCTTCCCACTTGCTCTTACGCCTGACTGACTCCTGCCCACATGTGCTCAGGCACTACTGTGGCCCCACACTGCTAGGCTGCCATTTTCCTGCCTAGGAATAGCACGGGAATAGCACAGCCTTCCCACTGGCACAGACTGCCTGCAAGCACTGTGTTGGCACTCAACAGTGGCTTGCCCTTGGGCAAGCATATAGACAACATTATTTGCCTCCACTATGACCTCTTGCCTTGGCCTCTCCTTGATCCATCTTTGTAACACAGACAGAAGTAGTTCTTTAAAAGCAAACAAACACCGCTTCAGCAAGCCGCCAAGCCACACATCTCACATGAGCTTGGCCTCACGGACAAAATGCCAGCCCAAACCTTGGAGTCATCCAAGTGCCAAAAACAAACTCATGACTGATGAGTATTCTTCCAACACGCTGAGGATGCCAACTTTGGAGCAATCCAAAAAAGCATGGTGAAAGAGGCTGAAAAAGGGACCCTCTCACACAGCGCTGTTACCCTACTAGATCCCCAGATAGCCTGCTGCTTAGAAGTCACACTGCACAACTGTTGTGCAGTCATCATCCATACAAGAAACGCACTGAGGGTGTCAGAGCTCGGCCTGGCAGCATCTCAATACACAGCCTAACCAGTGCAGTAATGAAATGCAAGGAAGCACAGTGAGGCTGAAGTTGGCAAAGATCTCTATAGACCACCTCATTCACTATCCCTGCTCAGAATGGCATTAACCGTACCTACTTGCCCAAGAGACTGTCCAGTTGTGAGTGAATATCTCCAAGGATGGAGACTTTTCAACCGCTCTGGATAACTTGTTCCAAGGTTTGACCACCATTATGGCAAAAAAAAAAAAAAAAAAAAGACATTTCTTATGTTCAAATTAAATCATCCATATTTCACTTTGCACATCTTGCCTGTTCACTGAGTACCAATGAGTACTGGAGATACAGATGGGCTCAGATGTTTTTCCACTCTCCCCAGAGCAGCTATTAATACACATGGATTAGACTCTCCCATGCTTTCTCTTTTCCAGAGCGAACAAATCCAGCTATCCTAGCCTGCCAACACAGTCCCTTTACCACCTTCAAATCTACTCACCGAATCTGATGTGGAATGTCCACATCTCTGTTGGTTTGGTAGACACAGGACTCTGCATGCGGTCTCACCTGGGCTGAGTACAGAGGAACAGACCTCCATTAACCAACTGACAACAGACTTCCTAATGCAACCCAGTACATCAAACTCCTGGGCTGCAGTAGCACACTGCTGCTCACGCTGAACTTGGATCTTATCTGACAAGCTGCCTCCTGGCTGGTCACAAGACTCTAGTGGTGCATAACACTTCCCCTGCTTGCAGAGCTTGTCACATTATGTCATTTATACAGCTAGCTGAGGTCCATCTGGAGAGGAACACAGCCACCCACTCTGCAAACAGTCATCAGTCAACTCCAGCAATTTGCAGACTTCCTAAAGGTGGACTCTATCCCATCGCTGTGGTCATTTGTGCTAAACAGCACTGCCACAGTAGCAACCTACAGGGCACATTTCTGCTGACTTGCCCCCACTTTGAGTTTCCTGCATCTATTATGGAAGGCAGTATCAAAAGCCTTATTAAAACAGAGAAAGGCAACATCCACTACTGTCCCTTTATTCACTCGACCAGTTATCTCATCATGGAAGGCTATGAGTTAGCCAGATAAGATTTTCCTTCTTAGATCTATAGTGACTGCCACCACTTCCCTTGTCTTTCACCTGTCTGGAAGAGGTTTCCAGGATTAGCTTACTCCATGAGCTTCCAACCTTTTGGCTTGCCTGGGCTGCACTGGGTGAACAGGAATTGTCTTGGTCTGTTGTCATACACAAAGGTTGCTCCAAAAGTAATGCTTCCTATTTATTTCTATGAAAACTACAACCCCCACAAAGAGCACAATAACACTGTTTGAGAGTGCAAAATCTCAGCCACAAAACACTGTTTTTCAACTTAAGCAACACCATCACCTACGCACTTTTGCCAACAATGAACAAGAGTTTGTGTGCTGCGCTTGTAAAAATCTGCACCAGTGGAGGCGACCCAATGTCACCACTGCTAAAATGCAGCACCTCGCTGTGCTGACATCCACTGTTTGGTGTCCATAAACATTCAGCAAGCTTCGATGAACGTCAGTGGGTGCCATTTTTTCCGCATGGAGGAGTTCAGTGACACACCTTTGCTCTATATGCTCTGCACCCCAGACACCACTGAGTCAGACTGATCCTCTGCTGCCATCTGCTGCACATGGAACAGAACAGCAACAACATGGAATGCAATACTGACAGAAAAGTTCAACCTCTACTGCTGTCCCAACAACACTTGCCTCTGACACTGTGGCTGGATATAAGAAAATAGCAGGCATTACTTTTGGACCATCCCTCACAATATATTATGTTGTTCATGTATATAAGTAACAATACTTTAATATTTTATTAAAACAATCAAAAAGGAGCAATAAAAAACAGAAGTAGTGGGATACTTGAGCTTGTTTTTGTGACACTAATGCACCAGGTTGGTTTGGTGGCAGTGGCTGCAATTCTCAGTGAGGTCTCTAAGATCTTTGTCAAAATTTTACTCCTCCTGTACTTTGTCCTTGACAACAGTTGCTCACAAATGTACCTACTGCCAAAAAGCAGTAACGCAAATAAGATGCAGTTGAGAAGTGAGGAATCCAGAATGGCTTTGCAACGACAGCCAGCTCTCAGCACTTGGCAGTGCACTGCATCAGGCCCACACCCGAGCACACGGCCAGCCTTTAAGGTGTTCCTTAATCTAGCTCCTCTTTGCTGAGTCTAAGGCTTCCTTGCTACAGACCTTCTCAATCTCAGGAGCCTTGGGGCGGCTGATGGCCAGTCTTACCAGTGAATAACAAAGCAGAGAAGGTCTCTTCCATGTCCATTAAGATTAGGTGCCAATTCCAAATCCTCTGCAGGCTCAAATTTTCTCTAGTCATCATTTTCCTGACACACCTGTAGAAACATTTCCTCTGGTCCCTCACGTCCCTTACCAGATTCAACTCAACATGGGCTGCAGCTTTTCTAACCACACCCCTGCATGGACAGTATCTCTATACTCCTTCCAGCTCACACAGTTCTGTTCCTGACTCTTCTAAGATTCTGTTAGCATCAGAATTAAGATCCAGACCTTCCTGTTCACTCATGCATGTCTCCTGCAGCATTTGTTTCATGCTGTTTGCCAGGGTGGACTCTTGTTGGTCCAATGGCTGAATTAAATATGGTGTATCTGAGCTTCAGGTGGCAAGCAGGGCATCAGTGAAGCATTCTGGCAAAGCAGTTATTTGCTGCAGTCTTTACTAAGAGGCCCTCCCCGGAGCACAGAGACACACAACAGTGGATTTCTGCCCAGGATTCTTGCTTGCTTCTTCCAGCCACCACCTAGGAATGAGCTGTTGTTATTTTGTTTTTTAACTTGCTCCTCCGGTTCCAGCTCTCCTTTTTAACCATTAAACAAGGGACAGTTTAATAGCGTAGTTCTTCACACCTGCATGCCAGTACTGATTCAGAACGTGAGGTTCTCAGTACTGTGAAACATTCCTGAGCTGAAGGTGAAAGACGAAGCCGGACTCCGTGTAAGGTACAGCTCCATCACAGCGTGCATTAACAGGCTGCACGATGAACCAGCTGTGTGGCTTTCTGTTAAGCTTCGAGCATTTCAGATCTGCACGTCATCAGCTCCTACCGACTGCGCTGCCTTGCGATGAGCGCCGTGCAGCTTCATTACGGGATCACGCTCTGTAGCACTGCTGCACACAGAGTGACTTCTGTCACCAATTCTGCTGTCAGGGTGTCAGGCTCGCTCGGTTTTGGAGCTGCTCGGGAGCTGCCTGCTCTCTTACAGCTTGACCACACTTTACTGCTGCTTCCAAAAGACTCGCTGAAATAAGACAGAAATGTGGTCCTGCGGTGGACTTTGGCAGAGCGGGTCCTACCTCAGCTCTGTGGAAAGATCAGTCTGAAATCCTCAATGCTTCACCCTTTCAGAGGTATCTGCCGACAGCCTGCACTCCGTGCTCTCAGCAGGGCCTCCATAAGGCTGCCGTGACACGCAGCACAGCCAAGTGCTGTGGTTCTCAGTTGCTTCAGCTTTCTTCTCCTTTTCGTGCTGTTCCTCTGCTTTCTCATCTCACCTGGACCAGCTGTTTCAGTCTTCCTTCAGAGGGATGCTGTCTGACGTGGCAGTGCTTTGGGAGTTGTTTTGAAAGTGATGGCATTCTTCCTCAGCTTTTACCTTGTTGAAGTAGTTATTAGGAAATGCAGTCATGCCTATCCCCATGCCCACATGCTTGGGTATTCACTTCTCCATGTTCTTACTTCATGTATACTTCCTTTTTAAGTTTAGTGAGCAGCATCCTGTTCATTCATGTGAGTCTCCTACAACCTTTGCTTATTTTTCCTCCCTACTGGAATGGAAAACTCTTAAGTCAAAGGAGGTGGTACATGAAAATGAGCTGCTTCTCCTGAAACGCTCTTCTCTACAGTATTGTATCCTATGGGACTCTTCCAGACAGACTCTTGTACAAGGAAAAGTCTGCTCTTTTCAGGTTCTTCATCACGATGCTGCCTTTTACCTCATTCCCCTCCTTTCACAATCCTGAATAGCACCATCCTGTGGTCACCGTCGGCAAGGCTGTCCACAGGCTTTACATCCCTAAGCACTTCATCCTTGCTTGTAAGAACTGGGTCCAGCTGAGCACTGCCCCTCATAAGCTCAATGTTTGTGTCAGGAAGGTGTTCTTACCCAGTAGTTCTAGTCCTCCATAAGAATCAGTGCCTACAAAAGTGGCAGATGTCTTGCAGATGTCTGAGGAAGGCATCATCTGCTTCATCTACTACATCTTCCTGATCACTAAGGTTACAACAGAACCCATACGCCAGTCTGTGCACAGCTCCCAGTGAAGGAGCTCTTGCTAGCTCATTATCTGTCCCACAGCAAGCTCTGTTCGCCCCCACTGCTTTCAAACAGGAGAGGCTTATGCTAGCACCCCTTCCTTCCATCCCAGCCTGTCCTTCTTAACAGCCTGTGCCCACCCGCAGCAGCAGCCAGTTGCATAAGCTACCACAGCAGGTCTCTGTGACCCGATGAGATCACAGGCTTGCTATTGTGCACAGAACTCACATTGTGCCTCACCCTGTCTGCAGGAGTGTAGAGGCCCTTAAGAAAGGTGCTCAGCTGTGCTTATTTCTGAAAGAGGGTACAAGAGCTCTTGTCTCAAATTCTGTACAGCACGAATTTTCTACTTCACGTGGATTTACTCACAATGAACACGTTCAGCCCTGGTCCACAGATTAGTGTGCCTACCATTTGAGTCACCTCACACTTCTCTTGCAGCCTCATCCTTCATTCCCTCATGTGACTGCTGGTTGTCCTCATCCTCTCTCTGCCATTCTTTATTTTAAAAGGCATATAATGTACTCAGCATGACCCAAGGGCAAAGAATGCCTCTACTTCTGCCTCCACTCACTCTTTGTAAGAAATGCTCAAAATCAGATAGGGCACAACTGCACACATCACCCTCTGCTCAGTGTCACATTCTGGATAGCTGTCACAAGAGGGTCACACAACAGCAACATGAGCTCTGTCTTCATGAGTCTCCTCTGCCACAGGTCTTTGCTTCCCTTTAGCTGCTTCAATCACGCAAAGCATAGTCAGCATGAACAAAAGGAAAGCGATTCCTCCTGAACTACCTCCAGCCCTGTTTAGTAGCTCTCCCTCTTTCTACCTCCTATAGCTGCATTTCAATCTTTCCTTAGAGCTGCGTCAGGAAGTGTACGCCTCCAGCACTACTCAAGCGTCCACAAGGCTTTCAGCACATATTGCATTAGAGGATAAGCAAGACTCTCAAGGGAAAGGGAGGATAACAGATTATACCCTGCAAGGCCCAAGTTAGAAACAGATGGCTATCTGCCGAAGTCACCACAAGGAGGCATTAAGTTGCAGCATCACAATCCCAGAGGCACATGAATTCATGTTTACTGATGTAGCTGTAGTCAGTACAGCCTTGGAGCAAACAAAAGAGAATCTCACACTTAGTTACTTGCTGTAAAAGAGTGAACTCTGACAGTTGCAAAAAGGCAGCAAAAGAACCCTTTGCTTTAAAAAAAAAAACAACACGCCATATTTCCAGGAATCAGTACAAAATAGAAAGAATTCCATGGCACTTCCCACCACACTTCACATGTAACCATCAAGACCTACTTCTGAGCTACCAGATGTCACCTCAACCCAGGTAAGTCAGGAAAGCAATAATCACCACCTCTTCAGATCTAATATGACAGCCACAGTTTCTGCAAAACATCTGTTTACCTGGGGAGAGGAGCAAACTAGCAACCAGGAGCTCCACACTGCCAGGTAAGATCTGTGGTTTCAGCAAACTGCTTCCAATCCAGCAACCCAACAGGAGACACAGGCTATAGCAGCAAGGCCAAGGAATAAGGGAAGGCTCTTCCATTACAGTGAACTATTCTGCTGAGCTGGGATCCACCTCCTCCACAACAAAAAACAATGACAAGTGAAACCATGACATCTGCACTGAGTGCTCGTCCCCCTGTAAACTTGTTAAGCTGAGGTGCATTACCTCACCTTGGCACTGCAACAACAAAAAGAGTGCTAAGCCTTCAGAAACTGATGTCAGGTTTGTACACAACAGACCTACAACAATTTTGCTGTAGGAGAAAAGCAGGCTCCAGAATCCCAGCCTGAAAATACATTCAAGACACATGCACAAGACTTAACATTCTGTGAGGTCTCAGGACAATCCACTAATATAGCCCAAAGGAAGAAAGTTTGAGATGGGAATCACAGCTCTCCTGTCGAAGTGCCTTTCCAGTCAGAACTCCTCTGTAAGGAGGAAATCTCCATAATCCTCCATGTTTTGTAAACACTAATTTCTGAGCTGCAAACAGGAACAGGAAAGTAAGAGACATCTGCTCTGTGTCACAGCTTCCACCTCCGATAGCATTAGTGCACCACACACATTACAGTATTTTTCTCAAATAACCCATGACAAGGGCAGAGGTACAATTATGAACTTCCACGCTTTATAAACATAAAAGCCATTTCCAGATATAATTTTCTTGATTATCACAGATTCTTACCTCTCCTGTTTTATTTCTCTCGATCCTGACCACTCCAGGGATGCTTGCCACGTAGGCTTCCAGTGTAGCATGCCCTAGGTTTCTGAAGGGAATCCATTCACCAGTTAATGATCTGTATTCACCCTGAAGCTCTGATAGTGGTATGCCATGTTTACTGGAATGAAGAACAGATCGCAGTGCTTTCGCAACCAGGTCAGGCTCCTGCATCTTCACCTATAAGGCCTATACCACAAAAGAAAAAAAAAAGTAATTTTACATTCACAGACTAACACCAGCAGCTTTTGTTACTCAGCCTCCCCCCTCGATGAGCAAGGATTTAACACCTCTTGGGCCCAGTCCTGACCTCAGGCCAGTATGAGCACCACGGTGGTCACACTGCAGCATGGCCAAACCGAGCAAAATGGCAGCTACTTCCCATAACATGGCAGCTGTGGCAAGGGCAGGTGTCTCGCCACACCAAGGCTTGCTGTCACAAGTCCCAGGCATTGCTGCTCGCCCACCCAGCCCAGCAGCGCAGAGGAAGAAAGGTGCTAGGTACAAACCTGAAGGTAGCACACGTCTTCAAGTCTGGTGTGCACGGACAGCGAAGAGGAGAACTAACTTCACTTCCCCTGCTCCAGGCAACAAGTCCTCAGCTGCTTCATAAAGTTGTATCCAAGAGGAAGCAACCCAGCAAATCAAATCCCATTCCATACCTTAAGGACAGTACTGCATGTATCTAAGCAATTTTGGCTCTCACTACAGGAAAGACAGAGGCCCTGGACTGTGTACAGAGAAGGGCAACAAAGCTGGTGAGGGGACAGAGCACAAGTCCCATAGGGACCGGTTGAGAGAACTGGGATTGTTCAGTCTGGAGAAGAGGAGGCTCAAGGGAGACCTTATCTCTCTACAACTGCCTGAAAGGAGTTTGTGGTGAGGTGGGGGTTGGCCTCTCCTCCCATGGAACTAGCAACAGGAGATGGCCTTAAGTTGCACCAGGGGAGGTTCAGGTTGGATATGAGGAAAAACATCACCTCAGAAGGAGTGGTGAGGCACTGAAACAGGCTGCACAGAGAAGTGGGGGAGTCACCATCTCCAGAAGCATTCAAGAAATGAACAGAGACAGTACTAGGAACATGGTTTAGTGGGAAAATATTGGTAGTAAGCAGATGGTTGGACTGAATGATATTGAATCTCTTCCAAAATTGGCAATTTTGATTCTATCCTATGACAAAAGAGTGAAGATGCATTTTGGGGGAGGCCTGTTCTCCTTTTTTGGGGGAGAAATCACCCTGGGCACCACACCAAGCCGAAAAGAAATGTCCATCTTTAGTATTTTTCAGTCTGCACAGATGCACTAACAGCAGCCTGCCGTGGTGCACCCCAAGCACGTGATGGCCCAGCCCAGCTGCTCAGCAAGAAAGGAGGAGCACGTAGTCCGACACTTCCTTGGCTCCTTGAGCCTCTTTACTTAATGCACATCCAGCATCTTACTGACCTCAGCTGGCCACTGCGCTTGTATTTACACACCTGTACGTCCACACAGGCACACAGCACTGCGCGTTTGTGTACTTAAAAAGGTACAAACACTTACACAGTGAAGCGAAACGTACTGTACACAAACAATAGGTCAGCAGAAAGGGACAGAGAAGTTCCAGCTTGTCGGTTTCGGCTCTGACGGCAGATCTCCCCCAGCCTTGGGCTGCAATCACACGCAGCAGTGACACGGAACCCTCCCGGCGCCCCAGGGCACGGCCACGCGCAGCCTGGGAGGACTGCAGCACACCTCCCGGAGGCAGCCACAGCACGGGGGGCTCCTGCTTTACAATTAAAACAATTTTAAACAATTCCGATCCATTTAAACAATCCCGATTCCACCTCCGGCGAGCCTTCCTTCTTGCACGGAACCTACCGCGCTAAAGGAAAAGTTACACCTTGGGCAAAGGTTAGAAGGGAGAACACCCAGAGACTCGGGATGGCGGGCTGACTGAAAGAGGAAAGTCCAACAAGGAGCGGCGCGGGGGCAGGACGGCTGCAGTCACACGGCGGAGCCGAACCGCAGACAGCAGCGCACGCACGGCGAGGAGCAGCCACGGCGGTGAGCCGCGCCGGGCGGGCGTCAGCGCAGCCGGGACGCGCGGCTCCCGGCCGTCGCACAAACTTCCGACGGCGCACGGGGAAGCGCCGCGCCCACCCACAACCGACGCACCGGGGCCGAACGCTACCCGAAGGCACGCACCCGTAGATACTCGCAGAATTGTTTTCGCCGCTAAGCTCCCCGCTGCCGGCCACAGCTTCTCCGTCCAGCCCGGGAGGGCCGGAGCCCCGTGGGGCTCCACCGGCTTTTCACCTCCGCCGCGCTCCGCGCCTCCCTGCCCCTCCGCCGGGACGAGGCGCAAACTTCGCCTGAGGCGCATGCGCGGCGCTCCTCCCGCCCAGCCGTGGGGTGGGCGGCACGCGGCGGGCGGGGCGGGGCGGCCATCTTGGGGTTGTGACGGAGGCGGGGCGCTGGTGGGCTCGGGGCTTCGCTTAAGCTTTTACTCCCTTGCCTGTCCGGTGGACTTTGCTACTCGGAAGCGCAGCTCTTCTTTGGCTCCAGAACAGTTTACAACAGTTTGAGAACTTCTGTCCCCTGTTTAAAAGGAGTACCTTGGCAAGACCGTAGTCCACGTCCTTTCTGCATAGCTCTGTGTGTGGAGCGCTCCAACAGCACGTTCAAAATCTGTGGATATTTACCCTTTTACCTATGGATAGCTCTGAGGCTCTAGTTAGAGCCGTATTTCTGGTTTCAGAGCAGCTGTGCTTGTGCTTCAGCCCTATTTTGTAGAGTTACCTGGTAGGTTCAGAGCAGCTCTCATTAATTCAGTTTTAATGGAATCAAATCCTTTCCGACGTTCTGGTGTCCATCCCAGTGTTCTCCCAGGCCTCTTGACAGCAGCATCTAACAGCATGGCAAGCAGACTACAATTTGGTGCCCAGCATCTGCGCCATCCAGCCACCCCTGAAAACATTTGTGGCTTTGCTTAGACAGGCGAGAAGCTGTTCAGCAAATAGCTTGTTTCCTTTCTTCTCCTAATTCTCTTTGACACATGTCAAATCCCTGCCAAAATACAGTGCTTTGTACTGCTTGTAGCTTTCTTTTTTTTCTTTCTCTGAGATACTAGTACCCAGCTGGTCCTAACAAATTCAGTTTTTGCCAAGTAGGATGTCCTTAGAACGTCACAAGAGTGATGAAAGGATTCTTACTTTGCCAGTCTCCCAGGTTTTTGGCAAGTAAGTTACCAAAGAACACGGCCCAGCATGGCTGCACTTCCCTTCGGGGGGCAGAACTCACCCATGTGAGAGCGACTACCTTATGACTTTCTCCATCCAAAGGAATGCAAAAGAAGGTGTCTTTTATAAAATACTTGCCGTCTTCAGGTATTGCTGACAACAAGGTATATGGGATTTTATTAATTTCTTTCAAGTCTTGTACAAAGTCCTGAGTGCAAGGATTCTTTGACAGCAAAATGTGAGTATGATACTCTGACATTTTCATAGCAGTGCTTACTGCATAAAAGTATTCAGCAATGGTTCTAAGCCCATTCCGGCTTCTAATTTCAAAGGATATTGTTTTTTTCTTACTGGTTTTAGCTTGACTTTTACTGTGGTAGCATTCTTGGCTCTCCTAGATTTTTCTGGAAGTCCACACTAGCAGTATTACAGCATCTAAAATTTCCTCTGGAATTCTGGTCCCTTACTGTTCCTTTTCAGTCTGCAAATACAGTTGAACTTCCCAGACTGTGTCCTCAGGTATGTGCAACCAAATAGACTTAACAGAAAGTGCTAGTTGAGCTCTCAATTTGTGAAACAGATCACATCCCAGCAATAGCAGGAGGGAATTCTGGCATATATAGGAATTCATGAGGGATCTGGACAGGCTGATTGCTAGGCTAAGGCCAATGGGATGAGGTTCAACAATACTAAGCACTGGGTCCTGCACTTTGGCTGCAACAACCTTGTGCAGCACTACAGACTTGGAGCAGAGTGGCTGGCGAGCTGCAGAGATGAAAAAGATCTGGAGTTTTTAGTGAAGAGCAGGCTGAATATGAGCCAGCAGTGTGCCCAGGCAGCCGAGAAGGCCAATGGCATCATGGCTTTTACCACAAGTAGTGCAGCCAGCAGGAGCAGGGAGCTGAGCATCCCTCCATACCTGGTGCTGGTTTGGCTGCTGTGAGTGCTGCACCCGTGGAATTGTTGCTGCAGGTAGTGGAAGGGTACTCTGAGGAGATCTCTGGTTGCAGCTGGCAGCATTGCATGTAGTGACCTTCTGGAATGGGTGATCCTTGTTTCTCTGCAGCAGGCTCCTCTTTGCCCTCTGCCTACCTCAGCCCTTGCAGCGTTAGCATTTCTGTGCTTTTTGTGGTGCACATGAAGCCAGCAGCTGCCCGGATGTGTTGGGCCAAGCTGGGATGAGGCTGGAGGTGCCGTTTTGCTGGGTTAGCACTCTGTGCTGCTTTTCAGCCTTTGTGTGTGAGCATCTCTAATCCAGGTGGCTTATGGAGCTGCTGGGCCATCATTTCTCTTTGCGGGGTGTTTTCCTCTTCTCCGGGCTGACAGTGCAGGGTGTGTGTGTGTGTTGCCACTCACAGTGGCTGCACTCAGCCTCAGCCACACTGCTGCAATGCCCTGTGAGGTGCAGGGCCATCAGCATGAACTGGGGAGGAGAAAAGAACATGGCAGGAGAGTGAAGGACTCAGGGGGAGCTGAGAAGGTCTGGGTGAGGAGGTGCAAGTATAGAGGCAGTGCATGAGGAGTTGAGGCTGTAGTCCAAGCAGAAGCAGGGGAATTGAATTTGGCCAATCTGCACCATAGCTCCTACTCATATTGGTGCTGGTGGAGCTCCCTGCATTCCTCCTTGCTCCTAGGAACCTGGTACAGCTGCTGGGGACAGGCAAGACATCCCTGGGGCAGCACCTCAGCCTGTGGTGCTGCACACTGCTCTGGGAGCTGCCTTGTGAGACTTTCAAAGTCCTGCCAGTGACACACATTTCAGCAGCAATGGGTCCTTTGGGACACTGTGGTGTGAAAAAGCTTCACTCTCTCTCCACTTAAGCACTATACCAACATTTGGGTTCTCCTCTGTGAGCTCAGAAGCTGCCAGCCAGTGCTCTCTGTGCTGCGTATGGGTGGCTGCAGCTCTATGCTCAGCACTGGTTCTGGGTGTTCAGATTCAGTGACAAGTCCTGGTGGGAGGACATCAAGTGTGAGTGTCCACTAAGCAAAGCTGCGGAGTCACCCAGGAGAATGGCTCCACAAACTTGCACACTTAACACCCCAACTGCCCATTTTTCCCTTTTATGGTTTGGAATGAGGATGTCTTTAGGAAAAAACAGAACCAGTTATGCATGCACAGAGCAAATAGCTACAGCACAGGCATTTTTGTTTAACTATAATGTTCTGTTGCTCTTACAGTGTTTCACCTGTTGGGCCCTGCAGGGTCTCCTGAAAGCTTTTTCTAATTCACCAGAGCGTTTTGCTATCTTCAGTTGGAAAGCAAGAGGGCAGCAGTCTCCAATGTAACAGCGACTGCAGTTACCAAAATGGTAAAGCTGTTCCTAGCAGCAAGTGGATTTGCTTATACACAAACAGAATCACCAGAATTTAGGTTTGTGCAGTGACACTCCTTAGTTGTGTGCCAACACTCAGCATAAAACTTCGTAGACAGCTGACACATACTGATAATGAACAGAAATCCACTTTAGCAGGCAGGTGTAACTGGGGCTTTGGGCAGGTTGTAGACAGCCTATGACCAGAGATGCTAACACACCAGCATCACAAATTTAAAGAAAAAAATCTGCATTCTACTCACAACCCAGGGAAGCCTGAAAGAGGAGAGGAAGAGCTTAGCTGTGTTTCAAACCTCCTGTGTCTAATAGGTGACTAAATCCACTTGGAAGACAAAACACAGGGTTGATCACGGTCAAACCATGTTTCTCATTCTCAGACACCAGTTTGCCTTGATGGGGCTCTTGCACTAACAGAGTGAAAGCACAACCCCATGCAAGTTAGAAACAGAGAGACTGCTGGAAGTCAGGCACTTTGCCTGCAAACCAGATCCTTCATGCTCTCCCTGTCCAGTGAAGGGCAAGGGTGCATATCGACAGAAAATTGTGGCATTCTGTAAGCTCCTGTGTTAAGTGTATACATTAGTCTTCTACTTATGACCTGGTAACGCTTTATTTTTTTGCCACAGGGCACTTCAGGTGTGCGTCATGCTCTTAAACAAGGGATGCAGTCCTCTGGATATCCAAATACTCACTTGCTTCCTGACTCTGACAGTGAATTTTGGGGCTGCCTGGAGTCCCATCAGGAAGCCCCTCCACTCATACTTCTTTCCTGCATTTCCTCATGCCCTTTGCCACTCAAAGTACTATTGTTTAAGCTGTGGATGTAAAGAAACATATGTAAAAGGCTGATTTTTCTTGTGTCTCCTGAAGAGTGAAGTTCACCTAGCTCAGTCTGCTGTTGTCTAGCAAAGCTGTACCACAGCATTTGGCAGGACTTCCCTGCACAGAGCACCCACAGAAGTGCCCTTAGTCCTTCAAGGTACATGTGTTGTACCCACTGGGCAGCCTGTCTGGCTCCCATTATTGCATATTTGAAATATCATAGAATCATAGAATCACAAGGTTGGAAAGGACCTGCAAGATCATCCAGTCCAACCATCCTCCCATCACCACTGCTACCACAAGCACTAAAGCAGATCTCACAGCTCCTCACCCAGACTCCTCTTGAGCACTGCCAGGGACGGCGACTCCACCACCTCCCTGGGCAGCCATTCCAGTGCTGACCACCATCTGAGAGAAAAAGTTCTTCCTCATGTCTAACCTAAACCTCCTCTGGTACAACTTGCGGCCATTTCCTCGGGCCCTGTTTGTTGCCTGGGAGAAGGGGCCAAACCCCTCTTCACCCCAACCTCCCTTCAGGCAGTTGCAGAGTGCAGTGAGGTCTCCCCTGAGCCTCCTCTTCTCCACACTGAACAATGCCAGCTCCCTCAGCCGCTCCTCATAAGACTTGTGCTCCAGACCCCTCACCAGCTTTGTTGCCCTTCTCTGGACATGCTCCAGGGCCTCAATGTCTTTTTTGTAGTGAGGGGCCCAAAACTGAGCACAGTACTCGAGGTGCGGCCTCACCGGTGCTGAGTACAAGGGGATGAGGACCTCCCTGCTCCTGCTGACCACATTATTTCTCATGCAGGCCAGGATGCCGTTGGCCCTCTTGGCCACCTGGGCACACTGCTGGCTCATGTTCAGCCGAGCATCAACCAGCACCCCCAGCTCCCTTTCCTCTTCACAGTCATCCAGCCACTCAGCCTGTAACGCTGCTTGGGGTTGTTGTGGCCAAAGTGCAGGACCCGGCTCTTGGCCTTGTTGAACCTCATCCCATTCACCTCAGCCCAGCTTATCTGGATCCCTCTGAAGGGCCTCCCTGCCCTCAGGCAGATCCACACCACCTCCCAAATATATGTCAGGCTGCATCTGTAAACATATGTGCAAAAGTTACAGTGCATATAATCTGAAAAGCAGTATGCTTTAGTGTGCCACAACACTGTTCAAACCTGAATAAATGGAAAATGCTACTTTTCTAGTAGCAGAGAAAGGGACATTTTCCTTCCACTGCTAAAGCAAGCTAGTTGGCATGCAGCTTGGCTAAATCACAACAATTTAAGGTTATTTTTTTTCCCATGTGCAGGCTGGTACTTTGTTTGCTTACCCTCTTCCCAAGGACAGCTGGGACCATCACTGAAGTAACTCTCAATACAGCACAACAGTGACTGTGCTATCTCAGCTCTCAGCAGTTGGAGTAAGTGTGACCCACAGAAATAATGGCTCCAGAAGCGCCTGACCGCTGCTGAGTGCCGCACACCACAGCTGTGTGTAGCTGTTAATGGTAGCAACCAACAGCAAGAAATGAACAACTCTGCTACAACGCAGCCACCCTCACACTGTGTGTGACCAGCCTCCTGCAGCATGTCGGAACATTGCAGAAGAGCCCACCTGAAAGAAAGTATGTTTCTTGATGAGTAAGTGTACTTTGCTGTTTTTAAAGAAGCACCACTACTCCACAAATGACCAGGGCAGAACAGAGGTTGTATTTTTCACAGACAAATTCTAGTTATAGATCTCTGGAACTTGTAAATAACATGTAGAATACACAATTTCAAATCAGTGCAAAATGTACAATCAAACACAGACATATTGCAAAATATATACAGAATTACTCTATGAATATAGCTCAAAGAGACAAAGAGATGTTTAAATATACGAGGAAAGCCCAACTTCTATAAATAACTTTCTTTTAAACCAATCAATACATTAGGTATGTCATTTTCTGACAAGTTAGCACAGCATAGTGATTTGCAAGGCAGACACTGAGAAACAAGTTACACTGTTTCTGAGACCAGTGCACAAGTAAAGGTATGGTAATGCATTACTAGTTTGAGGCACACAACGTGAAAACAGCTTTTGAGCACTTGAAAGCTAATACTTAGACCTTATTTTTTTTCCAGAACTATTAAGTGCACAAAGAGTAAGCACTAGACAACAGCTAATCTGTTTAGTGGTCAGCTTACCTCATCTTGTTGGGCCAACCTGATTCGTTGCCAAGGTATTCGAACACTCACAAGAGATGTTATTAGACACATAAAGGCATCTTGATATTAAAATGGCATTTGTTAGAAATCCGCTTGAAGTTGGCCGATTTAAATGACAAGAGGTGAAATGCAGTTATTTAAGCAATAACCAAGCTAGAGTCTGAGAAGAGTTAACGTGTCATAAGAGGGACACTGAAATCTCTAGTGAACGACAAACTCTGTGACGCTTACACTCAAAGCAGAGATGCTCCTATTAATTAGAACTTGCAGCTTCTTCAAGGTATTGATTGCTACTATCTACAACATTGCTAATTCAACTACTTCAAGGATTACTTCTTTTTGGCATGTTCAGAAAGCTAAAGTTATACAGCTATTGCTATGATACAGATCCCCACAATTCTCTTTCAAAATAGCAGTGAAGGCATCATAAGCACCTAAAAGTAACACAATAAATACTAATTCTTCAAGCACCTCTTGCTACCCACTTAGGCAAAATCAGCAGCACAAAGGAAGAGATGCCATGGCTCGGCAAGCTGCAAGTATTCGACACAGGGAAGGATCTGGTTTGAGCCTTATTTCCTTTGGAAAGCAAAGAGACCAATGTGTGGCACATCCTTTGGATAGGGACAGACAGCTGTAAGGGCCAGACGGTCACCAGACCTTTGTACCCCTGCTGTCAGGCACCAGGGCAAGCTCTTTAACTGAGTGATTTGTACTGGGGAAAAGTTCAGGCTGCTACAGCTGGTGTTTACATTTGAAATTGCTGCCAGAAGGGGATATGCACAATGTAAATGAAGCCAGATCTTCTGAAATCAAGTCTGCTCCTAAGCAACACACTTGAGCCAGGGTGACATGTTAAATGAGAGTGTTGCTAGGAGAGCTGAGAAGGGTAGCTACGCCAACACCACTGTCCTACTAAAAATACTTTGCTCTGTGATACATCTTTAATACATTTACTTCAGGGCTTTGGACCAACTTCTTTGACAACACTGAATTGCTTATAAATACTGCCATAAATTATCTTCACAAAAAATAAAGTCAATCTTTTGGAAAACAAGTTCAATAAAACACTTGTAACAGTACAAAGTCTGTCTTATGAATCCACATCAGGAAAGTTGTAACCACATGTAAATCTCTTTAAAGGGACACAACAAAGAGTCTAAACCAAAAGGCAACTATTTCTGTTAACTGTCACAGGAAGCAGAAACAGTGCTTCCAAGATGCAAAAAGGGTGCATGGCATCAACTGATGCGTGTGGGTTTACAATCAGTAGTCACTGTCCTGTAAACACTGAAGCTGCTGGACTGGCTGCAGGTTAAAATCAGTAAATTGCATGTATTTTACTGCATTCTATACACAAAATGTCTACGCTGTTCAACAAAACAGCTAGCAGCAAAGGAACAAGGGCTCTGAGCTGGACCTCTCTTACAAGCCAAGGAAGTGTCAAGTCAGAAAATGCTGACATTATAAATAAACCTTAACATCACTTTCAAAAGCATTATAAAGTCAGACTAACAACCCTAAACCTTAGACTAGCAGCCAATTTGTAATTGTTTAAAAATATACGTGAATTTTCCAGTCAGTTGTGAATACATACTGTGATGTGGGGAAGGTGCCATCTCTCATTCCAACGCAGAGCTCTTGAGAACAGAATCAGAGATAGGAACCAAGGAGCACTGTGGCCAGAGAAGCTCCTGAAGTTTTAAAGAGTTGCATTCTACCAACTTGCATTCACCATTACCTGAAAGTGCATCTTTAGATCTGCAGAATCATCCCCATATTTAGTAAAGAGTACAAACATTGCCATTTTGCTACACCCTAAGCCCATCTAACTTGCCTATCTAACTCTAAGACTATCTAACCTTTTCTGCTAAGTGCAAAAGGTACATGAAATGATACGTGCACTGAAGAACACAAGGTCATTGGCTGAAAACGAGGCGGTGCTGCCCCGCGAATCTCAACTGCTGCTGAACCTTTGCTGCACAGCTGTGAAATGGTTGGAGCAGAAGCTAACACAGAAATGGAAGAACAGCGTGAGCCCATTCCCACACCCTCTGCACACATACAACACCCGGCACTCATGCTTCCGTCACCAGTTTCAGCATAAAGGTCGAGTCCAAAGGGCAGGACAGCAGCTTACCAGGAAGGGAAGATGCACACTTAGTGCCATGGTGGTACAGGAAAGGTACGGGGTGCAGACTGAAGGACTCCTGACTGCTCTTTTGCTATCAGTGCAGGGCTGTGGGCTGGTGGCCATGCAACATATGGCGTATCTGCCCACACACCGTACAACACCCATGCAGCTACATCGGTTCTGTCTCCAACAGACGTCCATTTTCGGTGTCACCACAGTTCATTTTATGTTATCCTCCCACAAAATGAGGTTTCATTTGGTACACAGACAGTAACATGCCAACAGGCTGTGCTGCAAGGTAACACACACACCTTCAGTGACACCACAGAGCTGATACTCAAAACAAGAGCACTACTTGCACTTTGAAAGAGGCAATCTGTGCAGTACTCTGAAGAGGGTAACTATGCAGATTAATGAGCAACGGCTTGCAGCAGTTCTTTTAGTTTTGTTTCTTATTTATATTGACCATACTACAGCTTTTGGCTTTTAAAACACTACAGTAGCCATTTCCATTGATGTTAAACACACTAAAACGATTGAAATGTAGAAAAAACACGAGGCGCTCAGATGGAGCACATGCAGACACTGTACTCTGAACACAGCTGTGCTTTGGCTCTATTGTTGTCATATCATATTAGGAAGTACATGTCCTTTACGTGCTGGCAGCCCAAGAGGGTGCAACAGGAAAGCTGCCCTGCCTCCTGACCACAATGGTGAGAGAAAGGTGCACAAGTGAATGCTATCACAGTGCTGCAACACAGTCAAAGCTGCAAAACCACACTACTACGGGACATTAATAAAGACTGTATTAAGAATGTGTGTGTATGTGTACACGTATATGTAAACATACACACACATAAACAAAGTGTTTTTGATTACAATGAAAGCACCAGCAATTTAAACTTCAAAAACCAAGTCTAAAATTCATGGGAGAAAATAATATCAAATTTTCTGATGCAGTATCTACATCTCAGGGATAACCTTTCAAATTTTGTTCTCCTAATTCAGGACAGAGGCAATGTATTTAAAAGCAGATGTTAACCAGCTGACCACCTACTTGTCTGCTGCACAGACACTTGAAATGCACCATGGCTTCAAGGACCTCTCTCTCTCTCTCCATGCTTGGTAGGATACCAAGTGAGGGATCAGTACTGTGTGTGCTGCACACAGCTGTGGGTGAGAAGACAGGGGATACAAAGAGGATGAAGGAGTATGCCTGAACAGCGCAGCCTGTGCCACTTCCCTGTCTATAGCTGTGGTTTCTGACTGATCAAAACCTGTCTGGGCAGCATGAGCCGCTTTCCTTACTGCCCTGCCTAAAGCTAGGTACTCAGGAAGCACTCATACAGCACTCCTCTTTCCACACAGTTCTCAAAACCATTCATCTGCCCACTGTGATACTAATTGTACTGCCTCTTTATGTTCAATGTAAAGGCTAAGTCAAGATGTTTCATACTAAGTGTAAAGAGTTAGCACCTCTCTTCAAGGAAGCTTTACAGGCTATGAAAATATTAGGCCTTTTGAGATACCCAGCATGATAAAAATGTGGGGGGGAAAAAAAATAAGGAAAAGAAAATTAAGAAAAACAAATGTATGATCCCTTTGATATGCTGGCCTTTACAGTTCCTGAAGCTGCTACAGCTTAACAGAGATGCACAACAGAGTTTCTTCTCTTAAAAATTTTACAAGAGTTTTTCTTTCGCAACTGCTCAGGAATCTATTCTGCCTTCAAAACTACTAAGAATCATTTTATGATGCAGAGAGACAATAAATGCCAAGTGTGTTTTCCTTAAGATACATTTTCATTCCGGCGTGGCGCTCATCTACTTAATCTATTCAAACAACATGTGGGAATCAGTTTATGGTAAAGAGAGAAGAGAAGGAAAGAAGAAAACTGAAAGTCTTTGTATGCATCAGCAGGATCCACCTGGACAGCTGCAAGAACAAGGTTGTATTTGTGTCACCTTGCTACCACAATGCAGCCCTGAATCAGCCTCGTTACAGAGATGGAAAATCCCCACAGAACGATATGTCACAGCATGGGGCCCTCTGATTAAAATACTCTGGCCCAGGAGTTCCATGTTATTTCAGGTAACAGATTCTAAGCAACAGGCAGAGACAGCCAGGCCCCTAACAACAAGCCAAGAACACAAAACGCTGTCAGTTACATGCTGCGGGATGATGTGCGTCTAGAAAAACAGCCAGACAGGTTTATTTATTTGGGCTGTAGAAGACAGTCAGTACCAACAAGCTTAAAAGCTCATCTGTGTTTTCTGTAACAAAAAGTGAAGCTTTTCTCTCCATGTTTGAGTCAGCAATTAGAATGACTATACAGTCTTTCAGCTACCCCAAGGACAAAAAGCAGTTTCTGTGGCTTTCTGGACAACTACTAGCAGCAATGTGTTTAAGATTTCTAACTTATAAGCTTGAAAGCACAGCCTGAAGTACAACATGTTCCTGCTGCTTGGAATGCTGGCACCAGGATGCCACAGGAGCTCCAGTGGATCCTTCCTGTCCAGGTTCTGAAGCAGAGACAATCCCACGTCTAGTGATCAGGAGATGAGGATCCACACTCTCTCCTCCTGCACAGTGCACAATGCGTGAAAGGAAACGTTCAGTTGCTGCAGACCAACATGACTGTGGACGTGGACAGCAGATACGTGTAGTGCAGTACAGGACTAAGCATTTGCTCTAGTTCCAGCCTCTAGCAGGAAGCTATGAAAGAGCTGCTGGATCCCTGCAGCAGCAGCAGGCAGGTAGGCAAAGAGAGTTGATGTCAATCTCACAGAGATGAGAAAGGGCTGAACTCAGAAGAGCACACACATTCATCCCAGGGGGAAGGTAAAGTCACTGAGTCGCTGGGCCCACAGCTGCTAACAACACCCACGAAGTACTTGAAAAAGCTGACTGGGTGAGTTTTCATGACCCACTCTCCTGAACCCTACAGAATGTTACATGCACTTTACAGGCTTCAGTACCTCCTAAAACTCCTGAGTGAAACTACTCCATATTCACTTCAAAGAACACTATATGGTACTTGCTTTACACTAATTAGTTACAAGTCTCGGAGCTTGCTATTAAATAACAGCCCAACAAATCAATGAACATGGGATAATACAAGAAAAGACAGCAAGAAAAGCCTGCTGTTAAAGATAATGCTCTCAGTGATAGAAAATAGTCACTGCAATAGTGCACTACAGGAGTGACCCAGGTATTCTTGTTCCTTTTCTACTTTGGAGTGGTAGCTGCTGAAATTCAAATGCCTTTTAAACAGGCTTTGTTACTAACTTTAACTGATAATGTACTTAAAAGCTGTTTGCCCTTCATCCATTCTGTCCACCTGCTGCTGAAATAAACTGTCTGAAATAGCTGGACTCAACTGTTCTAGTACTTCCTAGCACAACAGCTTTTAGAGAAATCATCTCTCCTGTGTTCTGTATTTTCTCTCTTCTAAGGTAGTGTTGTTTCAGCTGTGTTATTCGGACTGATCCAAGGAGTTCTCAGCAGCTCATGTCTTTGCCTTTTGTACAAAGGTTACTGTAGGTATTAACTTAACAGTTTCATTTATGGAAGGATGCACCAAGTTTTTCTAAGGAACAATTTTCTCAAAGAAAAAGCAGAGAGGACGGAAAGAGTCTGTGAAAGCAGAAGCAGAAATCTTGGCACCTCACAATCTTTGTTTGGCCTTGGTGTCCACATACATAAAAAAACTGGGCAACGGTTTATGGAAGAGCAACCCAAAGAAAACATCTCAAATGAGGCAAGTGGTACATAACAGTTACTTGTAACAACGAGGCACTATCTCTGAAAGACTAAGTAGAACCCAGTACTATCAAAATGTAATGAAGGCACACTCGTAAACAACGCTTCTTCACCAGCTGTCTGCACTCGGTTCTACCAAACTGTCTTTAGTTGTGCTGCACTGGTTCTGAGCCCAGGTCTCCGTTTAGCGTCCTCCTTCGCATACTGACATGCTGTCCACTCTCATCTCTCTCAGGCTTCCAGTTTTTTTTTTTTCTGCTTGGATTTTTTCAACATACGAACCTAAAATACAAAGTTTTTAAAGAAAATGAAGGAGTGGGCAAGTATCTGGAGTAACCTACTAGCAGGTCTAAGACAACTAATACATGAGTAAAGTGTTGAACTGCAAAAAAAAATTAAAATACATAGCTGAGTGAAACACCTACCCTTACAAAGTGCTAGGATTAACTGCTTTTTACATAAAAAAATAGGCCCATGTAAGTATATGTATATAGTGTGTACAGAAGTGTGTATGTGCATATCTATCAATGTACAAGCATATAACTACACATATATACAGGTAACACTGACAGTCACCAACCTTAGGGACAGAAATATTTCTCACTGGAAGGCCAATTTAAGTTTGCACTCTCTCCCTCCCCATCCCCAGCCCTCAGACTTAACATATTCCCAAACATCTGAGGTATGATCCTCTTTCTAACCCATTTTTGCCTACAAGTGCCATTTTTTTGGTAGTTCTCCTCTCCTAGGCTATGTGGTCTCTTCTGCGAATTAAAAAGGTTTCCTTAAGGTTACAGACAAAATGTTTATTTCACAACTTCAATACGAAAATAAAAGTTAATGCTTAGGTAGTTGATACTCCTTTTCTTCTGTATATATACACTGAGATATTAGGAATAAGCAGACACTAATGAACTCAAAAGCCTCTTTCTCTCAAGACTCTCCCCCTCCACTATTCAGTTTTCTCCTTTGTTGCTTTTGGACAGATCTTCCCTCCACCAGCACAGCCAGCAGACTCTTTCACTCTCACTCACTGAGTCCTAACATGGCCCTCATAACTACCATCAGCTTCAGGGCAACTAACACCACCTGCAGATCTCAATAAGGGAAAAAAATGGAGCCATTTGGCTGGGGCTCAGTTTCTACCTTCCTGAACGCAATCCTCATCTGAGCCACGGAGAAGGCCATCAAACAATTCTCTGTAGAAATGACTGTTTGCTTACCCAACAATTACTACACAGTGTTGACTAGCTCTTCTGAAGTTAAGTACCAGAACACAACTGATGAGCAACGTAACAGAATAATGTAACTGAAGGAACAAAGTCAGTTTTTTGAGACAAAGTTTCAGCCATTACCTTTGGTCCTGCAGCAGAAATAATAATCTGTCCTGGGGCTTGAATCCAGGGCTCTCCATCAACTTGAACTGGAATTGGCTTTAGGAGCGTTACACGAAAATATGAGCCCTGGGCTATGCGGATGCCTGAACGAAAACCACTTTGGACTTGACCCTGTTAAGAAGTAAAAGCCAAGATTATCAATCACCCCAATAAACAAGAAGCACAAGTATTACTTCCACTTGAACTGGGCGGATACAATTTTATTCTCACTGATATTTTAAGTTTCAAGTACAAGAACTGCTCAAGCATAGTAGGCACAGGATGCCTTTAAGGATGCAAAATTAATTATTTAAGTTACTTTATGGACAAGAACTCAGTGTATGCGTGCTGCCAGAGGCCAGATTACACAGTGGAGTCCTTTGAACTTTCCTGTTGGCAAAGGAGCACACACTCAGAAAAATCCTGTTTGGTTTTACTTCCCTCCTCCATAAAGTAGTAAATGAATTTAAAACACCTAACAAAGCACGGACTGTGGTGCATGCGGAATTCCAAAATCTGGAAGTACATTATCATAAAACACAGAGAAGGAGTTTTGCCATACTCAACTTCATATTCGTCTTCAACTACTGGATCAGTGTTAACCACAGAACTTTGCTTCTACAATTTGTCCTGGTGAGTATGTACAGATACCAAACATGAAGGCCAAAACTTTAACACAAAAGTAATGCATTCCATAACATCTATGTATGTGTGTATTTGTGTTCCACAGCTACTTATACATGTAACCTCTGAACCATGCTCTTTTCACAAGTTCTTCATAATTCTCATGCTTCTCATGCAGCCATGAGTTTCTTCACTTTCCATTCTGTCTGCTGTTGTCTTACATCTAGATATGGGTCTTCCAAGCAGGCTAACACACAGGCTACCAGGCAGCCCTGCAGCCCAGGAATGAGCACAGCAATTACAGCTAACTCCTGAACATCTGTTTGCAGACAGCTGATGCTGCCATGAATTCTGCTTATGGTCTATAACCATTTCTGTACTACATAACAAGAACCTGAACAAATGATGGTGTAATTCTAGCATTGATGCATACCTCCTAGGACTGTTCACTTCTAAGATGCAGTTTATTATGAAAATAAATCAGTCTGAGAAAAGTGTTTACCAGAGAGGCTCACTGAAACATGTTTCCTCTACTTGCAGCAGAGTGACAACCTACCATGTGAACAACACCAGTGACACCAACAACTTCCAGCAGGCCATCATCAATGCGTGGTTTCTCAAAGCGGTCATCACTGTCAGTGCCCCAGAGATCAGCTCCAGACCCCCAGCTGCACAGAGAACACACACAGTGACCACCCCACCTGGGACCTCTGCTCTGTCAGGATTCAAAAGCTCAGCACTCTGCTCATCTCCACAGGGAGGGAGACTTTGAGCTTTCCTGCACTAAGAGCAAGAAATGCTTTTCTAGAGTTCGGAAGCATTCTGCCGAGATCGCTGAGGAGAGAAAGAAAGTTTTGCATTTTGTGCAGTATTGACCTTCTTCATTCATGTAATTTGCTTGCTCTTTAGGTGCACCGATTGCCCAGTGCTAACCCTGATCTTCTCCACAGCTCTCGCATGCAACATACGCTTGAGTGTGCACATTTCTGTGTGTGTACATAAATACAAGTGAACCACAGAATATCCCACACTGGATGGGACCCACAGGGATCACCATATCCAACTCCTGGCATACGAATGAAAAGATGAAACACCTTCAAAGCAGACTGAAATCATATACAGAGAGGTTTAAGGCTAGAGCATATTTGAAAAAAACCGTATGGCTGCACTAATGCATTGCTGTTATTACACAAATTAAAAAAAAATCACTCTTATCACCAGCAAATTTAAGGAAGTCACATTTCCTACAGCTTTCCCTTTGGTTTCCTGCTGGTGTCTGTGCAGCCTCTGCAACAATGCCAGCATTTCCAGAGATGCGCGCTTTCCACAGCTATCCAGAAAACAGCACCACCAACTCCATACACATCTGTCTCCAGTGATGATACATTTACTAATTACTCTTAGGACACAGGAGAAGTAGCAGATGTACTGGGGTTTGCACTGGGAAAACAAGGCAGTAACACCTTTTATTGGAGCATGATTGTGACTTTTAAAGGGTCAGAAAAAAACACTGTTAGAATGGTGTTGAGACTCCTCGTGCATCACTGCAAGCCCAGAGCTTGGCAGTAACCACAACTACCCTTTAACAATGACCTGCCAGCCCACACTGTGGGGATGCTCAAACAGAAGGCACCGCTGCCACATGTACAGGCAGGTACGTCCCCACAAAGATTACTTTCTCTCATTTTTACCTGGGTATGTTAATAAAAATGAGTCCTTCTATATTTGGTAGCTCCACCTCTCGCTGGTCAACCTGAAGCTTTATGTCCTTATGAAGGTTTCTGGTATGGCTTATCTTCTGCAGCCCAACTTTCACATAAACTCCTTTGTTGTGAAACCTAGGAGCAGACAAGCATCATGTCAACACACACCAGCACTGTTCTCAGCAGGTATGTTTAAAGAGTTCTTCAATTAAAAACCTCTATGAATTCTTTTAGTTTTACTACAGAAAGAAAGCTAAGCCACAAAGTGCTACTTAATACATCTTTTAACTAAGAGAGGAACTGTGCTGTGAAGGCCTGTGGAGATACAGAGATGCAGAGAGGCAATGCCTCTTTGACAAGAGAACTTTTGGGCTGAAAAACTGTAATGCTGATTAGGACCTAGGAGTCTCATGGAACACTTTAAACTGTTTCATCATGCGCTGACAAAATAATCAAAGCACAAAGTTAAGGCACAAACACTTCTGAGTTTGGACTTTACATATTGCTCATTCAGTTAAGCCAGGCTCAGCTGTGGAAACTGAAAATATGCTTTGTAGTGTTAATCAGTGACAGAGCTCTATGGTATCTAATTTTGGAGTAAAAAAAGATGAGGAAGATTTTACGGCATCCCTAGAGATGTCAAAATATTTTAAGAGTTATGTAAACAAACATTGGTCTTTTCTTCTATAATGGAAACATTGAGATACACAGCAACCTTAAAGAGTCTTGAAATAAAAAGCATGAGTTTCCATTATTTGACCCTGTGAGCACTGAGCTGTCACTGGAATCCAACCCACAGAACATCCCTAACATTGTGTCTGAGTTATGTTCGTGTGGTGACGACAGCCAGTTTAGCACGTGGCTTAAAGTCCACTCTCCCGACAGAGACTGTTTAGTTCTTTCAAATTATTATCCTGGGAATGATTCACCGTACACGTTAACAGTCTTAAAAACTACTGAGGCTTAGCTTTCTTACTGATGTAAGAGCATTTGGCATAAGCCTCCACTCCAGACAAGGCTACGAGATGTGTCTATGCTAAAACAGGCTTTGTCTAATTTCTATGTATTAATTACAACTGAAAAATACAGGTAAGAAACAAAGTACTTTATGTACCCCCAAGAGATAAGAACTTCAGTTAC
Organism: Meleagris gallopavo; assembly: GCF_905368555.1. Lineage (NCBI taxonomy): Eukaryota > Metazoa > Chordata > Aves > Galliformes > Phasianidae > Meleagris > Meleagris gallopavo. The sequence goes on from NC_139435.1 coordinate 75,926,225, forward strand.
ATCAAGAGAGAAGCCTGTAGAAACTAAAAGAATACGACAGAGAGCTGTAACTGCAGACACAGTTCTCAATTACGTGACTGCAAAGAAAGTGCTATAGACCTCAGAGTCCACAGGACACGTTGGGTACAGCATCCCATGGCAACAGCAAAGAGCAAAAACTGCCAAAGACCAAAGCCTATCACTAAATTCTTCTGTATGCATTCCGTTTCAGCTAGGAACTGCATCAGGACACAGAGACAAAAAAAAAAGAAAAAGAAAAAAAAAAAAGAAAAAAAAAAAGAGAAAATTAGACTTCTGTAACGTTACCATGCCAAAATCTACCCTGTGGCTTTGAAGGGGGCAGACTTTATGATTAAAAGTTAGCCAGGCTTGGGAGGGTGAACCTTGCACACCCAACTAGACAGAGACACTGCTCTTTTTTGAGCATCCTCACATAGGGCATGATTTGGTGGAAAGAGTGCAAACCAAGGTAATCAGTCTGTTGCTAGCTCTGCTGAACAACAAACTAACTTGCCCACTTGGCAGAAAGAAGCATCATCTCATAAAGTAAACCCGAATATAGTGTGCAGATAGTAGTTTCACCACATTTAATTGGCAAGGTAGGAAAGACCAGTCATCTTTGAAGCACTTTATTTATGCTCACTGGCTTCAAGGTCTGTACTGCGACGTAAGGCTCACACTGCAGCCCTGCTGTGAATGACACTGGGGTGAGGGGGGAGGGCAGGGCCTTCTGTGCAGAGTTATCCCCATGGAGCCGTGAGTCTCTGCGTAAGCTCGGCTGCAACACTTGCACCATTATGTCACCCCAGAATTATTTGGAACGTTCTGGAGTACAGATACTGAGGTAACATCCCACTACTCTGATTAGTGTGGAGACTTGGACTATTCAGCCCCGGAGTGGCCCTTTGGTTTGTTTTTCTGCAAGCATTGCGCTACAGAAACAGCCAACATTCAAATATGAATACTAGGAATGAAGGCAGATGCCCTGATCCTCAGCTTTACACCGTGGGAACACTCTCATAAAAACTGACACTCAACACACAGAAATCACCACTGCCAAAACACCTCGCTGTGTTTGCAACTGATCACCACTGCACTGTGAGCTACCGGACCCAGGAATGGAATCTTCAGCCTGCAAAGGCACTGCACAGCATGATGCCAGGGAGCTCAGAGCTCTCAGAACACTGACCAACCTATGATATCAAATCAGAGAGAGCACACAAGCACGTTTTCTTCCATGCAGACTCCGACTGCACCACCCAACATGTCCCATCTTGCATGCAGCACTGCTTGTGTGACAGCCACTGCTGCACCTGGTGTTTGATCACCATGCTTTTCAGTTAATTCATTGAAAAAAAGAAGTGCGAGCTCATCTGGCTGGCAAGAGTGTGTGCATTTGCATATCCTGAGAAAGGGGAAAGCAAAGTTTTAACAGCCATCATTACAGAGGCTGAAAAGCAGCAATTGTGCCAGCAGCATTAGTCTGCACAAGCTGCTTGTCCCTGCAAAACAATACTTCAGCATCAATTGGTAATTCATAACTTCTTTCTCAGACCCTGAATTACAGAACCATACAGTCTTTCAGATTTGCAAAAAAAAAAAAAAACCCAACCACCAAAGCGCTGTTTTTCCCACATGCTCTCCAAGATATTCTTGCACCATGTCCAAATAGGCATGTTGAAGGTCTGCAAGAGTGACATCAAGTCACTGCCCACTGCACTGCAGATGCTGCACACCATGTGCTGCTAAAGATGAGACAGATTAAAAGCACACAGGGAAATAAAGATCAAAGCATAACTCTTAAATATTCTGTCAGTAAGGAGAACACCAGTATCTTACTCAGCATTTTAGGAGATATATGAGCAACATCTGCATTGATAAAACATGCAAGAAAAGTGAGATCAGAGAAGATTCTAAATAGATGAGACTGGAACACTAAGCAGCTGTAATACTGTTCTGGCAACTGAGAAGATATTGCGAACATAGGGGAATAAAGAGCAGGCAAGAACAATGTCTATGAAGGGTTACTGATTAATTACACAAATGTGATTTTTTTCTCTCATCAGGTTCAGTAATCAAAGGAACAAAAAGAAATGCTGTTACTGATTGCTCTGCATGCTTTTTATCCAAGAATGGCTTGGGCTGGAAGGAACCCCAAGTATCACCAAGTTCCAAGTTTCACTAGCCAACCCTTAGATCAAGTGCTGGATCAGGTTGCCCAGGGCCCCATCCAACTTGGCCTTGAACACCTCCAGGAATGGGGCATCCACAACCTCTCAGGGCAACCTACCCCAGCACCTCACCACCCTATCAGCAAAAACCTTCCCCCTGACATCTAAGTGCCCCCTCTTTTAGTTTAAAACTCCTTTGGTTTTAAAACTATCTTGTCCCATCAAAATCTACCTATGTAAAAATTTGATTTTCCTCCTGTTTATAATCTCCCCTTAAATACTGGAAGGCTGCAATGAGGTTCCTCTGAAACCTTCTTTTCTCCATGCTGAACAAGCCCAGCTCCCTCAGCCTGTCTTTATAGTAGAGGTGCTGCAGCCCTCTGCTCATCTTTGTGGCTCCTCTGGACCCTCTCCAACAGCTCCCTGTCTTTCTTGTACTGGAGGCCCCATACCTGGACGCAGTGCTGCAGATGGGGCCTCACAAGAGCAGAGCAGAGGAGGACGATCACCTCCCTGTCCCTGCTGGCCACCCCTCTGCTGATGGAGCCCAGGACACCATTTGCCTTCTGAGCTGCAAGAGCACACTGCTGGCTCATGGTTAGTTTTCATTCCTAAGCTCTTCTCATCAGGGCAACTCCCAAGGACTTCTTCTCCCAGTCTGCATACAGAGCTGGGATTGCTTTGACCCAAGTACAAAACCTTATTGCTCTGCTTCATTTGTGACTCAGAGATATTTTAAAAATTGTAATGACCAGCATGCAGATACTAACACAGCACTCCATGAGGGTGGGAAACATACAGCGGGCAGCAGCACTGCCTTCTCTCCTGCTAAAGGCTTTCAATGGGATATTTCCACTAACCTGAAATTTTACTGAATTTGACATTGAAGTTATTGGCAAGTAATTACAGTGAATAATAATAATAGGGCTTCCAAAAAACTTATCTTATGTTCTCTCTTGGAACACAAAGGAAAAAAAGAAAAAAAAAGAAAAACAAAAAGCCAAACAAATTGTATGCCTAAGAGTTCATGGCTATTTTAACTCCTGCCTGTTCCAGTTTTGCTTCAAGGAACATTATTTGTGAATACTTGTAGCAAGATTATCAGCCACAGCATAAATTGGAAGTTCTGGGATACTACATAACTTCCCCTTCCTCTTTTTTGTTTTCCCCAGGATTACCTGCTATTAAATTTCCCTGGTTCTTCTTCTCTAGCATGATGAAAGTCCAAGCTCAACTCTGCATCAATGCCAAGACCACAGTAATTGTTCATCTGTACAATCTGTAAAAATAAAATAAAATAAAATAAAAAAGGAAGAATTATTTGTCTTATTTCCTCAAGGCTTACGTTCCTAAATGCAGAGGTTCCAAAACTTCTCAACAAAAGGAAGATCTGTTGATGATTCTTCCAAGTTATTTGCATCTTGACAAATTTAGGAACATTTTCCAGAAAACAGCACTAAAAATAAAGCAGTTGTTTATATGTACTGTCATTATTTCCAAATTATTATGAATTTCAACACTTAATCTTAATTTCAAGAAATGAGTATAATAAGGCAGGCATAAAAATAAATGCAGAAATAAAGCCAACCCAGCTTCTCAAAGTGAAGAAGTTCTACGCAGCAACTACATATAAATTACTAAACACTGACACCACTATTATTTTTGGCAGCAACCTTATGCCACATGAGTTCAGAACTTGACTTCACCTATGCACCTTCAGCTGCATTTTAAACAGCTCCCTATGTAACAACCTCAAGGTTCTGCAGATCTCTATTTTTCCTATTGATCCTTCCTTTGTATGTCAGCTCACTCCACAGCTGTTCTGTGCCAGCCCTTGATTCTCACACCTTTAGTCTTTAGGAAGCAGATCAGGAACACTCAGGGCAGATCCAACCCTTTCTCCACCGAATAAAGTACCCAGAACGCCGGCAGCTTAAGTTCTCCGACCGACACAACGCCTATGATTTTCCAGCAACTGGACAAAAATGTTAGACAAGGACTACCATTATTACAGTTTTCTTTCTTCTTTTTGCTCCCCCTTCTTCTACCCAATTTCTTGATTCTGTCAGGAAATAAAGAGAACCAGTATCCACAAAAGCTCTGAAGTCACCATTAACAATCAACACCTTTATTTTCCTAAGCAGAAACAAGAAATGCAAACCAAGGTTCAGGGCCTTTTCCTCCAAGAATATAAAACAGATGCAGCATACACAGACACACAAAGGCAGTACGATGACAGGAGGATTTACCTCCTCTGTATTTCTGTAACTTACAGTTGTGTTTTGAGCTGTAACAAGAAAGACCAAACTAGTATAATACGCAGCTTTTTGCTCAACACTCCAGTTTCACTAGTCTTATGGGAAGTGCTTGGCTTTCCTTACGTGAGAAATACATTTCTCAAATGCAAATGCAAAGCAAAAAGGCACGCCACTGACATGTATATCTTTACGTTAATGTGCTATCAGATACTTTTTGCCAAGCAATAAAGAAAGGTGTTCTGTGACCAACCATCCCACCAGAACTGAAGAGCTGGATCAAGACGCAGCACTGTCTTCACTAAGAAACAGCTTAGCAAGGCCCAAGCACAGGTAAGTGAGCAATAGGAGATTAACCACGCTAATAACTGCATTCCCTGTGACTCTCAAGGGAACAAGCTTTTCTCAGAGTCAAACCCGAGCCAAACCTTGTCTCACCTTGGGGGGCTCAGGTTCTGCCACGCCATTCTCTGCACCTTCAGCAGGCTCTTCAGCATCCAAAAGAATAGTCCAGCGGTCCATCAGAACGTCGTCTGCTTCATCCACAGAAATCAAAATGGAGTAGGGGTCCTCCCCACTGTAGCCAGCTCCCCAGCGCAAAACTCGTCCTAAGTCATTACCTGGGCAACAACAAAAAGCCCCAAAATACGACAGCGTTTTGTCAGTTAGCTGAAAGCACCAACAACTCCTTCAGCTCTGCTCTATACCTCAAATAACTGTAAAGTGCTCCAAGTAAGTCACGAAAGCAGCACAACCGGACTGAAAAGTTAGTCAACCACAAAACACACCCCAGCATTACGGCTGCCTGTGTGCTTTGTGTCACACAGATATACTGCTTCATTTGAAAAATGCAGTGGAAGAAACCGTTATCAAGACAGCACACAGCTGAGTCCACGAGCCCACAGTGCAGCAGTGGTTGTCAAGGGGAGAATATTTTGGCCTCTCCAAGTGCTATCCACTCAGACACAGCCAGAGCAAAAAAACAGCTCCTTCTCACTCAGGAAGCATCACCAACTGACAAGCAGATCCCCGGCATGCTATCTACAGCAGGCTACCGAGTCCTGGCATCCTCAGCAGCGGTTTGTCAGGCGGATAAATGAAGACAAACCTTCTGGAGGATGAGCAGGCACAAAGCCTCAGGCAGAGATCCAGCTGGATTTCCAGCTGCTGGACCAATGCAGAAGCTGCACGCAGACCAGTCAGCAGCGACATGCTGGGCCACTGAATGCCTCTCCCTGAACCACATCCCAGTTGGGTAACTTCTTCAGAGACAAAATGAAGGGAATATTTACTGAAGACTACATGCGTTTAACCTTGTGGCAGGCACACCTTCAGACTGGGTATGAGAGATCAGATCCACAGTGAACTAGAAAACAAGCTTTTAAAGAATGTGGGTCAGTATCTGCTGAACTCAAACCTGAATATTGCAAGAAAGTAATAGCTAATACAACCCTGAGCTACCTGGGAAGATATTTCTGCTGTCTGCCTCCAAGTCCATGTTCCTATGTTCATTATTTAGAGCTTACGCCTATGACAGTCCCTCTTCCCAGCAATTAGTGCTTCCAAACACAACACAGAAAAGCCACGGAGAATGAAGACAAGGTCTTCAGCATGTACTGAGCAGTCCCCAACCTAGCGCTTGTCCCAGTTCTCACCTGTTCCCAGGGGCAGGATGGCAACAGAAGGCTCTGAGCACACCAGCTTGTGCCTGATCTCCTCCAGTGCACCAAGAACCCAACCCACAGTGCCATCACCTCCGCACACCAGCACTCGGAAAGAGGGGACTTTGGAGAACGTATGAAACCTCCATTCAGAAACAAAGCGAAGGGGAAAAGAAGCATTACAATGCAGCACAAAAAGGCAGTCTCCACCTACGTTATTTAACGTAACCCATTATAGCTGAATTCTTAAAAAAGAGTGAAAACCACACTCTCCTATGACTTTTCGCAGCTGGAGAGCAACTGTTAATCCTTTTTTCCTCACCAAATAGGTCAAATTGTTCATAGTTTCCATCTGAACATCTTAAATCTTTGTAGAGGTTTTGAATTTTTTTTTACTTAGTCATTCCTAAGCTGCCAAGTGTGGAATGTTGATAGGACTTTTTGTTCGTAGTACTATTTTGTTTGTTCTCACTCTTTTTGGCCTTTCATCCTACACAACAGGTCTGCAAAATAATTTCTACTTACATCTCACAGCAAGCAGTAAGCAAGTAGAAGCATTCTGCTGTACATCTACAGAAATACTTCGTGGGTAAAGCAAAATGAACTAACTACCACAGCTGCAGTCTCAACTACACTAGAAACACAACAAACCTACAAAACTCAGCCCAAAAAGTTTGTGCAACTTGTTTAACTTGCTTCCTGCATAAGCCACATTTCTCTCTTGAACACCTTTGTTTTGAAGGTTGAGTCATAAGAGTTCTTTGTTAAAAACTGCACTGCATAACGAGGCTACTCCAAGTAGGCTGCAATCATTGCTGTCAGTTTTATGAAGTGTTAACAAAATGGTGCTGATTAAATCTAGTAATCAGTTACTGCCTCCCTGCAATCACATTACATTCTGTACCTCAGACTGGGAAACGCTGCAGCTGTGATTGGGCAGGCCCGTTAATTCTGCAACTGTGGCCAACTTTCAGGAGTCAAAATAGAAAATTTTATTATACTTCCCTGTTTGTTTCCACGGCATGTTAGAGGAAATAAAAGCAAAAATGAGCATTTTTGTAAGGCAACATGACATTTTTCTTTCTATTTATAAAATATTATTGTTTTCAGTGATAAGTGTATTTGCATTAATTGTAAAGGACATGTGACTTTCCTAGGACTGGGATTTGTTAGACTTGATGAAAGTACATACATCAGGAACTAATCTGTTCTCTATACAGAAAAGGAAAGTCTGTTTAAATACCAGTAAGAACCAGTCTGATTCTCTACTTTGTCGTCCAGGCGAAGAACGGACACAATTAATATCCTTGTAAGAACAGAATCTGATTTGCCTTAAGAAAAAACATCACAAAACAAAGTCACATCAATAACTAGAAAAAATATTACAACATACCCAGGCAAAGGACCACCATTGGTAAGCTCAAAGACCTGATGTGGATTCAGCAGCTTTCTAAAGCAGTACAGCAGATCCCGACCTTTCAGACCACCGCTTTTTGGATTCACAAATACAAGAAGCGGCCAGCAGTTCTGTGGGATCTTGGAAGCCTGAATGAAGAAAAGAAAGGATTAGCCAAAACTGCGACCAGGAAGGAAGATTACTACTGCATCTCAAAAGTATTTCCTAATAATTCCTTGATGCTTAGTAAAAAAAAAAAATCCAAATTCAATACGAAAAAAAAAAAGGACTCAACACCTAGACAATTATCAAAGCTAGCTACTGATTTTGTCTTTCTGGAAGAACGTTTCCTTAATCCACTCCAGCTACGCTCAAACTGTCAGTCTGGCCTAACGTTAACATGAAGGTATCACCAACAGCCTTTCTTCCATACCTTCAGTAAAAAGTGCGTGAGAAAGAACAGTGTGAAGGATAGGGTCATTTCTAGCGGTGCTTATTGACGGGCTAAGGCACAAAGCAGAACACAAGTAGTTCCACTGGAACACGAGGGAAAAATGAAAACTTCTTTACTGTGAAGATAACAGAGCACTGGAACCGGATGCCTAAAGAGACTGTGCAGTCGTCTTCTCTAAAGATACCCAAAAACCCACCTGAATGCTTTCCTGTGCAACCTACTGTAGGAAACCTGCTTCAGCAGTGGGGTTGAACTAGGTGATCTCAGGATGTCCATAGCATTCTGTGGTGCCATCTTTACACCACTGTGGATGTCTGCTGAAGGGCTCTGCAGGTACAGAAGTGCTGTGAGCATTCTGATGCCTTTCCAGGAGCCATGCTGAGCTCAGTGCCTGCAAGCAGCAGGTGGGGATTTAATGAGACAGCCAATCCACTGCATGGGGATGATGGGGAGAAATATCCCCTCAGGACTGGTCTTCAAACATCCCATCGTCCATGATTTATAAATGACTCTAGAAAGACCAGGAAGCATGAAGGCATCTTTTATGCAACCTGTCACAGTGAACAAGTAAACCAAACTGAGAGGTGGGTATACATTAGAAGTCCATCAGGCGTTTCAGCAAGTGTGCTCTGAAACGGAAATGTCTGCCACAGTCCTTAAGTCGTGGTAATTTGTATTTACAAACTGGACAGCATTCAGGGAACACTAATTTGTCACACAGCTGACAGGACGGACCCCAGAAAAAACAATGGTAAAGAGAAGTCAATTTAGACATGAATGATTCAGGGGGCAGTGAAGAAGCAGCTTGCAGACACGTGAGGAGATCTGAACAGCACAGAGGGAGGAGAGAGCACACAGATAGTGTCGGAGCTGCTGTGCATGCTAACTACCAGGACTGTGAGCTGACCCTCAAGCTGCAGAAATGAGACCGCTTTACCAAGTAAAAGTGGGGAAGGAAACTGGCATCCACTGCTGAAATAGCCATGTTACTGCTGCGCGTGAGCCAGCTCAGACGCTGGAAAGCAAACAGTATTTTGGGGTTTGAATATTGACTTAAGAAATTTCCTCAAATTCTGTGGAGGAGCCAGGCACTAACCCTCTGCCAGATGCATTAAGATATTGCAGCTGCATAAAAATCTGTCTCCTCTGCATCCCTGCTTGCACGAGAAGTATCCTCTGCCATCAGCTGCGACTGCTAGGCACAAAGAGAAAAGAGAAGTGTAATACCAAGCAACTGAGAAGGCTGACAGAGGTGAAACACCTTTCTTCTCTTGCCCCCTCCTTCCTCTTGCTTTACTTTTGGCCAAAAAGAGACATTCTTGGTCTCAGACATGACTGTTCTGTGGGGGCAGAGAGTCAGGAGAGCCCAGAACATTTCTGAGCTGCTGGTGGAACAAGAGTGGTGAGACAACCACCCTCATCCATACTGTGAAGAATGAGTCCAAATGGGCCTCACCTGCGTGCTCAGGCTCACTGGAAAAGGAAAGGCACTCACCGAAGCCCAGTGAACAAAAACTGTAATACGCTGATGTCTGCTAAGTATACGGAAAGGACACTTGCAGCCAGTACAGGAAATCTAAACAAAACACTGTGTGCCGCTGCTGCAAAAAGGGAGCACTTCTTGCACTGCAAGGTCAGCAGCTCAAGGATCCTCACATCCAAGGAGAGGGGTGGATTTCCTCCCCTCAAGCCACCACAGGTATTATACAAACAGTAAACAAAGGTCGGCTTTTCAGTCAAGGCCTTTCTGTGGCTCTATCAGCCGCGTCCCACTATGAAGGCTCGTCTGAGAATTCTGCCAGCAGGGAAAGGCAGAGTGCTGCTGAACGGAAAAGTTGTTTTTCTCTCTTCAAACCTTTTTTACTTCCTAAATTTGAAAATTTCACCTCCAGTCTTTTTAGCTTTCTGAACAGGCTATGTGGAACGTCTGGTGTGGTCCAGGACCCAGACACCTGTGGTGTGCAACAAATCGATGGGTGGGAGGAAGAAGGAAGAAATGAAATAATACTCAGCTGCAAAGTAAACAAAGACTTTTACAGTGAAAGAATCAGAGAACAGAAACCAGCCCAAAACATCCAACACCTTGCTAGAAGATGGACAAGAGCACTTGATTACCTTCTCTTTCTCAGGAAAGTAATTTTTAAAAATCCTGGTTGTGGACATTTAGAAGAGACACCGTAAGCACGTGTCTTGTACTACTTGCTTCTACAGACAAAATCCACACACCTGGTCTAAAAGCAAGCAACTACAACCATTCACAGAGAACCTGGGGGACTGTGCTGAGACGTGGTAAATCCCAACACGTCCAAAAGCACAGCTGCGTTCTGGAAAGTCGTGTGAGATCTTACTCAAGCCCACATAACGTTGCAAATATGTATTTACAGTTTCCACAAAACTGCCATCTAAATTTCGTATTTTTCAAGTGTCAATACTGTACAAGAAAAAATTAAAAAAGGGCAACATCTATGCCGACCGCTAAAAGTCACAAGCAGCAGCAAAGAGTGCCTGGAGCAAACAAGGTATCTGCACGCAGCAGAAACTGAAGAGTCCTACCGCACAAACACAACCCCCTTCAAATATCTTACAGTGTAAACCCCCACTTACAACCATTCAGGACTGAAAGTGGGATGCAGACTGAACAACGTATCCTAGCAAGGGCAGAAGCCCTCTCAATGTTACCCTTACGTTTAACTCGCTTCTCACCACTGCTTGCGGTTGAATGGCTAAGGGGAGCTGCTAAATCCCTCTGAAGGACCAACTTGTAAGAAAATAGCTTTTCCGTAGGTTAGGAGTCCCAGAACAAATTCCAGGCTTGCACAGAAGAGCAGAGCCGCCGCAGCGGTGGCTGAAAGGCACAGGCCCCAAGGAGAGCTGCGCTCTGCTCCCCGCGCAGCAGTGCGGGATGCTCCGAGCTGGGGATGTGTGACTGACTGCTAAGCCGTGTTTCTCAGAGGCCGCTAGCAGGCGGCGTGTGAGTGGGGCACGCTGCAAGTTACTGCACTCTGCTTGACTTGTCAGCATCTGCACAACGCAGCTTCAGGCTCCAGCAAGATATTTACTACTCATGCTCTGCTGCACACACTGTGCACATATCACACCACAGCAGGGAACAAGGCGTTCTGTACCCCAGGCCTGCCAGCCCAAGGCCTACCTCCCAGGCTGCTCCCAGGAGCTATGGAGGTCACTCAGCAATGCAAAAACCAAACTTTCGCAAGAAGGCTGCCTGCAGCACCTCCCACATGCAAGGACTCCTGCTTCCATTCCCTAACGCCAGACCGCTCCAGAAAGGAGGCCCTGAACCCACAGCTGTAAGCAAGGTGTCAGTGCCACCAGGACAGCAGCTGTGCCGCGCTGCAGCACCTCCAGCAGCTGCTTCTTATCGTGGAGGAAACCAGAAGGTGGGAAGTCCTTGCAGGGCTGTGGCCAACAGGGTGATTAACAGCTGCTGGCAGATGTGACAATACCATGGAAGACCTGGGCTGGCTCGTTAGTAGGTGCACCAAAACCAGTGTGAGTACAGCTTGTACTGGGGATATCGCAGAACAGCAAAGCACAGCGCAGATGCTCAAATGCTCCTTTACTTTTGTGTTTTTACTGAATTTCAAGAAGAGCAGAGCATAGCTCATTTGTCTGAAGTTGTAGTTTGGAAAAGTCACTCAGTAACCAAAACACCGTGGCCTTTCATTTACTACCAATTCTCCTTCTAAGACTACAAATCAGAACTTCATCCCCAGTTTCCTGGTACTTCATTCACAAGATGAACGACAGAGCATATATCCTATTACTCAATTCTCGTAGAAGTATTTCCTGTTGCTGCATTCAAATGATTGCATATACATACAATACAAACCAGGCCTGGAAAGGACCTCAGCAGCTCATCCAGCTCAACTGCTAAAAGAGCAGAATCGACAATCACTCTTTGCTTTACCCCAGCTAATTAGCAAACAGCAACAGCTGTGTGGCCTAAGCACAGATGGATGGCACTTGAAATGTTAATCATCTTTACTCTTGGCTCATTTTTAGCGAGAACACAAAACAAGAGTGCTGCTCCAAAAGTAATGCTTCCTATTTTATTACTTTAGCCCACAACAGAGGCAGATGTTAGTGGTATGGCAGCAGAGGCTACATATTCCCTCTAAATTTTGTTATCGTGACAGATAACAGCAGCAGGGAACAGTGATCTGGAAGACAAGCCATATTCTGGACAGCCATGTACAACTCATTCCATGAAATGAAAAGCATTTCAATTAGCTCATCCAAGCAAATTGGTGGGTTACGACCATGGAACTGTGCAAAAAACTGAGCAACAGTGTGGCAGCATGAGTAATATCTCAGAGTTTTTGGCAAGTGAGTCCCACAGTGCTCACAGAGGAACGGAAGAACATCATATGCAAGTTTGTCACAACCTACTGAATGAATGCAAGTTGAAGGTGACATTTTCCTAGATCACTTCTTTATCAGTGACAATAACTGGTGTCACCTCCAAGAGCCAGAGTCAAAACAGCAGTCCATGGAGTGGTGACACATGAATTCCCCATCAAAGAGAAAGTTTTAGATGGAGCCCTCAGCAGGTAAAGTGATGTGCGATGTGTCTGGGATAGCAAAGGGGTGATCTAACTGAGATGAAGGGCTGAACTTCCAGAGTCAAGCTGCAGAAAAATACAATTTTTCTCTTGCAACCCACTAATACCAGGCCCCATAGCAGTATGAGGTACATTGCCAATCATGGTGGGACTGTCCTGCTACACCCACTGCATAGTCTGGATTTGGCAACTTCTGACTTCCATCTGTTTGGGCTGATGCAAATATGGTTTGCATGGGCAACATCTTCCTAGCAAGAACACTGTCACAGCAGCTATGGAATTGATGAAGGGAGGGTCAGCTCCATTGGTGCAGATTTTTATGAGCACAGCATTCAGGCTCTGGTTCATCACTGGCAAAAATGAACAGCAAATAATGGTGACTATGATGAAAAACAGTGTTTCGTGTCTGAGAATTTTCTCTATGAAATGATGTGCTCCTTGTATCTAGTTGTAGCATCCATGAAAATACATAGCAGGCATTACTTTAGGAGTGAGCTATACGTAAACAGTACATGCTCAAATAGAAAGGAAATGTACAGGTACACGTACAGCCCTTCTCTTCTTCTTTCATATTAGAAATTCATCCACGCAGTCCCCTCAAACAGGTTTTCTTAGAAATAACTTGTATCAAATAAATGATAGCACTATCCATGTTTTCACTTCGACATATCCAATGTCAGAAATCCAGACACGCGATCAACAGAGTAGATAAATTCAACTTCACACACTATACACCGCATCTAGGCTCGTCTCTGTGCTTCACTCTTTCTGTTCTGCTCCTGGTAACAAGAAGAGTTGAAACCTACTTAGAAGTAAGATTTGTTTCTAACTATCTCACAAAACCTAACACCCATATAATCACAAGGGTTTCTCTTCTTTTGGAAGAGGTGTAGTATGTAATATTGCCAGCTAAATGTAAGCACTGCCACTAGCATTTACTTAAATAAAAAAATTAGCCACCAGACAAGCACAGGAGTCTTAATATAGTAGGCCTGCAAGTATGCAGCTACCAGCCTTGCTATTGCACTTGAGATCCTCCCACCTGAAGCTATGTCAGCCCCCACTGCTGTGAAGTTTTCATCCTTTCGTGAAGTTTTAAAGAAGTCAAAATAAGACTTTCAGTTCTTTTGCCATAGTACAACTCCAGAAAGACAGTAACTGCAAGATGCTCAGCAGAAAGCAATCAGGGCTACACTGACTTCTGGACAGAACCTACGTTACCTGGGTTCAAAATGACTTTGCTCAGTGAACCATTTCCCTCTCTCTATCCTGAATCTGCTTCATTAATACAAAGCCTATTAGGAAACCACGTGACTCATAGTAAAGTGGGCTGTAAACACAAAAACATACGGAAATCAAATGTGAATCTATGGAAGGGCTCCTGCACAAACTCTAACCTCTGCACGAGGTGCAAATTTTCTTTTAGAAAGAGGGTTTTTTTTTTAAACTGCTACGGAATTAAGCTAAAACTATGCCCACCTTTTTGATGTTTGAAATAAATACAAGAAAAATGAAAATTCTGTTTTTCTTCCCTTTGCAGTTCTGTACTTATGCTCACAGTTCTTCACAATTCAACAGCAGGACAAGTGACTTAAGTAACAGAAATGTATCAGATGCATGAAGTACAAACTCTCCAGTATTATCCCACATCCCACCGGTCCTCCCTTGAAAAGCACACACTTTTACTCACTTCCACAAAAAGAAAGTGTGAAGGCAGCATTTTTAGTTTGGACACAAGTTGTAAGTTCTGACACATCTCTTACCATAACTTCTGGAATCACCACAGCGTTCAGAGGCTTGTCATTGACAGTTGTATCCTTAACTAGCATGTATATTCTTTCAGCTTCAGAAAAACATGAAATTTCGAGTACAACAGCTCCTGTAAAGACATGTTTGGGCTTTTTGTATTTCTTATTATTAGAAAATCAACAGTGTTGAATTACAGCAGACGTTTACTTAGGATATTTTTCAGTACAAGTTACTCTATAACACTTCTGGTTGTTAGTTATCACTGAGATGTGCTTTCTGTTTTGTTTCTGAAGCTTTCCTTCCTATCTCCAAACACATGCCAGATTTTTAACAAGCAGCAGTTTGAGGACATAAAGAATTTCAACACAGAACTGATACACATTTGAAGACTTCCTCTGTGGTTTAGGAGTACCACCTGTTTCCATACATGTCACTACTTAGCAGCCTGCTTTCAAGCTGTAGAAGTGACAAAACCATCAGATTTCATTTGCTATCCATTTAGAAAAATATGGCAGTACCATTCACCGACAAGATCTCAACAGGAATTATCAGAAGCAAAGATCTAATCTGAGAATCATTTTAAAGCTTTAGGAAGTTAGGTCTTCCACTGGACAAAGAAAAGCAAATGAAAATAAAATACTGGCACGTTAGTTCAAAGTAAGATACTCAGTGAGACTTTAAAGACATGGCAGGACAAAATCAAAGACATAATGGACTGCATATGAAATGTAAGATAGCAACAAAATTGGCTGCTATGACAACCAAAAATGAAAGTTAGAAAGCATCAGAAAAAAAAAAAAACATTCAGAAAGTGAAAAAAACTCACTGTGTTTAGAGCAATAGAATACACACTGGCAGTAACATCAGAAAAAAACGCATGCAGGCAGGTAGACTTGGTTAAATGGAGCAGTGAGATGGGCTCTACTAGAAAGAAAACTATATTCACAGATACAAAGAGAAGACACAGATGCTCTTCCTAATGAGAAGCCAGTATTTACTAACTATGTGGAGACAGCAAAGGAAGCAGAAGTCAGCCTTCAAAACCACCCTACAGACAGATCCAGTGAACAGGTATTCGGAAGGTACGCCTCCCGGAGCACATGGACAGCAAGACCTGAAAGTTCAGAAAAGAAACTGCACGCTTTTCTTTGTGAGCTGCACCAGATGCTGACCCACACCTGACTGCTGCAGTAATGCTGCACAGAGGCAGCGCCTCAGCAGCTCTCAGCAGCCCTGCCACTTCTCAGTCAGGTAACGTTCGTAAAGCAAAAGCAAAGCAGCAGCTCAGAGAAGCCTGCTTTAAGGAAGAACTGCTGATTCTCTTCAGATTTCAGTATTACGCTGAACTGTGATCTGTGTCAAACTGACCCACCAAGCTAAAGAGCAGCAGCAATTTTAGCGTTTCAAAGACAGAATGAGGAGAAAGCACTCAGAAGTGCTTTAGGAGCACTGCTCAGCTCCAGTGTGACTTCCAACCTCATTTTTATGACAGATTACTACCGCTTTCTGGTGCAGGTGGCATGCAGCCAACCTTCTATTCATAAGGCAACATTTATCCCCTGCTTTTCATAAATATAATGTGTTAGATTTTATCTGCGGGGCTTTTTGCTTATGAAGTATGAGTAAAGTACTCTGAGCTTGAAACCTCTACTGTAAGACTGCAGTTTTGAAAACAGACTTTGTTTGCAATACTTAAAATCTTAATGCTTACCTTGTGCTTGATAAACATGACTCACAGATACTACATTTGCTGCAAAGGGCAAAAATATAAACACATAAAACCTCGGGTACATTTAGAGTAAATATTTAAAATATTTTAAAAAGTTACACAAATACAATATAAATAAATATTAAAAGTTATACAAATACGTAGGGAATCTCCAGCTAACACTTTCCCTCTGCTAAGTTTACTTTACAACTTAGAAAAGCTAAACTGATTTTCATAAAAGATTGGTATGTATTATCCCAGGCACTTAGTTTAATTCCTCTTGAAGTTACATAAAAAGATTGGTAAAAATGCTTCTTCTCCTGAAACAAGAAGCTTGATACCTTCCTGATACGTGGTTGACAGAGTAAAATTAATTGCACTGCTTTGGAAAGGGAAAACAAATTCTTTTCACTGAGTGCTGTATGTACACACACAGAGCTCACATTTCTCTGTGACCAGGAACAAAGGGCATGGAGAATATGGAGGACAGCTTATGCAAAAAAATCAGTCGTTAATACAGGCAAGGAACATTTACACATGAAGAATTAAACTGCGCTGCTGTAATTTGCAAAGTGTAAGGTATATTTGGTTAACTTCCAAAAAGTGGTATTTTCACTAAAAAACTGGTACGGTCACATATAACTCAAGTAATGTAGCAATCATCCATTGAATGATGAGCTGTCAAATCTTTTGTGCAGCCATCAGCATGCTAATGTAAGTACAAAAGCTCCCATCAGGGTAGCTGGCAGACAGACTTTTCGTAACAGATCACAAGATACAAAGAAGAACATAAGGAGCAACAGACACTACTTTATAAAAAAGCTTTGTATAGAAAGGTGAGCAGATCTCAGATCACACCTGTTTACTTACTTTTGATAGCTAATTCATTCTTGAGAATATTCATGTACTCTTCAGGGGAAAGCTGAGGTGGAAGCCCACCAACAAACATATTTACTTGTACACTGGATTTACTATTTTCCACTATGTAAAACCTTGTTTGATTCATCTGACGTATTGAAATCTGCAAAAGCAAAAAAATATGTATACAAATGACATGAAATTTTGTGAGAAGGTAACAAAATTCCAGATTCTTCTGCTCTTAGTGACTACATCCTCTACAGATGGATCATAAATAGCAACAAACTGTAGTCCAAGTGCTTGGCTTCTCTACAGATGAGCCATCTGGGACAGTAACTCAGCACTTATTTTTCTTCTGTAAGAAAGGGGACACCCCAACTGCTATAAAAGAGAGATCTTACTTCTCTTTCAGATATACCTTTCTTATGTCTTCGAGTCTGTTTAGAATCAGCTCCTGATTGTCCAACACCATGCGCTGAACTAGAGACAGAAAGAACATCAATCAATGTCTGCAAGCAGTGTATGTTAATATCAGGCTCAATTTAAACACACAAAAGCACCACCAAAATTTTAGGGACAAATCAGAACGCGGCGTACATCTAACACAAAGGGTAACGCAGACCTGAACCACTCCTTGTCCAAAGATGAACCACGGGGGTACTTGGCACAGTCTGAATTTGTTCACAGCTCTTAGACGCCTTTGTCTCTGAAGACACTCAAAAGACAAGTGATCCTCTGCTAAGAAGCCAACTGTTAGACACCGGAAGACCTTAAAACTACATTCCCTGACAACTAGCTAACAATTCCTGAGAACAACCAACTTCCATACTCTATTGAAACTCTGGGACAATTTCAACAACTTCCAACTGAAGCAAAGCTGTATCACAGGTGATTCTAAGATAAGCTGATGATGATATGATGATTTAAAACAGAGCACCGGAAACTAACCAAGATTCACAAGGCTACAATAACTTTATAGAACAATTAACTGAAAATGCCAAACAGAAAGTGAAGCTGTAGTTCGGTACTTGAATCACAGTGATATTTACTGAATAGACAGAATATATTTACACCACTTACAATCACAAAATCCTTAGAGTTGAACAAGACTTTTAAAGGTCCCCCAGTCCAACTCCCCTGCAGTGCTGCAGTGTACATCCACAGCTCAGTCAGGCGCTCAGAGCCCCATCCAGCCTGACTTCGAATGCCTCCAGTTATGGGCATTCACTACATCTCTGGGCAACCTGTGCCAGTGCTTCACCACCCTCGCTGGAAAAAGCTTCTCCTTATACCCAAGACAAATCTCCTTTAGTTGGAAACCATTTCCCCCTGTCCTGCCACCACGACCCTTCTAAAGAGTCTGTTCCCTTCTTTCCTGCAGCTCCCCTTTAGCTACAGACAGGCTGCTCTCAGGTCACCTCGCAGCCGTTATTTCCCCATGCTGCGCAGCCCCAGCTCCCAGTCTGCCCTCACAGAGGACACGGGTCGTTTCTGTGGCCCTTCTCCGGACGTGCTCCAGCAGGTTCATCTCTCTCCCCACGCAGTGCGCCAGGTGAGCTCTCACCAGTGCAAAGCAGAGGGTCAGGATCTCCTCCCTCGCCCTGCTTCCCACTCTTCTTTTGATGCAGCCCAGGGCATGGTTGGCTTTCTGGGCTGGGAGGGCACGCTCCTGGACTCTCCATTGGCACGTCATGGCTTTGTTATTTATTTACTTCATTGGCTTTATTTCTCTCTCCATGACACCTTACAAATAAAGGAATGTAGCACAGATGCAAATCTGCATAATGTCTGCAAGATCACAGGCTTGTTGAGCAATGCTTATACTGCATATTTCGGTATTTCATAAGGCACACAGATACTCCTTGGACTGACCAAAAAAACCCGAAAAAAAAATGTCCCTTGAACTACCTCAGGACTTGAATTTGGTCTCACACGAGGGCAAGTGTCAAGACAAAAGAGAAGGAAGGGAGCCAAATGAACGTTACACATAATCTTTCCTATATAACTGCAGTTAGGACATTTATGTCAGTTAAAGTTAGCTTCCCAAAACAAAGTTCAAAATATTAACATCCATCAGAAAGCAGTAATTAATCTCTGCGTGATGATGAAGAAACAGGAGGGAACTGTATGCCCACAGGACAAGCATGACTGATAATAATCAACATCACTTCCAAACAAGCATTCCAACGTGATGGTGAAGTTCCATTTATGAAGGCAGGTATTTAACAAAATTAACTAACTGTGACTGTGTTAAAGTAAGTGCTTCGAGATCACTTACAGATGTGGCTTTGGTCTGTGCTCCTTCACTTACCTTGCTTACTGCCCATAAGCACTTCAACCAGTTTGAAATTCTGGAGGCACCCCGTCTGCCAAAAGATGGAGCATACAAACAACAGTTTCTAAACATGATACAGCTTTGGTTGATACTTACACATTATGTTATCCACAGCGCACACAAAGCATGGAAAATTAAACATTTTAAAATCAGTCTCAATTACAACCCATCCCTAAAAGAATCTTCTGATTCAGCAGTCTCTCGCACACATCGTCAAGCTGCTGCGTTCTTAACTACGTGGGCATTCTAACAGCCCTATCTAAAGAAACCCACAAGGCACTGCTAACATTACTTGTTCAGTGACCAGCAGCCCTGCTAGGTTATATCCACAGTGTCTTCCCAGAGCAAGCGTGCAGGACAAGGAATGAACCTGCTCTCTGAGAAGATCAGTCAGGCACCAGACTTGGCAAAAGCAGGCTCCTCAGTCATCATCTCTTGGAGCACTCCATCAGCACTGATGGAAAGAATCTCTTCTTACGTGACATGTCTCTCCTCCAAACTTTACTGCCAGCACTGCAGGGAACACCTGATTGCCTCACAGCTAGAGAACAAAGGCCAGGAGTTCAATCATTTGCTGGATTATTGTGACCCTGAAATACACGACACTCAGAACTGAGCAAATCTTTGTTTTAGTACTTGGGACTCAGAGGATTAATGAACTTAGCTTGCATGCCATGGATCAAGATATTAAAAGTCTCGTCTATTACTCTTGATTTGCCAGAAATTTGATGACAGCTCTTTGGAGAGGATCTTCAGTGCATGCAAATTCTGGATATTAAAAAGTGTTTTCCTGTATGTACTTTCATATAGACAACAGAGAAAATCCTTTAAAAACTAATAGTATCAGAGAAAACTGCAAGTGCTACAGAGAGCTAAGTCTCTCACAGCTGCAAACTAACTTCCCAAATACAGAAATCTGGAGACCTTTTCCAAGCCCAGTTATCACATCCGTTCAAGGCCAGGCTGGATGTGGCTCTGGGCAGCCTGGTCTGATGGTTGGTGACCCTGCACACAGCAGGGGGGTTGAAGCTCAGTGATCATTGTGGTCCTTTCCAACCCACGCCATTCTACGGTTCTGATTCCATCTTGTTCAACTTATGCTTTTGTCGAGGTAAAAAGAGGTTTCAGACAAAACTTTCCCAGTTCTGTTAGAGGGTCTGCAACACCTGAAGAAAACTATTACAGACAAATCCTAGAACCATGCTGTGATGCAAAGTAAGTACTGCCACCTGCTTCACTGCATGTACACAAAGACAGAGGTCTATCGCTATACCACCAGCTCCCAACAGCCAGCCATGTGCACGCCTCAAAGTGCCCTGTAAGCAACTACAGAAGATGACGGTTGCCCTCTGTGAGCATGGCTGTTCCCTGCAGCAAACGTGCTGATGGCTGGTGAGCTCACAAGCTGCTGAATGAAACGCTCACACTACAGATTCGTGTCTCCACAGCTGTGTGTTTGATTCAGACTGACAGTGCTCCGGCACACTTACAAGTTCTGCCAACATGTTTCATTACGGTTGTACTATCTCGGCACCAACCATAAAACAGGAAGGCTGGAAAGAGATCATGTTCTATGAAAACACGTGTCTTCAAGGGATACAAGGTGCATGTAACCACTTTCCGCTGAGGCTGGAAGGAATGCAGATGGTAAGCCTTATGTGTGCCATTCAGCCTTGAGTTTATTCTTTGCAGAATCAGGGACAAACACAACTATCTTAGCAATGATTGCTGAAATTCCCCAGCAAGATAAGCAATGTATTTATACAGAACTCTATCTTAAGTATTTAAAGACATATGCAGTCAGAAAAAGTGCACTGCATACAACAAAACTTGTGTTACAAGTAGATTTGTTTGACTGGGGAAGATTGACGTTAACTTTCAGTACAGAGCAACTAGGTCCACCACTGAAAGACTGAAAGATCCACAGAGGATTGCCCAGAAAGCATTAACAATATCAACATTAACAGCCAATGGAGCAATAAAAATCCTTCTGTGAGGAAAACGCGTACAGCCTACCTGAAGTCACCCAGGTGACATAGAGACATGTTTATTATCTTGTATTTACCTGCCTTCCAAGTAATGGGAGCACTTCTTTGATCACAGTCTGTGTAGTGGTATCCTTATTTACTCGAAGGGAAATGTATGCCATTCCCTCCCTGGAAAGAAAAAAGCAATGCTTACACTTCTCAGGACAATAATTTCACCTAATTGCACACCCTTTAACTAAATGGCAAATTTACTACGAGTTAGGAAGAGATTTGTTTTAAATGAAGATGTTCTTTCAGTCAAATTCAGTATTGGCCACATCAGACTTGCAAACACTTTAACCAGTCTTTAAAATTGTAGCACTGCAAACGGATCTGTTCCTATACACAGAACTAAATGAAGGTCCCAGGTGAAGTTTGGCAATGTAGTTGCAGTGTTAAAACGAGGAAATGTTTACATTTTATTTCACTGCTTTTAAGAAACGAATAGGTCATCGGCTAGTCTTCACTGCTAAAAATGCTTAAAATGTACAGTGTCAGAGGTAAATGGAACAGACATTTTGCCTTTAATTTTTCCTCCTACTCTCACATCAGAAGTTGTACTAAATTCTTTGTAATTAACACTTCTTACAGATGAACATCAAGCTGTCAAACAATGGGTATCTGTCCTCATTTGTCTGCAGATGCACTTAAGGTAAAGTTCCATTGCTTTGGTGAAATGCACAGTAACAGAACTGAGCATAACTGTGCATCTAAAAGAACCCATCAGCAGGTCTTCATGCCCTGAAATGAATAATGCGTATACTTCTTTTTCAGAAAAGTAAGCAAGAGAATCCTTCAGTACAAAAGAAAACACTACACTGTCTGTTACACAAATGAGATCTCGATGACTGAAACTTGCTGTACAACTACAGAGGACAAACGTAGCTAAGGAAGGCACTTCATAGTAATAAACACTCACCACAGCCAGGCAGGATAAATTCTGATCACCTCCTCATCCTTTGGTTTGGCTCTAATAATCCAGGCTTCAGGAACAGACTCTCGGAATACTGAGCCCAAGTTGCTGTCCTCTGCAGCATCATTCCTGTTGATAATGTCATCAGACAGCAGTGCCTGCTGCGAAAAGGTCTGCAGCTCATACTCCTGCTGGTCGTCATTTATATAGTATGCTCTCAAAGCAGCTTCCTACAGCACAGAAAGATAAATTATCATGTCCATGAAATGGCACAGTAATACTCATATAGTCACTGACTTTCATGAACACCCTGTTTGCAGAATCAACCTTTACAACGTGTTTTAAGCACAGAACAATAGGGAAAAACAACAACAAAGTTTTGAAAACAAATTTTCGTGGGAGAAATCAAAAGAAAAACTGAGTTACCAGAGGGAAAGAACCAGTGGAAAGCACTGACCTGAGCACAGTACTTTTCTCAAGTGGCAGTCACTCAAACTCCACGCTTAAAAGCAAAATTCAGCACCAATAAGCTGATGTGCAGTGCAGGCAAAATTTACTCCACAAGTAAGATGGCAAGTTACACTTGATTTTGCACACCTACTCTGCAGTGAACACAGCCCAGTAAGTCCTTTAGGAAAACTGGCAGTAATCTGATCTAGAATTATATGCATCAGCCTGACAAAATGTGCTTAAAAGTAACAATCCTAAATAAAAGTGCTTTCAGCCTGCTGTGAAATTTTCAGTGGAGGCTATTGATATATAGAATGCTAAAAGTGATTTTCAAAACTCCCACTGATTTTAAGCACACTATCAAGATAACAATTCTGAGGTAAAGTATTCTACAGACTCCCACGACAATTGATTTATGACTTGGGAGTCCTTATCATCCAATGGTGCAACTCCCCATACACCCCCTGGGCTACCCTCAGCACAGCATGGGATCTCTGCTTAGTTATAAATCAAGAACACATGGCTGAGTAGAGTCATCTTTCCACCCAATAAAGAACACTGAAACAGCTGGACAGTGGTCATTATGCAATCAATAATTCACTACTTTCACAATCAAGCAACAGATGTCGGTGTTGAAAGTGCAATGGTGGGTGGCTATGCAGCATCAACTTCAAACTATTAATGAAGACCTCCAAGCTACAGAAGAGGAATGAGATCTAAGGAGCTGATTATCTTGTACAGTGTATATATATCCTGAATACATTCAGCTCAATTAGTAAAATCAGACTTTGGTGTCATAAAAGGAAGGAGAAAGACTGCTTAACAAGTGATTTTCTGCTGCGTATGCTGTAGGATTCATTATGCAACAGACATCTAGACAACAGTATCTACAGATGTTTTACAACAATTACAGGAAGAAATCAAATTACATTAAAATATTCTAGACCACTGAGAGATTTTGTTGCTAAGTTACGTTTGTACAATCGATAGCCTTTGAATATTGCAATACAGAAATTATTTGCTCCTTCGTGGCACTGCAGTATTGACCTTCACTGGGTATCTTACCACAACTTCTTCATTTTTTGCAATCCTTGGAACTGAAATCAGTCGAAATTGGTTGCGTTTCACTGCATCGCTCCCATCATATATCTTTAACGTTTGTTTACCTGAATGAAAACAATTATAGTATTTCAATAATGCACCCCTCAAATCACAAAGCTACCTGCACAGGAATCATACAATGGAACTATTCAAAACCAGCTTTTAACTCAGTTGATTGCTTTTTCATCACAAGTTACGAGTCAGAACTTCTTCGTTCTGTCAATGTGCATTCAGAACAGGTGTACACTTATGGACAAAAAACAGAAGTATTTTAAGTAACAAAAAATTTATCGGGGTTTTGGTTATGAACCACAACACTTATCTCATCAGGTTTTCATTCTTACCATTCTTGACTGCCTTTGTTATTGACCAGCTCGACAATGTGAAAAACAACAGCAAACCATCACCTTCACTGCCACGTCAGACAGCATCCCTCTGAAGGAAGACTGAAACAGCTGCTCCAGGTGAGATGAGAAAGCAGAGGAACAGCACGAAAAGGAGAAGAAAGCTGAAGCAACTGAGAACCACAGCACTTGGCTGTGCTGCGTGTCACGGCAGCCTTATGGAGGCCCTGCTGAGAGCACGGAGTGCAGGCTGTTGGCAGATACCTCTGAAAGGGTGAAGCATTGAGGATTTCAGACTGATCTTTCCACAGAGCTGAGGTAGGACCCGCTCTGCCAAAGTCCACCGCAGGACCACATTTCTGTCTTATTTCAGCGAGTCTTTTGGAAGCAGCAGTAAAGTGTGGTCAAGCTGTAAGAGAGCAGGCAGCTCCCGAGCAGCTCCAAAACCGAGCGAGCCTGACACCCTGACAGCAGAATTGGTGACAGAAGTCACTCTGTGTGCAGCAGTGCTACAGAGCGTGATCCCGTAATGAAGCTGCACGGCGCTCATCGCAAGGCAGCGCAGTCGGTAGGAGCTGATGACGTGCAGATCTGAAATGCTCGAAGCTTAACAGAAAGCCACACAGCTGGTTCATCGTGCAGCCTGTTAATGCACGCTGTGATGGAGCTGTACCTTACACGGAGTCCAGCTTCGTCTTTCACCTTCAGCTCAGGAATGTTTCACAGTACTGAGAACCTCACGTTCTGAATCAGTACTGGCATGCAGGTGTGAAGAACTACGCTATTAAACTGTCCCTTGTTTAATGGTTAAAAAGGAGAGCTGGAACCGGAGGAGCAAGTTAAAAAACAAAATAACAACAGCTCATTCCTAGGTGGTGGCTGGAAGAAGCAAGCAAGAATCCTGGGCAGAAATCCACTGTTGTGTGTCTCTGTGCTCCGGGGAGGGCCTCTTAGTAAAGACTGCAGCAAATAACTGCTTTGCCAGAATGCTTCACCGATGCCATGATAGCATTCACATACACTGTTTAATGCACATGTTGGAACATCCTGACCCACAGAACATCAAACAAAGGTTGCAGGATGTTTCCATGTGTACTGTGTGACTTCCATCAAAAGCAAACACTGAGAACAAAAGGTTCTTCCAACTTTATGTTTGACAGCAGCATGTTTTAAACAAGATTCTCATCCTGAAAGCAAGACCCCACTGACAAAGATGGTTATCAGACTGACACAGGTCACTCTGCCTTTGCTCAGCCTTGTCAAAACCTCATCTGGAGGACTTCACTCTTCAGGACAAGAAGGACATGTACTGTACCAAGAGCAGGGATGACTCATAACAGTGATGGAGGGACAGAGGAACAAAAGCATCTCTCATACGAGGAGAGGCTGTGAGTGTCCACAGTGGAGAACGAATGCTCAGGGGGTCTTATCCACGTGTTTAAGTTTGCAACAGAAGGGTGTAGATGTCAGCAGAGAAGAGGCAACAGATACAGAAAACATTTTTTCTTATGTTGAAATGCACTGTGAGATTGGTAAATGACTGGAACGCGTTGCCCAGAGAGGCTGTGTGTCTCTATTCTTGAGGATATTCAAAACCCAACTGGACACTGGACATCATTCTTTATTTTTCAGTCATGAGCACATTTAAGTACTATCGACTCTCGCTTCTGAACCATCCTTACAAAGTCTATTGCCACTGCACTGAGATGGTAACAGATGTTCACAAATTTTTAATAGTAAGAAAACGACCTACTCATTTTAAAGTTGCTGGATTAATGTCAGGAAGAATGAAATTATTTTAGAAACAGATGTCTGTCACAGTGATCTGCGTGGTTACTGCAGCATGGACAGATTTTAACCAAAAGACACTGTGTCCTGGGTGACCTTATCTTGGGTTAACACGACCTGAGAAAACACAAACATGTTACTGAAGCACAACCAATGTTCTGCGCATAACCTTCCATAACACTATCAAGATCTCTACTGTTTTCTTTAGCAGTCCAGATGGTAGACAACCATCTGAGAATGAAAACATCCCATTTTTCGTACTTGTTTTCATTCAATCTGCCTTTGTAGTCTCCTTGTGAGATATGTCCTGACAGAATCCTCAGTAATTTTATCTGAAGGTTTTTTATGAGCTTTCCACTTCGTAAGATCAGACAAACATTGCAAAGGGCTCTTGACTCAAACTGACTTGCAAGGAAGAATTTGGATCTCAAGTATGTTCCTCTCACTTCAGCTTTGCAGTACGCTCGATCCTGCTTTCCTATAATACAGTTACTTATCATATAAAACAACTTCTATTTATGAGGAGAAAAAAAGCCACGTCTAACTTCTTTTTCACCGTCCTTCTCACTGGGGTCACTTGTACTACAAACTGAAGAAAGTTGGCTTTCTTGCAGATGGGCTTCTGGAGACAAACAAAAAGCTGAACAGCTTCTTATTTGACCACAGTCACCTGGAAAAACATTTCTCTACTAATTCAAGTGCACATCCACATCGTGAACGTTAGTGGGTGCGTGGGTGCCTCCTGTGAGTCTGTATACATCAAACTAACCTTGGACAAGAAGATCAACTATAACCACTTTCATCGTTAAATGACTCTCTTTCACTCTCCTGCTCCAAATGTGAAGTTTAAGAGAATGATCAAATTATGTAAGTGAGGTGCATGTCTCACTTTTTAGCATGAAAAAATAACTGCTAATGGTAATATTGCTAATAATAAACAGACGCATTCAAATGTTATAATTTCAAGGAGTTGCTGCCTAACTTACAACATTAATATTTCACTGAAAAATACTTCTGTTTAGAACTTTTACGTTTTTCCAAATGCACTAAACTAACAATATAATGTATTTTCTCTGACAAACATATTATTTATTATTACCTATTATTCTTACGGGCCAGCCTCAATAAGCAGCTGTGTACCACACATTTGCTCACTGTGGAAAACAGAGCATCATCTCCAACTCAGCCAGAACTCTCAGTTGAAAGAAAAGACTGCTCTTCGTGATCATCCTCCTCAAGGGGAAGACAACTATAAAGTCAACTCCAGGCATAACTTACCAAATTATGAAACTAGTTTTATAAGGCTAAGGTACTATTTTTAGTGGGGAAAAGAAGATAAATAGCATTTCATGACTCGTATCCCTTGACTTAAAAAAGTCCCCGCAGAGGGGACAGCCTCTGAAAAGACTGATGTGTGGCTCATGGCAGAGAGCGGAAGATGACAGAGTTTCTGCCGTTCAAGAAAAATACAGGCTTATGTCAAATGTATTGTGGAACTTCATCTGAAAAGAGAGAAATTCTAGCTATGCTGCTAATCAAGATCCATCCTTCCAAACAAAACATGCGCTGTCTGCATGCCTTCTGCTCTCATACAACACCCATATACATGTGAATTTTGGGCTGTTTCATTATTACCACCATTATTACTGCCTTTGAGGCAGCAGTAAAACCGGTATGAGACCTGTTTTTGTTTGGTTGTTTTTTTTTAAATTCCTTTTTCCTCCTTTTT
This sequence comes from Meleagris gallopavo, assembly GCF_905368555.1. Taxonomy (NCBI): domain Eukaryota; kingdom Metazoa; phylum Chordata; class Aves; order Galliformes; family Phasianidae; genus Meleagris; species Meleagris gallopavo. The sequence continues at coordinate 75,953,747 of NC_139435.1, forward strand.
CATTTTATTTGGCTTTGCAAGACACTACAGAAGAGTCTTTCTTTGATTCTTTCTTTTCTTTTTGTGGATGCTTTTCCAAGAAAACCACTAACAGGTTTGCCGCTTCCCTGAGCCAGTTTTCACGATCAGCTCAGATAATGATAGTTTCATAGCAAATCTGGATTGCAGAGCTGTGTGACAGACACTCTTTCATGTTTGTAGCCAATTGCTTACCCATCTCCTCCAAGAAGATTTTTAGAACTCCTCCAATCACAGGCTGTATGTATCAACACTTCTGCTGGTTTACTTGTCTTCCTCTTCCACTGCTTTAGGGCTCCCAATGCATTTAAACTGGATTTCAGCAGAACATGGGGCAGGTACTGGAAGCTGCTTTAGCAGAGCACTGTGGCCTTCTTTATGGCAGCTGAACATTTTGCTAAGCACCTTTAGAGGAAAAATCCCTGAACGCCCACATGTGCTGCCCTTGCTCACTGTTGAAAACAGTGTATTCCTGCATGAAGAACTACAGTGAAGGCTTCCTCTGCTCTGCCAGTAGGTTTGGGAGAAGACATTAACAAGCACTAAGTCAACGTCTTGGCTAAAACCAGTAACAGAACGTTACATCCCACTTTGGAACACTATCAACTGACTGACACACACAAAAAAAGAGAAGAAAAGAAAGAAAAAAAGAGGGAGAAGTGGCAATAAGATCTTCGGACAAGCCTTGTCACAAGTCCCTTAAGACAGGTAGTAACATTAGCTAGTACTCTCTCCACACCTTTCTGGTAATGATGACACAGGGAGATTCCACAATATTCCCTCTTGAAGATGCTTGCCAGAAAACCTCTTTAAATTTTCAGTAAGTATGTTTAGAAAAAAATGCTTGACCTCCCTATAAAAAGTATCTACACCAGTAAATGTTTTTTACCAGTCAGTAGGAGACATCAAGGGTAAGAGGAAAACATATTGAGCAAGAGAGGACAGGGCGACTGAGAGAGAACCAAACCAAACAGGCAGCAAAGCTGGGGAGCAAATGTTGTTACTGGGGAGGGAGGGGAACTGGGAGATGCTAGTGACGGACAGCTTAGCACAAGAAATTACAACAAGTATTTGTCTCAGAAAGACAGAAGTCTTTCTGAGTCTCAGAAAAGGCAGACAAAGAGGGCTGAGGGAAGAAGAGGAAAGAAAGATAAGCACTGCAGTGGAAAAGTGAAACAAAGCCACATGATTTTTCAGAAGACTTGTTTTTCTTTTCCAAGCAGTTACAGGCAATTCAGCCAAGGAAGGGAAATCAACACATACAACCTTTTCCAGCATTCAAGCCAGTATTTCAGAAAATCTTCAAATGCAGATTAAGAAAACTAACTTGAGGAAGAAAAGTTTTCACCATGACATCATGGACAGCATTTCAACTTGTAAGTTAATACCTTCTGAAGTACCATCAAACACTAGCTTTTTTGAGAAAAGAAGTAGAGGAGATGGAGAAACATCATCAATCATGCAGTACCTATAATGGCTAAGCTTTAAAGTAAATAAAAGCTGTTGAGACCTTACTACATGGAATTCAAATGTCCTCAGTGTTTTATTGATTATTGGCAAGCAACCAGGGCAGAATCTGATGTCCTTCCACATTCCCAGATTCCTGGTTGATACAAACCTAAGAGCCTCTAACGACTCATTTTTCATTTCAGGAGCTTCTGAGGTGGCTCCTCTGGGTTCAATTTGTTGCATGTATACAACAAGCCACTGCTGTTTTTCTTTTCTTTTTTTAAAAATTATTATTATTATTATTATTATTATTATTATATTTTCCCCCGCTATGTCTTCGTATTACCATGAAATAAGGTGAATGAGCTTAAAGCTTGCCTCAGGCTTCTTGAGCCTGACAGGACACATCTGAGGTTGAAACCTTTTTATGCTTTTGGCTTCAGTATCTAAGTTTCATGATTGACTTAAAATATTATCAATTATTCTACTACACGAGCTAAGAAACAAAGCAGATAGCAAGCCACTAATTCAGATTTTCTTCTAGTATTAATATAAAGACTTTGCACCTTTTCCCACTCTTTTCTTTTCTAAGGAAAGAGCATGCCTTTGCAGGCCAACACTATCAATATAATCTTATTTTCAATGCTTTTGAAAAATAGGTATCTGCAGAACATGGAAAGCTGGAATTAAGAAAAGCTACAATTTGGCAGAACATAATCAGTTCAGACACTCCTGGAAGAGAGCATGGTAACATTCCTAAGCCTGCAAAATACACTGTGTCGACACACAGAAACTAACGAATGGCTCACTCTAGATTCACATTACACAGTTTTTGTTGTGTGTTATCTAGGAACAAGCAGAAAAGGTCCAGCAGACACCCACCATGCCTATTTGGTATTTCAGCTGGTTGGCTATGGCTCCCCACATGCACAATGAATGGCAGGCAGGCAAAACCCAGCAATTTTGTCAGAGAAGTTAAGAGAGAAGGCAATCCCTACCCTGATGCAAAGGCATCAGCCCCACAGTCTGCAGTGGCATCCACCAGGTCAGTCTGCAGGAGAAGCAATGCGGGTCACCTCACCAATCGAGATCTCTGCCTGCGAGTGTGGAGATCTCCAGCCGGATGCATGGAAGAGCACTATGGGATTGTGTAAGAAACACTTAGGAGATGGAGCCCTTGAAGAGAAAAGAGGGATCAAAGTGATGTGGAGAGGAACAAGCATGGGAAACTGGAGGGGTAAGGAGATAAAAGGTGCTGGTCACACAGCAAGAAGCTGTAGATGGGTGCTTTTCATAGCCTGCACCTGGATCAGCACATACTGTCCTGTCTTCTCATTAAAGGCTCTTTCTAACTTCTGCTGATGTTATGTTCTTCTGTATGCATGCATTCATACACGTTTTTGAAAACAGCAACTGAGTGGGTCTGCAGGTCACTGTCACCCACATATCCACAGTACCCAAAACCAGAATGAGAATGGGTCTGCAACCACCTCTGAACATCAAGCAGGACCTACTGGCCTGCAAAGTAAGCAGCCTGGGAGGTACGTGTGCAAGTGTCTCAGGAGATAAGGCACCTGCAGATGACTGGAGGGACCAGAGGGTCCATGCTACCTACTAGAGAAATTGGGGGTGTGTCTGGGGGGTCCACTGAGAAACCTGGAAACATGAAACTGCAGCAGCCTGAACTCTGGGGGGGTATCAGATTTGGAGACCTCTAACATAACTGAACAAAAGCTTTCAAACACTTCATCTTTTTACTCCCGAATTCTTTAAGGAGATAGCTCAACAGGTATGGAATGATTCTACTTTCTAAATCACAGCAAAGAGATTAGGATCTATATTGGTGTCTTTATTGTGAAAATGCATTTAGAAGTGGTTTCCTTTAAGAGAACTACTATATTTAAACATAAGGAATGATTCTTAACATTTTCAAGGCAAATGTACCATCTGTTGCTGCTTTCTCCAGCCCCCAGAGGATACTTGAATCAAAAGACATAATCAAGGTTACATCCAGTTCAGCTGCACATCAGGGTTAAACCAATGCAGTGCTGAAGGCTAACCATGCTCTTTTACTTATTAGTCATTAAGAGACTGCAGCTTCAAACACTGAAATAAAAGCATACTTGAGATCACTTCCATAACCAAGTTAACTTTCTTTTAAAATCCAAACAACACTTCCAAATGTAGCACATTACCTGTGGAAGAGCTTTAAACAAACAAATAAACAAACAAACAAACAAACAGGAGGATAAAACCCTATCTGTTGATTTTGAATTTCTGTTTCTACAGCAACCCAGGCAGCTACATCAGGTAACAAGTATCATGCTTTTCTGTTTACTACTAACAATGTAGGGACTGGGCTGCCCCTTAAATCATGGCTGGCTTCAGCATCTGAAAAGTAAAGTTTTGACTAATACTAAGCCCAGAAAATATCAGAATTAATGCATTTACAAAATGCACTGAGAAGTGCCAGCCTGGCTCAATCCTGCTGCAGGGAAATACATTCATTTCTAATTCACCATGCCTGATCAAAGCTATAAATTCACCCGGTATCTTCAGTAAGATTCAGATCCAGCTACCTTAAAGGAAGAAGGTTTGAAAGATACGATGTCCAGCCTTTAAATTATTAAATTATTTTCCTTTGTCTGGATTTTTAACACCATTCTTTCCTTAGCTGGTTATCGTGTTGAGCGAGATGGCTAGCTGGGATTTATTTCTTTTCAAAAGTAACTTAGTGCTGAAGTACAGAAGAGCAGAAAGGAAGTTTAGGGAAACTAAATTTTGTGGCTGTTTTGATAGGGTAATGAACAGATTGTCACTTCTGGTAATCTGCCAGCGGAAAGCAGAGATGAGATGGTAAGAGCCCTGGATGTGTGCTGGACCTCGAGCTGATACCTGGCGCTAGAAGAATCACTATTTAGTATTTTTCAATAAAGTAAAATAAATTAACATTAAATGAATTAAAGACCACAATAGGTGAAAATTTACCACTTGCTGTAACTCTACTTACTTGAATCTGTTGAAATTTGGACATCTTTTGCTGGCCCCTGTGTTGACCCATCAACATCATCACCTTCATCTGTGAAAAAAGAAAGATTTTAAGGGAGGACTCTTTCATATCTGAACTAGGTAAAGAAAAGTAGATGCTGCTTAAGGTTTCCATAGAAGATTAACACAAAAGAATCCAGTCAGAAGAAAGAAGCTCACTTCCTTCTGGCTGTTTTAGAATAACAATCCATACTATGCAAAGTGCTAATAAAACACGACCCACTGCACTGTTGTGTAGCTACAGTGAAAGCATATGTGAAGTCTTTCCACTGTTAGCTCTAATACCGCAATTAGAGTGTTTCACCCCTTCTTCAGACTGTGACATCTGCCTATTACCAAATTGCATGCAGCAATTCCATAAGTAAGTTTCAGATCTTGACAAATCAGTGCAGGAATTGAAGTTCTGTAGGATCAGGAACCGTAGGAACAAAAGCCAACCCAAGTACTGATGGTATCATGCTTTTCATACTCCCACCTCTCAAAATTCTCAGCCTGTCTTGACTGGGCTACAAGCCAGGCAATAACTTTGTAGAAAATAGGCACAGAGGCAGAAAGCAGGAAATTGAGGAACAAAATAAGGGGAAAAAACAAACAAACACCAAAACATGAAAAACAAAAACACAAAAGCATTAAGATAGAACTTCAGACCAATAAGAGCGTGAGGGAGATCAGAATCCTAACAGAGGAAATCCTTCCAAGAAGCAGAATTACAACACGTGAAAAACAGTACTCAGCAGGAGCCCTGGAGCCCAATCAACCTACAGAATGTTTGGTTAACGCTTCAACAGAGGGCAAGAACAGCCAGCAGTCATGCGTTTGAGTTGGTTTTTTTACGTACTTTTTAATATAGGAGTACTGAAATACTTTCCTTGCTTTAAGTGACATACGGACAAAGTTTCAAACTGGAATGCTTTCTACAATTTCCCTTCAAGCAAAATCAAACTCAAAAAAAAGTAAATGAGAAAATAAATGAAATAATTCCTGACCACTTCCTATTCTCTTATTTTTCTCAGTTTAGGTGGAAAAGAGCTGGTATCTTCCTCTTATGATTTTCTCCTCAGTCTGGATAGCAGGGAAATCTACACAGACAGCAACGTGAAACTGCTGTAATGAAGTTCTCTGAGCACTTCTGAAATACAGTAAGGCAGGAGACTTGTGGGGCAGGCATGGAATGGCAGGCATGAAACTTCAGTCTCAAATGGAATTCAACATTAGATTGCATGGCCCTTCCCCTCTCACCCCACGGTGTGTTACCATCATGGTATCACGCTCTTTCCTCCTCCTTCATAAAGCCCATCATCTCCTATGAGTTGCTGTGTGTGTGAAAAGTAATGCGGAGGATCCAGCATGGATGCATGCAGGCTAACAAAGACCAGCGACCTCATGTCACTTGATTCAGCATTAGGCTCAGGATGACAAGGGCTCTGAGGGCATACTGACAATTGACCAGTCCATCTGCACAGCATCACTGCACAAGAGCACCAGGGCACCTCTCCTTCCCCTCAAGTCTGTCCCTGACCCAATGGCTAACGGCTGATCTACGCAGCATTCTTCTGACTCAAAGTACTAGATGTACATTTTAATTAAAGGAATGCAAACAACATTATTACTACAATAACCTTGAATGTGTGTAATAAAATTTGTACGGTTAACAAGTACCCTATACACTGAAGTGAAGATCTTTCTCTTTCATCATTTAAAATAATGAAGGAGAAACTAGAAAGCACAGCTTGGATGCTCCCCGTCGTGCTGGTCCGTGTTCAAGTTTCATTGAGAAGTGATTTACAAATTAAAAAAAAGAGCTTAAGTCCGACAAACTGTTTAAAAGATAAACTTGTTTAATATCACAGACATCATACCAAAACAGGCTGTTTAAAAGGCTCTTGATTAACTTTTGTTAATAATAACATAAATGTTCCTTCACTAAAGCTTTTGGGAGACTTGTCAAATACCAAACAACACACAAATCAAGATCCGTAAGGACTTTCCTAGTATAAATGAGCTCATCTGGATTATTTATTTCTGGTATTAAGTTGGAAGAATTAAAGACTGCATCACTTCCAAGTACGTACCGTACCTCCCCTGGTGAGGAGGCAAATTCATTAAAAAGAAAAATAATTCACTGAGAAAAATCAGGCCCAGCAACAAACAAGCCACATAAGACTCCCCCTGGTCCTGCAGACTTCCACAGGTCATTTCAGTGCATGTTCACTATGTGGGCTTAGGGTCATCAACCTCCTGCTGCGGTACCTTCTGAATACACCAGCACGTGGTTTCTACAGCACATAACTGCCAACAAGCACACTAAATGCAATCCTAGAACGGAGTTCAAAGCAGAAAGCTCAAGAACAGCTGTCAGGCTGAGAAAAGAGCAGCTGCAAACATCCGACTTTCAAGACTTGTATTTTACCTACCTTGTATACTGTATTCAGAAACAGAATCAGAATATCAATCAAAAAATACTTCAGTGGTTCAGAAGTATTCCCTTGATCCTAAAGAGCTGTTAAACAAACATACACTCTAGATGGCAGCAGAACATTACCCTGCTAAACGCACGACTTTCAGCACAGGAGGGCAAGCACTTGAAGAGAGGCAAATAACAATGTTCTTACACATCACGGGCTAAATAAAAATCAAGTGTATCAGCACGTGTTTATCGCAACAATAATCTGCTAAGAAAATCTTTGGAGTTTAGATTTTTACTTTCTGTATGCTCACTGCTGAAAGAGCAGCGTTCCCACTGCCCTGTGGCAGCTAACAGAAGTTGCAGCAGTTTGCACACCATGCATTTACAACCCCTACCCTGCCCATCACATCAGCAAAAAAAGTTCTAGCCCTGCCACAGGATCAGCAAAAATCAGCAATCATAGGCTCCGCAGGAGTAAAGCACGAGGTCAAACGCACACATCGATCAGCTGCATACAGCTTCAGAAGCTTTTACCTGATTCTGTTGGCAGGTTTTCTGATATTCGAAAGCAGTGCAGTTTGCTGAAGTTGCGAGAAAATAACTGCACGCAGCTCGGAGGAAGAATCATGCTCCTCAGTCTTCCAAAGGTGCACTCTGGGGTGACAACTACATAGCAAGCAGCATGAGCCTAAAAACAGGAGCATCAGTCAGACATCTTCTGAAACACCAAGACAGCAAACGTATACGTAACAAAATATGTTCTGCAGTGACAAAAACTTGGCGAGGATGTTTACAGACCTTTTGTAAATCACTTTCTTGACATCAGTCATTTTTTCACACTAGGATTTAATCTGTGCCACCAGGTTGTTAAACAAAGGAACGGTGGAAAGTTTCAACAAGTAAGAAACTGCAAGTATGACAAATCAGCTCTGTTACAACGTAGTAATTTTCAGACAGGTATCTGGAGAAATTAAAATTTTGCTTTCAGGCCACAATCTTCTGTTCCACACGGACACTTCCTGGGTACGTGAGAAAGGCAGGCGGCTTACGCTGAAGAACTTTTAAATAGCAGTAACTTGATTTTAGTGTAAGCATATAGGCAACCTGCTGACAAGTACTAGCTTGCAAAATTCTGGGCTAAGATATGCTTGGGGTTCTACTGCAAGACACATCTGGCTTGCTTCTGTCTTTTTAATTGTCCTGGGTGCTCCACTACTGCATGCACGTCCTGTAACTGTGGCCATGCTGCACATCACGTTGGTGAGGCTGTTTGCAGACAGCTCCTGCCACCTCAAAAATCATGAGCCAGATTCCAAACACAAAACACACTACTTTTAAAATAGATGGATAACTGATTCAAACAATATCTGAAATATTGCACAGCATCAGACTTTCATTTTAGATGATTGCCTCGTCTTGCATTATGTGACAAACCGATTTAGTTCACCAGATGCACATCTCGGTTCCCACCTGCATGTGGTGCTAATTTACACTGCAACCGTCTTTCAACAAAAGGTAGCATTCAGTTGAGGGACTAATTCTGATCTGCACAGCAGCTTGGCATTTGTGAAGGCTACTGAAGGCCACAGTCACACTGCACAGGAATTAAGCGTCAGTGATGTGGAAGGAAAAAAAAAAAAAGACAGAAGCTGGCATTTGCTAATAAAAATGAAATTCCAGGTTAGGGCTATTCGGTATTGGCAGAGGAATATGCATATTGGAATGTAACTCTTTTTGCAACACGTGTGAATTAAAAGAGCTTCAGATTTTGTGCACCAGAATTAACTGCGTGCTTATAAGCTGAAATCTTTAAGCATAAGTTAGTCTCCATTCAATTTTAATTCCATTGTTCATATACGAAGTTTAACTTTGATTTTGCAAACTGCTCATTTTGGTGGCTAAAGGGAAACAAAAAAAACAAAACATTTTTTTCCTATTTCATAAATAGGTTGGAAAGAACATTAAGGATGATCTAGCTTAAATTCCCCTGCTACGGGCAGGCATGGCACCAACTGATATAGACACACACACACGTAAGTATTTAGTGTATGCACACATTTTCTATACATAAAAATATATCTGGTTCCCACAAATACAGCCAACAACGTACCAGGATGCCACACCATTCACATCTCATGCCAGACAGCACCTCAGAAGAGCCACAGGTTTTTTTGCAAACTTCACAACGAGCTCCTGAAGGAAGGTTTCCCTCCCTCCAGTGGTGATGGTAAGTGTCCTGGCAGAAAACATCACAACTTAGCATTACATCTGACAACAGCTACAGAAACACCTTCAGCCTAATTTTAAATGAGTAATTCAAAAGCCAGTAAGAAAGCAGGCCTGGAGTGTTATTTTTTCACTAAAAGTAAGACCCTCAGCAATCTTGTATTTCATAGAAAGAACTTATCAAACTCCCCAAACATTTATTACACACTGCTTTGTCTTTGCGGTCCACCAAGACTGAACATTCTTCAAGACTGAAAAATAAGTCCTGGAAGAGTAGTGCTGCACATATATTGGACAGTGGGAAGTCAGGAAGTCTCATCTCTGACAGACTGCAGGAAGACAGAAATGTTGTAATGTTCACCAGGGAACAGCTTACTCTACAGGAAAAACATAATTTCAAACCGGCTTCTACAATGCAAGTATTTAGAAAGATCCCACATACTTGTTTCAGCTTTTAATTAGGACACTGTGTACACTGACTTTTCAGCAAGAGTTCTGTAAACCTCAAGTTCACCTCACTATCTGGAACACATTCCACAGCCACAAGTCTTTGCCTGGAGATAGGCTGCAAAACATCTTTGTTAACTGTCAGCCTGTGCAAATTAAAAAAAAATAAATACCCCCCAAAAAATACCCCCCCCAAAAAAACAAAAAACAAACGTTCAGGACTCTTGTCTCCCACGCCTCTAACCCTCATTTTTGCAGTGAAAATGTGTGAGCACTTTCTGCAGCAGACAAACTGACACTTACGTGGTCCTGGTGCCCATCCTGGTGACACTGCCGGCAGTCACTGCAAGCAAACAGGATGCAATCTGTGTGGACATGCAGCTCACAGACTGAAAAGATGAAAACAACAAAATCAGAGCCAGAGTCTCTCCTGCAGCTCCTCTCTTCCTTCCTCCTTCTCCAGTACCTTTCTGCAGCACATTTTCATCCCTTCATGCTCTTTTCTGTTCAGCAAAGACAGGCAATAAAAGCTTACCAGCACTACCCTGAGTGTGGCTCCATTACCTTTGTGTTACATTAATGCAGCAAATATGAGGAAAGGCTGAGCTAACTTTGCTTACAATTACTACTTGCCTTTTTTTTTCCACACAGCAAGCTGAATTTGTTGCAATTGTTTGCCTTATTACAGCTTTGTATCACCTTTCCACGGGAAGAGCTGCCTGCTGTAGTTTTATCACTCCTGAAGTCTACTCTGATTTAATCAAATCCAAAAAACTCAAATGTTAGAAGCAGGAACGGAAAGTTCTGCATCTGAACATCAAGTATTGAACCTAATATCTTCCTGATATTGAATTATCTTCCTGAAAGCATGCTCCAAACCCCTTCCAAACCCAATGGATCCCCAGCAGGTGAGGGGCACAGCACAGCGCCCTGAATGCCTCATTTGCTCAGGAAATAAATCCTCTTCATTACTGGATGACACACTGAGCACTGAGTTCTAAACTCAACCAGAACAAACAGGTATATTCATCCTGGAAATCTGTCTAAGCTATGGCAGCACACTGCAAATCACAGTTTTGCTGTCAGGAAAAAGAAAACGTTACTTTTTCTCAGAGCTTTCTCCTAAGTAGGCTTCACATTGCCTTCCAAAATACCTGAGATACTTCAGCCAGAACTTTTAGTCAAGCCTGAGTCTGTTGGATATGTTTCTTTATTTCTTAAAATCTAGCTTGGTATATCAGATGTGAAAGAAAAGAGTGCATAGGAAAAAAATAGTTAAAATAGCTAAAAAACAAAAACAAAAACACAAAAAAAACCAGCTAAAAGACTTCAATGTCTAGCTTCTATTGCAAAGAATACCTATTCTATCTGTTGCAAAGGTTAGAACAGTTCTTTACGGAAGAGACACGGATGTATGAAAAAGATGTATTTCTAGCTGCTTCTTAAAGACTTGTCTAGACAAGTGCTCTGGGAAGGCATCCAACCTCTTGGTCAAGTAAACAAAAGAAAGAAGTAAGAGCCGAGATTCTCCAAGTATAATTTTTTCCCCTGTAAAACAGGTGATTGATCCAAGCATGTTGCAATGGTCCGAAGAGTGCAACCTGAGGGCTGAAAGGCAGAACTGTGAACGTTACCTCTGCTACCAGAAAGCATCCTGAAAACAGTATTCCATTTCCTGAAGCGTAATACCTCATTCTGAAAGAGCTCTTCAAGCTCTAGAAAAGGTGGTCACACCAACACTGCGTTACTCCAGCCCTGAAGAAAGCCATCGTCTGCCACCACACCGCAGCGCAGCGCAGCACAGCGCAGCCTGCCATCTCTACAACCAGCCTTCAGGCAGCTCTCCTCCTGGGGACTCTCCCGAGCTCAGCCATCTCACCTGAGCTGTGACACAGTTCCTCCTCAGCTCGTGCTTCCCCTGAAACCGTGCTCACAGACCGAACAGGCATATTTTACTGCTGAATAAACTCAGCCACTAGGAAAACTAGGTGCTTTGAGTCACAGCTTCGCTAATGGCAAAGGCTTCTGCAGATCAGGTTACGGCTTCAAGGAACTGATGAAAACTTTTTCTGTATCATTAGCTCTGCTAACACAAACACACACTGCCCTCTGCTCTCATGGGTAAGAATACAGAAGGTTTTAAAATTGTTTTCTCCCCTGATGCTACTGACACCAACCTCCTCTCACAGTTAGAAAGAAAATGTGTGCATGTGAAGGGCAGGAGTGCCACGGAGTCAAACCTTAAGGCAGCAATCCCACTGATGGGAAAGATAAGGCTGCTCATGTGTAAAGACCCATTCAAATCTGCATGCCTACCAGTACTGTCTCTAGCAGCACTTCCACAACCTACTCAGTTCTTCAAGTCATAGCGGAAGGTTTCCCGTTCAGCTTTATCATGACGTGCTGCGAATGGACTTCAGAAATATAAGCTTGATAGGACAACCTTTAAAAAACTACCCACGCTCCTCAAAAAAATAAACAAAACTCACTCATTAAGTAAAAGTTCACAATTTACTGTACCTGAATGATGCTTGAAAAGGAACTATTACAAAGCAACCAATATTAACAAATGTTTGTGTTGGTCTCCTTTTTCCTCTTTTATTTCCATTCCTTCTCGGAAAGAAAAGGAAATGGAGCATCCAGCATCCTGAGTCCAGGTTGAAGAGTTTTTAGTGAATTCTACAGCAAGAACTGCTATCTAAAGCAATTAATAATTGTCAGTAGAGATTGATTCATATACTTCATAGGCAAAAAAAAAATAAAATGGTATATAATCTTATCAAGAGTTAAGATACATAGATGCTAGTTTCTGAAAACAGATGCCCTATCACACAAACAGTGTTTGCCTGCTAACTTTCCTTTAAAAAAAAACACAAAACCAAAAGAAGACATTGCAAGACACAGAGAGCCTAAAGCAACCTATGCCAATTGTTTTAGAAGTGCATCCAGCTATGTCAGCCATTTGCTTTGAAAAAGTAATTTCATGTTAGCAGCACTTTCTGCTTTAGTTGGTGTACATCAAGTTTTCCAAGAATAATTCTTCAAACTTAGCATCAGAAGAGAACATCATAACCAACAGCAGACTTGTACTATTAAGCACAGTCACCACAAATCAGCAAAAAAGGAAGCAAGTCTAACATCTACATTTGTACTTGAAAGCTGATTTCTAAAACAAATTCTAGAATATCTTTTGGAGAGGAAAGAAAGGATTATTTCTTTCTCGTACATGTTATTAATCTCAACTGAGTTACATTTTTGAAAAGCCAAAGAAATAAAAGTTGTAGAGCAATTAGTATTCAGAACACGGAACAGCAAAGTCACACCATGCACAACAAAAGCAACCTGTTCAATTCATGGAACATAATTCACAATCCTCCATGAAATAGGAAAAAATGCCTACACATTTGTATTACCTAACTGTAATGTGATTTCACATGCTTCTTGGAAACATGTGAACACGAAAAACATATTCACTTGCAACAGGTACAAAAGTAATACAATATAATTAAGATTGTAAGAAGGTGAGGGTTGATGAAGGCAGAATGTATAAAGCTTGAACTATGACAGATCACTAAGCTAAAGCTATTTCCAAGAGTTAAGAAGACTCAGCTAGAGAAAGTTTCCTTTCCAAATTCTTGGTTTATTTCACGTCTCACTCCAGTTTAGAAAGCTAATAAAAATAGGTCACAGGAAAAGACTCTGTGCTATCTGTAGCTCGCTGACCATCCCACTAAGCAGCCAGCTCACATGCTATCTATTTTGAGTGACAGACTCCAATTGTCAGTAGAACAAACTTTGGATTTGTTATGCAGCTCACCAGATAAAAGCAGAAGCACAGAAAAACCCCAAAAACAAACAAACAAAAAAACCAAACCACTGCATAATTTAAAGTCTAAATTCTTTGATCAAGGAGAAAAATTTTCCCTACATGTACACCTAAGTGACCGCATCAAGTAAGACATTATCTGCAGCACAGGACTCATCCTGAAAGCATCCCAAATCTATCTCAGGAGGCTTTTAAACTTTTAAAAAATAAAACAAACAACAAAACAAAGCCAGAAAAAAGAACAGTTTATAGCTAGTATTCATTTAAAACACTACATTCCACTGAACCTCACAACATCAACCCAATAAAGATCAACAGAAGTCTGTGACAAGAGTGTCAAGGGAGAATTAAGGAGTTGCATCCCATCAAAATCAGAGCAGTACCCATGCCAACATATGTTTCCAATCAATGGATTCTGAAATCATAGTGCTTAGATGATCTCTTACATTATTTTTTTAAGAGAATTTATGGCAGAATGCAAAGAGTAGTACTACTTTGATAAATAATGAGGTTACTTTCCACAAAAGGCACTTCACTCCCTTTGAATGCAAAAGACATCCAAGACAAGTAACACACAGTTATATTCCATTCTTCTGTAGAAAAAGGAAGGTTTCAGAAACACAGAAACCTGAAGTTCCATGCAACAAAGGTTTCCACTGGAAAAAGAAATTATTTCAACAGAGGAAGTCTTTACTTAGCCATAATAATTTCTCATTCTTTGCATGTCTCTCACATGGACTTACAACACATCATCAACACTACGGATTTGTGGTGCCTTGCATTTTACGTGCACATTTCCACTGCCAATGAATGGACAACAGAATCTCAAAAACGCAGTGAGGGCATTATGATACACACACGTATGTATGTTCACACGTGTGTGCAGATACACGTGCGTATGCATACAGACAAGCAGGGCACGCAGAGCATACATCACTGGATGACACACGTATTACTGGATGGCCACACAAACCGAGCATTTTGAATTACCTTCGCATCGAAAGGCAGGTGACTCCAGCGACTTCCTGCACACCGTGCAGAACTTTCTTTTGTAATGTCCTGGCGGCCCGAAGCAGTGTGCAACTGGAATCTGTCAAAGAAGAACACCTGGAACATCATCCACAGTATTCATGGCCGACAGAAGCTGTTCTGTCCTGCAGAACAGGGCAGTATATGTAATGTGTACTTAAGTAAACCTGAGAGGGAACCAATGTTATATGCATACATCTGTATCTATATAAATCTACATTTAAATATATAAATAAATGAAAATAGCTTTAGGTGCCAGTCCTGATGATTCACAGTGCCATGAATGCTAAGGCTTCCTTTGTGCTCAAACAACTTACCTGAAACCTCAGCTGACCTCTTAAGGATTCTTAATTGAATCAAAGACCATTAAACAGTAATAGCTGCACACAGATGCTCTCAGACAAAATACCCTGAAGACGCATTCAAGACAGTTTACAAAAGCTCAGTACTGCACAGTCCACACCAAAGACTGAAAGTTACAGTAGCAGGTGGAGGCAGAAAAGGATAATGAAAAAAAAGAAGAAAAATGAATACTAACACAGCATCCCTGCTCGTGACGCTGGGATTGGAACTAGATGACCTTTAAGGTCCCTTCCAATCCAAACTGAATCAAAGTTTGATAATTGTGAATTGTAACTGTGAAACAATTACAGCTGCTTACATACACATCTCCTCAGACAAAATATTCCAAAGACACATTCGAGACAGTTTCTAAAAGGTGAATGTGGCCACAAAGCACTCTATGATTCTATGAGGGAATACACCTGAGCTTTATGCTTGTTCTAGGGACCACTGTTCCTACAAGATGCATACCTTTGTCAAAACTGACATGTGCATTATAAGAGAGAAGCATAACTGCATCTCTAAGATGTCGGAATTCAAATTTTCACATTTTTAAACTTGTATTTTGCAACTCTCAAGCCCTTCCTGACAAACGTACCTGATCTATCTTCTGGCTCTTGCATCAGAAAAAGAAAAAAAAAGACTTGTGAGGGCTAACAAGTGGCTTCTTTAAGCATGAATCAAAATCTGTCATTCCCAGAAAAAGTGTAAGAAATAGTGACTTAAGGTACACATAGCCACAGACACCTTTTCCTACATGATGCACAAGCAAACAAAGTTTTGAGAAGGATTTGAGTATTCTCCTTATGGAGTTTTCCTGTGAACAAACTAGCAATAAATCTGCCACATCCTGAAACAGAGTTTGGAGACCTAAATGTCCCGTCCACTTACGAAAGTCTGGTTCCCTCCTGTACTTCCACCCCTGAAAGCATAGGCACAGTTATGCTAAACAACCCTGTACTTTGAGCACAAACAGTGAAATAAGCAAGATAAAACTTTGCCAGATGTAACATGAAAGAAGACTGCTGGAAGTTTAATCAAGAGGTAAATCAAGAGAGATCTTTGTTAGCCCAATAATGTGCTTTGGACACATGGCATGGACTTGCAATCCTTTCAACAACCATGTCTGAAATCCAAATCTTCACATTCCCAGTCTTGAGTCCGGCTATTTTATCTTACAGTTGGCACAGAAAGGCAGAATTTTCATTCCTGCCACAGTGTTTAATAAGCAAGAAAAGTTATCTAAAGAAGAAGAAAACAGTTTTGTGCAAAGCAGCGTTTATTTTGGAAAAGACTGCAAAACTGTACTTTGACAAGGGACAAACTTCTCCAGGGCCTGGGCACTTACCTAGAAGGCTACAGGGAAGAAGACAAGTCTAAATTCTGCAGTCTAAATTCTATTTCAGCCCTGGTGATGACCTTCTAAAGACTCGAGTCAGTGCCAGAAAGAAAAGAAACACTGATCGGAACGTGGGGTGGAAAAAAGACAAAAAGAATTGTTTCCTTCAACTTCTTGCTTTCAGAAACAAGACAAACAAGCTTTTTTTTTTATTATTATGACTGCTCCTTCTAACTTGCTCTAGAAATTCTACATACAAAAACTACTGCAGAGCCTGCAGGAGAAGAAGAGGGATGATGAAAAAAAACCCATGGAAAGTAGCCAATGCAACACAACGAGCCAGCTGATTGATCACACGCTGCTTTCCCTAGCAGCTCACTGCATTACTTTTATTGTCAAAGAAGTTCCAAGCATCCCACACCTAAACAATACCAAACTCTTAAGACAGGGAAAGCCAGCGAGGCTCCATGTCAGCACACGAAATGTTATCTGTTATTCACTAATTTACATTCACCTGTACAAGTGCAGCAAACTACAGACAAAGGCAGAGGCTCACAGAAAGGGAGTGAATAATTGATGAGAGTCGAAACTTCTTTTTCAATTCAGCTCCTTCAATTACTTTATGCAAACCACTAAAATCAACTCCCTCAGATAGATACAGAAAATTTCGACTCGCAATACCACTAAGTGACATCTAGGTGCCTTCACACTATTGATCAGAAATCCATCAAGAGAAAATCTAATACTAACACTCCAGCATAATCTCCAGGATGACCTTGTACTGATGCACAGGATGTTCCTAGGCCTGATGTTATTTGCTGCCACCTGGTAAGAAATCCAGAGCGTTACTGCTATGCATTTCTATAGCAGTTTGTATCAGCCAGCAATGAAATTTGATTCTACAGAAATCTAAAGGTTACTGACTCCTATCCCTTCAGTGCAATTTGTGCAAGAGCAGAGCACAAAACCACACAACTGCATCATACATAGAGAACAGCAACAAATGCATCTCCAGCAACAACCTACTACAAACTTTAGAATAAAAGCACGAGAAATAATTTTTTTTTAATTGCTCCTCATCTTGAAATGCATGGGGCAACACCAAGTTACCAGCTTAACACCTTCTTCCGCTGAAATGCAATCACTGCATAGAGAGCAGCCCAGCTACCACCTACAATGTACGGCTCATGGATAGAGTCAAAGACACAGACACTTTCATGAGTGCCTCCAAAGGCTGGGCAAAGAGAATCTAACTTGAAGTCATCAGTTTTCAGCTCATTTTTAAGATAGGCAAAGTTAGCTAGGAAGCAAATCACTTCATAATTTGCTCCCAAGGCTAGTTACAAAGGACTGTTCTAGAGTCAAAATATAGGACTGTTGTAGAGTGCCAAAAAAACTCAGTAACAATCCAAACGTGTAGGTGTTCCTGAAACAAGCACAACAACATACGCTGACGTTTCCTCATCCAAAGCTCTCAGGGCTCATTATGGTACCCACACCTTTGCTCCACAGCGGTATCAGATCTGACTGCAACCCATGTCCTCTCCTGCAACACCCACACAAAGACCACGCTCTCTGAGAGAAGCTAACTTTGTGATTCAGCTTTCCCCAGCGTTAGAATCTTTCCAGCTAATTACTTATTGCTCAGGAGCCATGGACAGCTATTTCACTCGCTTGAAGTCTCTGCTTTAACAGTGAAATCTCTTTATTTCTGCAACATAAACACTCAGTATTTTGCACTATATTTCTGCTTCTTCCTTTTAGATACAAAGAACGTAAATTACTCTTTGTGTTCAAAATGAGGTTCCTCCTTTGTACTCTAATGCATCAGCTGCTGCTACAAAGCTCCTTCAAGTGCAAATTCCATGTGGAAGTTTTGAAACTGAGTAAGAATACCAACTGAAACAATAACTTACTGTAGATCAGGAGAGAAAAGTAACTTAAACACCAAAACAATAATTGGTGCTAATGCAAGGGAATAAGGGACATACCCACATGTAACCTCAGTACATCCAGAAACCATTTCTTCATGCTACAGGACATGCTATGTCCATGATAGAACATTAGACCTTAGCTACTCATATGTAAAGTAGCTCTCAAGGACTCTAAAGGATGGGAACTGTGCAGCAAACTAAATACCATTTCAAATCAGGAATTTGCTGTATTTCTGTCGTACTTCTATTGTACTTCCGTTGTACTTCTACGGAAGGAAGACCTGTGTAAGACCTTTGCACTGTAATTAAGAGTTGCTTGCACTAGCTTTTCTTATACTGGAAAGAGAAGCTGACGTGCCAAGTACCATCACTCCTTGCTTTTATTGCTACAGTGGAAGCTAGCTTTTATCAAGATCAACACTGGGAATGAGCAGAAACAAACTCAGTGACACTCCACACCCCTCCTGAAGCTGAAGGGTCACTGGTACAGCCATGGGGCTATTCTGGAAGTGTTGAACCAGGAGCACAGCACACTGCAGCGAGCAACCTGGAGTTCATGAACTACAGTGCCAGCCCTCCTCTTTTACCCCAGTGGCTGGCTATCACTTTGGAGAAGAAAAAGCGGAAAGCTTAAGGCAAGGATTACCAATAAACCATTTTACCCCTTGTTTGCTAAATTGTGGCGTGTGGCTGGCATGCTCCAGGCAACTGCATTTGAATCACAGTGCAGCTAAGGGCCAAGTGTTGAAGAGCTGGGGGTCAGACCTGCTTGCAGAAGGTAGCCGGGGCTGTCCAAGAAGCTCCCAGGCAAAATCTGATCAGTCTGGAGTCCACCCACTGCTACAGTAGACACAGAACCCAGAACTGCAGAACAGGAGCAGAGACCATTGAGTTCCATCCAACTGCTAAATAAAGCAGCTCTCCTACAACAGATCACACAGGTGAAAAAGCACAGACATATCTAACAAAGCCTTTCCACTACAGCAAAACAAAAGGGGAAGAATAAAGAGAGAAACAAAATTCCCCCATGCAACTATTTTTCATAAAATGTAAGAAAAATATTAAGCATTCATTTTTTTTGCCTTTAATTTCATGTTGCAGATCTAACTCCTCCCCCCCTTCTTCCAAAAGCACTTACGTATAACAAGATGAGTGGGGCAAAAACTCCACTCCAGAAAGGAGACAAAGAAATCAGAGAAGGAGAGGCTGCATCCCAGAATAAAAGCCCCTGAGCTGCAGAAGGAACGGATGCTGCTGTTGTAGGACTACTGAGCACGAAGCGCCCGATTCAGAACGGCTTACCACTGTTGGGTCTCATTCCCCTAACCAGAATAATCTTTATTCTCTGCTATTTTCAACTTTTCTAGCAGATTATGAGAAACAAAGGAACTGACCCACGCAGCCAATTGCAGGACACAGCACCCAGAGGGAAGCTCAGGTCGGCAAGCCTGCTCTTCCAGCACGGACCTCTGTGAGCTCCAAAACCTTCTTGTTCAGTACCACAACTTGAGGATGCAGCTGCCACCCGAGCTCTGAACCACAAGCCACATCTCATTTTCAGCATTACAATCTTCACAAGAAGCTGATGACCTAAATCAGAATGTTTCCACTCCAGGCAACCTGGCTGTAAGAAGAAAAGCACTGAAGGCAGTTTCCTGAAGTCTACCTGCCCTTCCTGAAGTGGAAGTGCTTGGAAAGGACTACAGCAATGCATCAACCCAGCAAGGACTGCAGGAAAAACAACCATCACAAATGCCTCATTTCACTAGAACTACTTTTGTTATACTATCATTTCCATTTAAAAGTATAGTTATATAAAGAACACCCCCGCACATTTATGTGGTAGATTTAAGAGGCAACAAATTTGTAACTCATTCCAACCTAACAAAGGAAACTTGACATTTCACACCCACTCAGCTTTTGTTTTCATTGTCATTTTGTCCTTTGTTCAGATTTTTCTTTTCTAACAAATGCCTCAGAGTAGGCAAATACCTGTGAGGACATAAGGAGAAGAGTCTGAACCTGGAGCATTTGCAGAGATCTCACCAGTGAAACAAACCAGAAATCATAAGAACACAAGTGGGTTCAGAAGCCTGTGATCCGTGACATTCCATTTCAAAACATCATGATCTGGATCCAATCTGGAACAGCATGTGCAGGTGAGAAAGATCAACAACAGCACAGAAAAAAAGCAGCCTTAGGGCAGCTAAGTGAGTGAACTCACCAAGAATGATCTGAGGCTGCATGCAGACCTGACGTGTTTCTGTCCCTGGGGGCACTCACCCGACCCAGGAAGGAAGCCCCAGCCTCAGGAATTACAAGTTTCCATAGCCTGTCTGCTGAAAAACTATTCTCTCACAGTTTGGCATTAAGGAATGACACACAGCACGATGAGCTTCAACAATCGCCCCTTTCTCTAGATGAAATCTGAGACTAAAAAAAATATATCCTCATCTTGGGGTACACAGAATAATAACCTGCTAGAGGAAAGCATCAGGGAAAAAAATCCCATCCATGCTTCCTTCTCCATCAGATGTTTCCATAAAAAGACAGATTCAAGTTATCTGATAGGAGAAAACAAACTCCCCAGACATTTGATAAACATCATCGTTTGTTTTTTGCTTTGTTATGTTTTTGAAGCAAGTGGAGAGCTAATATTCACTTCGGCTGAGCCCACATGTGTAACAGCACCTCCCACGGGGAGGCTTCACCCACACAACAGACCAGGACCAGTGCAGCCTGGATGAGCATCGCGAGGAGGACAAGTCTGTGCCATCCTGTCTGGACGTCTGGTGCTTCTGAGGCACAATCACTACAGCTCAAGGCAGATTTCAGCACAAGACTTTTCACAGCTAAATACAGCAGTGATAAACTGCCAGCAGCTCCGAGGACAGACAACAGCACTCAGATGTCCTACTCCTGCAGCAAGAACACCTGGATTTTACCTGTAAAGAACACACAACTAAATACAATCCATGTGTTAGGACAGGTAGAAAGTGGGGATTGGCAAGGAAAAAAATCATACGCTGATGTCCTCGACTGATGCAGTGTTTAAATGTAGGATTTTCACCATGCGAAAGCAAAGTAGCAAATATTATTTTGAACAACATCTAAAATTTGCAGTAAATTCATAAAAGAAACATCACAAGTGTTTAAATGCCTATGAAAAAAAATGAATGCTTCTCAGCTGGCTATGTACCACTCCTCCAAAGATCCCTGCACAGTCTGAGTCATCATTCCTTTTCCCATGCTATAACGACTGCCAGCATTCTGAAACAGCAATAGATGCTCATTCTTAGTCACAGCGTTTCTCACTATCTGCACATCCCTTTACCGTGGATTCTAAATATTTCTCATTATTCCACTGGCAATGTTCTGTGTATCAGACTCCTTTTTTTTTGCCAATCTAAATTACATTTCCCAAGATGAAAGTGTGTGGGGAAGATGAAGTGTGTAGCAAAGGCTGAACTGCATTAACATCTAGGACAAAGCACATTAAATAAAAATGACTGGCTAACTTCCTGCAACTCTAGTTATGTGCTGTTTTAAAATTGTGTGCTTTTAATGCAAGGACTTTATTCTCTAGGCACAGTAAGCAAGCAAATTCTTAACATCAATAATCAACAGAAGCCAAACGTAGCCCCTTCACTAGGCAGGGAAACAGCATTTTCCCAGTAAGATATAACTACTGTTCAAAAAAAAAAAAAAAAAGTGAGTTATACAGAGTTCTTTAAGTCTGATACACTATGGTTTCCTGAGAGCAATGATATCCACCAGTCACCCCCCCTCCATTACTGTGAGATTTCCAGGTAATGACAGAATTTAAAATGTCTAGTAATAGCTAAAGAATGCAAATAATTGCTCTTCAAAGACAGACTGTCTACAGCCGCCTGCAGCAGGGAAGTTTTTAAGGAAATGTCAGGGTTTGCCTCTGAGCAGCAGTAAAAGCTTCAGTGATGACTAACACAATTGATTTAAGCATTACAACATCAGCCAGCCACAGCCGTACTACACAGATTACTTAGTGATAAATCTGTGCCATTATGACAAAAAAGAGACATAACAGTGTGTGGTTACTCACCCTTACAAGGCTGGGAGCAATACACGAACAAGGTATGTTGACATTCTTGAGGCACTTCTCGTGGGACATGAAGTTGCAAACTGTGGAAACCAAAGGAGAACAGCGGGTAAGTCTCTCAAGAGGAAGGGATATTTGTGCTGAAACACAAACAAACAGGAAATCAAACAAAAGCTCACATTTGGTGAAACACAACTGGGGACGTATCATCTCAATCACATTTGCTCTCCACCAGCTATGAGTACTTACACAACTGTCGTATTTCTTGCAGCACGTGAATTTCAACCAGTTTTGTTACCAAGATGCTGGTGATAGAGAGCTGGTGATGAGCAAGAGAGCTCATACAAATTCACTACAGGCCAGCAGCAGCCCCTTCTCTGCCACCCTCTCCTCTCCATAACCACCAAAATGACCTCTTAATTTTCAGGAGAGATTTTAAGCAGCTGACAGTCCAGAATAGCTCTTTGAAGTAGCCAAAGTAGATGGACATGCTTGAAAGCAAACTCCACTAGAAGTGCATGTGTCAGGAATAAATGGAAGGAAACACAGCTCTGGCCACACACAGACTGCAGTAGATGAAAGAGACAAAAGCCACCAGTTTTTTGTATAGCTTTGAAAGTCAAGAGTTTCTTCTTATTAGTTATTACTACTACCACTACTATTACTACTTCTGCAGCAGCAGGTCTCGAATTTCACCGGAGCTTTACTAAATGTCTTGTCAAGCAGAGATGGCTTTAGAGTCCTCCACCTTTCAGACCAGCTCTTCCAGTCCAAGTAGAAATACACACAGCTCAGGGGGAAGTACCTTCCCATTGCTTCTGAAAGAAGATCACTTCTGAGCAGCAAAGGCCAGCATCCACAGGAAGCTTTCTCACGTCCCTGCTTTTCAGAAGCGTGCCACACCACTTCAGGCTTCATGAGTAACAGCAGAAAATCCAACCCTTCTGCAGCCCCATGTGCTGTACTTACATTGCTGTTCCTTACAGCATGTGCTCTTGCCATCAAAAGCAGACCACTTCCTTCTCCTCTCCCTTCTGCAGCTCATTTCCTTCCGATTTCACTTTTTCTCATGTGCCAAGACAGTAATCTTAATGCAGGTTCACTTATTTATGTGGCTTACTGCCAGCCCATGCAAATAACCTTTACTTTTGATGGCACAAAAACCCAAACGACCCCTTTCACGTTCCAATGTGCTCAGTAGGCTGATATTTGCTTTTCACAAGTCTGCAAGTCAGGAAAAAAAAGGGCACTGCAAGTCACTGCTGCACTCAGACGTTCACTATTGGTGGCTGAGGACTGTGATCTATACAGCAATGAAAAGGGAGTGGAAAGAGAGGAGATAAAACCTGCTATGAAGCATCACATCTGTCTTTACGGTGGATGGTACTGCTGACTCAATGGTACAGATAAGGAGCAGAAAGAATCAGCAAAGAGGTGACCAAGGGGTGATCTTAGGGAAGTTAAAAAATGAAAGGCTAGTAAGGGAAATCAGCTAGAAGACACAAAACTTTGAGGGAAAAACAAACAGACCATTTAAAAGGAAAGGAAGAAGTAGTCTGTTCCATTCCTTTGCGTATTTGAGCTCTGACCACCTAACTACATTCAGGCCTACAGCAGCCATCACATTTGACAGCTTGTCCTTGTTGCTTTACTTTCTTCTGCCCAGAAATTGGCGATTTCAACCACATGAGATATTACATGTTTGCAACCCACAGCAAGAAGCCAGGTGGCCAGTGGGCACCATAGAAAAGGGCAGCATATGGCAACGAGCTGGGACCTGCAGCTTTCCAGCAAACACTTGCAAGGAAACAAAACACTTCTCCCCTGCCTTGGATGGCAGGAGACAGGAGCTGAGCACTGCGGTTTAACTCCAGCTAGAACAGCAAACCTTTGACATGCTGCACTTCGT
This sequence comes from Meleagris gallopavo, assembly GCF_905368555.1. Classification (NCBI taxonomy): domain Eukaryota; kingdom Metazoa; phylum Chordata; class Aves; order Galliformes; family Phasianidae; genus Meleagris; species Meleagris gallopavo. The sequence continues at coordinate 75,977,799 of NC_139435.1, forward strand.
CACACAGCCTTTTTGCCCCTCCCTGTCCTCCAGTCAGAATTCAGAGCAGGTTTCAAAAATGGGATGAGGAAAGAGGTCTATTTTGTCCTGTACAGACTCCAGCAATGTATCAGTGTGCCATATCAAGTGAGGGCCAGGTGAGAATCATATGGAACGCCAAATTCAACAACCTATCTTCTCCCACTTGCGAACAGGTACTTTTGTTTCTTCTTTGAGGAGATGTTTAACATAACTCAAAGTCCTCTGATCTTTTCAAAATAAAATGTATAAATTATGAAGTTAATAGTCTTTCACTTCTTAACTGTAACAGTTTTATTTATAAGTATCTGATTTTGCATTTGCTAAATATGAAAATGTTTACCACTTATAGCTCTAAAAGTAGAGATTCCAAATTGCTCCCCAAAGAGGATCAAGGAAAGTCAGTACAAAGACCCAAACGGATTGGCTCCTCTCCTGGAAGTGTTGTAAGTCTAACAGCAGGCTCCCTGGACCTACTCACACGTGTGTTTGTTCCCAAGAGCATTCCTCTCATTTCAGCAGGCACACACTTAATAAAAGCACAACCAAAGTAAATTTCAGTTCCCCTACCAAGCACACCCTCTTGAAGCAGGGCTTACCCTAACAGTTCCTAGACTGCAGTTTAGACCCATCTGGGCAGTCTGCTCCTGCCCACTTATGTTCCAAATTCACGTCAGAAGCAGCAGTAATTGGTAATGGTCTCTTCTTTTTCAGCAGCTTCCTCTTGCCGTGTGCTCCTGCCTGGTTTGAGCCATGTGTTTTGCAGCACATGGTCCCCTAGGAGCCATCACCTTTCCTGCTGCATGTGGCAGGTCAGGCTGAGTACCAGCAGAGAGACATCGTGCATCTGAAGGCAGCAGCACCTTCCTGCTGCAGGGAGCTCTCTCAACACTGCCCTGAACACACAAGGGACCCACAGCAATGCCAATAATTCCTGAAAAATACCACGATGCTTTGGCCAGCTGTCTGTCACAGGGGCAGCGTGGGGAGGGTTCGTTTCCCATCGTGTAGGGCAACACAACTCCTCAGTGCTGGCTGGCTGACTTGGGAAAGCACTCCTTTCATTCTGCACAAGTGCCGTAGCTCACTAGCTTGCATTGTGCTTACCTGAGCAATCACAGCTCTACACCAAAGCTTCTTCCAAACTTTCAGCAATGCTTACAGATGAATACTGGATGACCCGGTTGACTCTGTGGCTTATTCTTGTCCTTAAAACAAACAATAGCTTAGCCACAAATGGACTAGAAACTCAGGATTGTTTTTCCTAGCTATCAGCACACAAGTTTTTCATTTCCAGAAAAATTTAAGTGCAAAGCATTAAAGCCCAAACTACTCAACTCATTACTGTGAATATAAATAAAACTAAATGAAAAGAGATAATTCTCTGGGGCATCCTGTTAAATTTAGGCCTTGGAAGAAATCCGTTTCAGAGGGTTTACAGGATTGTATTGCCTGACATCTGTAAGAGTGTAGCACAAACGAAAACTCTGCATTCCCCTACAAAAAAAGAATTACACAGATAATTTTTGTGTGAAATAAAGCCTGCTCCATAACGCATGTGTGCTCAGGGTGCGGGAAGCTAAGCCCTTCCTTCTTAAAAATCTGGTGTTGCACGAAGTTGTTAGCAACCTGCCAGCACCCAGCTGCTGCAGACAGACAGTGCACGTGAACTGAGCTTCTGCAGTGGCACGGAGCTGGCTCTCCCTCATAACTTCTTGCTTTCACTTAGGCTTTTTTTGGACAGCCACACAATGAGCTCGTTTCGCCAGGCTTGTTTCTACAACTTTAACTTCATTTATTGTCTGGTCTGTATTGTCGGGTTTGCTCAAGGCTCACCCACTTGTAAGAACGTTCTTCCCCCTTCGTGTACTCCACAGTTATCAGCGGCTGGGAATAATATTCACATTAAAATTAACTCACTCAAAAGGTCTCCTGCAACACTCAGCATTTTAAACTCAGCTCACTACTGTCCTTTTACTGGTGTTGGTGGGCAACTTGAGCAGCACTGCTTAGTGTCAGGAACCCACTCTGATCAAGTTCACTGTTTGCCTTCACCACCCAAAAGCAGGCCTGTAGTTCATGTTGCTTTATTTCAGCATTTCACACATTCCCAGTGCCAGCTTTCGGCCCTAGAGTGGTCCTTCCCATCTGTATTACCCTGGTTACATCTATCTTCTGGCCAGATGTTCAGACTGACTCTGGCATTACAGCACTCTTTGCCTGGTCCTGCAGTTCCACCTCTGTGAGGTACCACAGCCTTTGGGTGGACTGAGAATCATCACCTACATTTTCCGGAATGTATGGAAAATGTGCAGGACAAAACAAAACAAAAAAAAGATGCTTCTAGTAGTTTAAATTGTGGACAGCTTTTGTCCAACAGCAAGTGTTACAGGCGATACCTACCTAAACACACGTCCTCCTGCAAAAGATGAAACAGTAGGTGGGGGAAAATGGAGGAAGTCCTCAGCCATTAACTCAAGTGCAAGTTTACTCTTTCTACTCAGAACTGGAATGCGTTGCACTCATGGTTTAGACTTGAATTCTGATGCACTCGTCTTAAAAACTAAGCACATTTAGAAATATACACCTGCAATAGATGTAGGTTGTACACCTTCCACCTTTATCATACTACACCATAACCCAAGATTCTTCCTCTTCCTTCCTTAAGGTCATCGTTGCACACTACATACCAGACAAAACTCATCTGTACTCTAAGTTTTCTTTCCCCACCCGAACAGATCCCAGCAGCTACCTTCAGAAGCACTTGCTGTTGTCTGAAAAAAGACACCACAAGGCCACTGGACCTTGATGGCAGCCTGCACTGGTGGACAAACTGAAGAGGCATCCAACAATATAAATATTTCCTTTAAATAGACATCATTCTTACAAACCCTTGTTCTGGACATCAGCAACTTAAATAAGGCACCAATAATCCAAAACAAGAGGGAGTACTTGAAGTGGCCTATGCTACCTCAAGCCAATACTGCAACTATTCTCTAACTGCAGGCAATTATTAAGAGTTCTTCAGAATTGTAAAACATTCTCCAACTCCAGCCTGAGGATGCTACTCAACAATGAACAGAAAAACCCTGGCATTTATCAAAACAAATCGCTGTGGCAGTTGAGAGTTCTCGCATTATTTACTGCTGAGATGATGTCCACCCAGGAGGGAAGAGATGAAGACGTCCCCGAACCCAATCAATGATAGAAGCATTAGGGTTCAAGTTCTCAGAGCTGCAGACTGATGCCAATTCATGTAGAAAGAAGAGTTGTAACAGGTCTGTCTCAGTGACTTCAATCACAGATTAGGCTGAGACTGAGTGTTGCTTCTGTACTACCTGATGACATTGTCAGAATCACTTCTGTCAAAGTATGTACGATTTCTGGCACGAACCTCAGTATGCTCTGAAGCTAACAGTAATGAAATGGAGGTAACACATTAATTTTTCACAGAAAAATGAGGCAGGAAGTGACCTCGGGGGCTCAGCCCATGTTCCATTCCTGACAAGTGCCAGCAAAACCTGCTACAAAAGTGCACCTAGGAGAGACTGTACACAGCCTGTGTGCACAGCTCACTCCACATCCTCCAAAACGCTGCTGTTAGGAGCCCGGTGCTTCAGTCTCCCTATTACAACACATGTGCAGCACTTCTTCTACACACTGGAGCCCTGAAGAACCACTTATTCTCCTGACCTGGCTTTTGTACAGCCGGGGATGTCAGTGAGGCTAGATGGTGGTTATTTCAACAGTTCCAAGGGGCTTACCGTGGGCACATTCTGACAGAATGCACAGCAGGAAATACACAGTGTGAAATCTTACCTGGTCTTTCAGATGGTTATTCTTACCCCTCTCCTTTCAGAAGAAAAGACTGCTCAGCAAGTTTAAAAACTGTTTTTAAGAGCACTTAACAACCACTGCTAGAATAAAAGAAAACAAACTACTTCAATTCAGGACCTAGAAAGGTTTTTCCAAAACTACCATTTTATTTGTGTTTGTAAGGACTGTATAGATTCCAATCCAGCTCTGCAGGGCTGCAGGTCTCAGCACAGTAGCAGTAGTTCATAAAGAGGCTGTTGAGGAGCAGTTAGGAAGAAAGGCAGGTCCGGAGCAGCTGAAGATGGAAGCCAGCTGGCTCAAGTCAGCGTAATAAAAGTACACATGCACACAATGTGCTGTGCAGAAGGTGTAGCTGCTGCAGTGTACTCAAAGGATGGAAGAAAGAAGGGCAGCTGCCTATGGATGGGCAGAACAAGACAAACAAGAAATTTAGCAAAGCCATGGAGCAAACTAGAGCTACAAAGCTGTTATGCAAGCCAACTCAAACACAACACAAGCAAACTCCAAGTCTCCCGAACAATGAATTGGTGAGACCTCAAGGACATATGAGGACCAAGACAACTGAGGCCAAGCCACTCTAACTCAATCAAAACAAAGTTTTATTTTGGTCAGAATCAGGTTGGTTGTTTCCTCCTCCCTTTTGGCTCTTCCAGATTTTGTTCCTGGCATGACACAGGCCAAAACCACAGGTCACCTAGGGGCTTTTCCACTCACCCCTTCAGTGGTCCTGGGTCCTGCAAACTGGCTGTTTTGCTCAGCAGGATCCAGAGATCCACTGATAATAAGAAGACAGTAGTTCTGGAGAAATGCCCAGAAGCCAAGTAGTCCTAGACTGGAGAAAAACACATTTTTTTTTTTTTTTAAAGTCATTAAAAAATAATAATGTATATATATCTTATTTTAAATTCTTTAAAAACACATTGGTATCAGACAGCCTGTACAAACAAGAGCACACGCTCCTGGACGAGAGGCTGAACTAGAAAGCATCATTCTCTTTCCAGAGGAAGTTAGCAGAATTAAATTTTGTATTTGTTATACAACTATGAGCTCCTTTTTCATTGTAACAGCTTGCCCACACAGACACATTGAGCGTTTTTGTTTAGGACTGTGACCACAGGCCAATCTGAATACTGTGACTATTCACTGAAAGGAATGCTGGATGCAACCACTGGCCTTGCCAGCTTATTTCTCAATTCAGCAGGAACATGCAAAGACCTGTATGCAGTACTGGTGCGCTCTTAGGCAAAACACAACCTAGGATAAGTTCAGAAGGCTGGTGTGCAATGCTTGTTAATGCCACCAGAGAAGCTGTCTAACTAGAGGCTATGGCCAGCCCAGACACTTCAGATAATGGCAAGGCAGGAATAGAAAAATCTCTGAAAGCTTTAAGAAGTCGGGCTTTAAAAGCATCCCCTTCTCCCACAGCACGAGGAGCTATGGGACCTTGCTTGTTTTACAGCTCCGTTAGACCACATCAGGATTCTGTTCCTCTGAAAACCTACAAGAAAACAAGACACCTCTTCGGGTTTTCTCGGCTTGTAATGAGCATCTTACACATCACTCACACAAGCCACGTCCTTTCCAAGATTATCTTACCAACTAATCAGTCATGCCTGACTCTGCTTTAAACAGAGCTACAAGTGTATGGCCTATCTGATCAAATGCATTTTCTGCCTGCGCAGTGGGAATCTTGTGGTATTTTACGTTTCCAAAACTGTCTACATGACAGCAAGCTCTATAAATAGGCACAGATACAAAAGAAATGTTTTTGCAACATCTAAGTCTGCAATTTCAAGGCAGCGCTTTTGAATTCCTATTCATCTGTATGTCGGATCTGCTGCTAGGAAATAAAGCAGCAACAAGTCAAGTGAAAACAAGACAAGCCATTGCATAACAAAGCAGTTAAATGAATTCAATGATATACTTGAATTGTCAATCACAACAACACTGATTTGGTTACAGCAGGCTTGCTTGCATTGTGGCAGCCTCACAAAGCCCCTGTGCTACATCAGGGACCTTTGGCTCTCATCAGTCAGCTGCAAACACTCCAGGATCTAACAACAAACCCTACTCTGTTTCTCCATCTTGCTTGGTACAGTAAGCCTGAACTGATAGATGAACTGAAAGTCCTCCACCTGTCAGTTAAGCATCCTTCATCCTCACCGCTCTCCATTTCCTGACTTCAACCAAAGCAGGCCTCCGACATCCCACTGTGCAGGCAGAGCCAGAGCACCTACAGCTGCAGAGGTAACAGAGACATGGTACTGTGTGCTCTGCTCCATCAGGACTGCATGCTCTGGACAGCAAATAACACCAGCACAGCAAGCTACACTGGTGGCAAAAGTGGCATTTCTGTCTGGTCAAGAGACTTTCACAAGTCATAAACACAATCAGCAGAAATCCCAGGCAGCGCACCAGCTGCACTCGTATCAAGAAAGGTCTTTCCTCTTCAGCTAGCACACTGAAGTCCTTTCTCATTTCACACCATTAAGACTTGTACAGTAACCACACAGCCTGGTTGAGTGCTGGCTTCAAGGAAACAAGAAAGGTGAGTTCTGCACAAACTTTACTCTCTTCCTCTCAACGGAAAGCTGGGTCAGACAACCCACCTCTGAAATTATGGTGGTCAACTTCAAAGGCACGTGGTTCCAGCACAGGAAGTCCCTGGCATTATGAGATTTTACAGACAGACAGATGACGGCTAGTGTTTAACTCACAGGCAGGATGCACCAATGCCTTCGCCTCTTGAGCATCAGGCCAAAGACAGGTCCACTGTGTCCCGGGATGAGATCCTGCCTCATCGCTGGGAAACCAGAAATTTCCAAGAGGACTATAGCACTGGGAGAGAACTTGGCAACTTACCTCCTGACAGCTTCCCTAGAGGTGCTCCAGAGGAAGAGGCACCCTGTTCACAACGTGGAATTGCACAGGGAGCCTGGAGGGATGCGATTTTACTCCGTGCTCCGGCACATGGCAAGGCCACTGGGGTAACTGTGACTCTTAGACTAACAAAGAAGAATCACAGTCTCCCAAAGTCACACTCAAAAAGCAGCTGTGAATCACAGAAATCTGCCTATCTGAGGACAAACAATCGACCATACCAGGAGCTCTTCCATACAGGCTGAAGGATGAAGCCTGCCCAAATCAACTGATGTCAGCCTGTGCCACTGAGCCCTGGCTTTTTGCACCTCTTCCAGACTGCAGCCTTTATGCACCTAGAAAGGGTCAATTTATTTTGGCACCTGACAGACAGGCAGATGACACCTGCAACGAAACAGTATTCATCTCACTAGTTATAGCAATAAGATGATTGAAAACCACACCCCTTGGTCGCACCAACAAGATCAATTCAATCTAAGCTGTTCATCATTCAAATGCAGTGGCAGTACCTTCTCTGAGAACCCTGGCTGTTTTTCCAAAAACAGCATGGCTTTTCCCACTCAGCTTTCCCAGCTTAAAGCTGCAAAGGTCTTGAGCCCAGTCTGGTGGAATGGAGAACAAACTTAATTCTGAGAGAGCATGTCCTGGTCCTACAGATCACTATCTGCCAGGAACCCCAGAAGGCCCGCACCAGCAGGGAATTGGTGTAGCTCCTCACACCTTTGCAAGGCAGACATCTTCCAATGGCACTCAAGTCAATATTTCAGCAAAGTGTCATAGGGGCAAGAAGAAAATCAAATAGTACCTGCCAGTTTAGACAAGAACTTCATCACAAGCATTTTCCTCTGACTTTGACTGAAATTAGAGCCTCTTCTGTCTTCTGCTGCAGACTGCATGTGCTATCAACTGAACTACAGGCAAAAGTGAACTAAGAAGGGAAGTGGCAGCTCTGCAGTACCTGTAACCGAAGTGGAAAGTCAGGAGGAGAGAAACACGTAATGGTTAAGAACAGGAGAGTGATGAGGAAGACTCAGCCAGTCTGCATGATGTGCACAGCAGAGTCACAAACACTGAGAGCACGGCTCTTGGCACTCTACAGCAGTTATCTGCAACAGCTTCTCGGATTTTAGGGTGATGCTTTACAAAGAGAAACTCTGTCAATTGTTTAATATCCTTCTCCAGCTGACTCACAGTTACTGGTCAAAACAAAGAGCTATAGCATTGAGAATAGAGGAAAACAACACCATAAGAAACACAAGGCAGTTGTACCCCAGCGTCAGTTTTAAGGAAACTCCACTGGAACAATCTGACATATACTGTAAGCATCCTTTTAACCAAATTTTCATCACACTTACGGAACCAGTGTAAATATTGTTAGTTTCGAGCACTCATATAGAGTGCATGGTTCCCTGCATCACTTTCACACTCCACAGTGTCAGTGTCACACTCCAGTAACTACTTGCTGAAAACTCAGGTAGACAACACTGAGGTCTCCTATGAAATAGAAAAAAAACGCTCCTGTTAATGCTATGTTAATGCATTTTATGCATAATTCAAGCCAAAATATCTCCCTGCTAGGAATGGAAAAATAACAGAATCACACAAGCAGGTTTTGAAAAGAAGAATTTGAGTTAAGCAAACAGAGCTGAAAGTAACTGGATTTAAGGCATGGTGGGGCTGTGTTTGCCACGCTGTCATCTTGGAAGTAAACTGCGGTACTGAAAAACAAATGTCTGGAATCCCTCACAAAACACCAAGATGTGGAGATGTTCTGAACGCTGCAATATGCAGAAGGGCCTCAGTGCAGCCTGCAGCCACAAGGCACATCACCAGGGGCACTGATGTGCATGTGCATCGCATGCACAACAATCCCGAATGAGTTTTTCTCAGTGGAAAAAAAGCCAGATTTCCTTCCACAACACACTGAAGTCTTTGAAAGAAGCAAGAAAAGAAAAATAATTATGTGAAACAAGCCTCATCCACTCAGCAATATAGCCAGAATGCAGGAGGGCTGTGGTCCAAAGGAGGTGCAGTTAACCATGCCTTAGAAAGCAAGAACAGAACATGAAGATGCAATTAAAAAAAACCCACAAAACAACATGAAAGGAGTAGGATAAAAACCACTGGTAATCTTAACTACAACAGCAGCCATCCACCTCCATTGCACACTTTTAATATTAGCAAAAGCAACAATTACATCTTACATGCAGGTGAAACTATTATTTGCAACCCAACATAAGTGCTCCTACTCTTCTAATGTGGGTAATTTCAGTATTACCTAGCACATCTCAACAATTTATAATGAAGAGAGGGGAAAGAAGAAAAGCAGTTGCCATGGCAACCCCATCTCTCATTCTTATAGGGCTCCATTTCCAAAATGCATCACAGACAGACGTGTACAGAACTATGAGATACAAGCAAAAAAATGGAGTTAGAAACAATTTTTATGTATATATGCAAAGAAGCAGGTTCCTGTGCCAGCTGGGTAAGTACACTCAATACTTTCTTTAATGTGGTTATTGATAAGGGCTGGAAAATAGATTTATTTGTGTAAGGCCAGACCAGAGGGGGAAAATAAAACATTCACGAGGCACAATTTATAGAAAAGCTCCCAAACCTAATGCCATTTTTTTTGAATTGCCATCCCTAACGTTATTACAAATCTCAGGTATTTTAAACAGATTCCTGCTAAGAAAGAGTGTGCATTTCATTTCTTCTTGAGTCACTGATGAGACCTGGGACTACGCTTACCTCGAATTTAAGGAACAGTCTCCTTCACATGAGTAAGTTCACATGTAATTCATGGAAGCCATAGAACATTGCATCTAAGTGGAAAACAGAAAGCTGCAGTGTCAAATGTTATATACACCACCCAGAAGTACATCATACCTTTCAGAGCGCCACAGCTCAGTTCCCAAAAAAAAAAATAAAATCAGAAATCTACCCCTCAGAAATTAAAATCATTGTTGAAGAGAGGCCGAGTAATCTCAAGATTCTGTTTATTCTGTTTTTGTTGTTGTTTCTGCTTTGTTGTATTCACTTCTCACTGAATCAGACCTTGCAGGACATGTTCTTGAGCACGCTTTGGCATTAGCTCTTAATTTATTATGTAACATAATCAGTGGTTAATTTCTACACACATATTACCAAAATATACTGAAAGATTTTTGCAGCTACCCACAAAGCTTATTAAAAAAAAAAAAAAAAGGCATACTTCAGCAAAATTACTGAACAAGTATAAGTGAATAAGCAATGAATAAGTACTGCTGTTATCTTTCAAGACCCAGGGGAAGGAAGAGGAGGAGGATTTACTTTTTAAATAATCTTCTTGCTCCTCCTGAACAACAGTGCTTGGATGAAAGATGCAGTACTTTCAAGAAATCTGAAGGCACTCACCGGAAGAGGAAATATTCTGGAACAAGGAGAAGTCAAAAGGATTGGAATAAGGCAGGTCCTAACTAGCACAGACATGAGTACACCTCACTCTTTTGAAGAGCATTTTTAACATCACAGTCCTCCACCTCCTACTTTCTAGCCTGCTCTGGCCAAGGATTAGGCTGGGGAGGTCTGAGCGGCTCAGCTGCCACTGGGAATAGGAGGCACGGGTTAATTCATTTTCATCACCACTAAAAAGAGAAACTGTAGCTATGTCAGTCAACAGTGCAGAAGCAGGATCTACTTTTTGCACCGTCCAGACACCAGGCACACATCTGGCATGTTCCTCATGCTGTAATCCCAAGCTCATCTAGGGGGGCTGTTGAAGCCATTTTTCATTAAACTGTTGTAATCATTTTTTCAAAGGGCTATCACTGGCACCGTGGCAGCTCTCCAGCAGCAAATGCAGACATGCTGCACCCAACTCGTGTGCGTGCAAGCCCAGCACAACTGTCCCAGCACAGCACCATGTCATCAGTCCATGCTGTGTCCTCTGTGGCCATCAAAAACTTCTGCATTAACTTGCAAGAGCACTGCGAAACTTCAAATTCCCTAAATACTTGTGAATATCCACAGTGACTGAAATCCCCTTTTCCAATCCTCCATATTAATGCTGTTTTGAGGCCAACCTGAAAAGGCTGTGTTTCCTAGGTCACACTGCTCAACACACACCTCTGTTTCGCACTGGAGGCTGTTTTTGTAGCAGGTAACCGTGCAAGACTTCCTGCCCTAACCAGTTTCCCCCGCAAACTGGTATTTGTGATGACTTAGACTTACTCTGGCACCCTCAGGAAGCTCCAAAGAAGATCTTTCACTGCAGAAAAGGCATTTTTTTTTTAACCTGGAGGATCCTCTACGGGTGCAGACAGGAGTAGTATTTTCGGCTCTATCCTTCAGATCTTCCCTTATGCCCTCTTCATACTCAGAGGAATCTTAGCAATTTCCTTGTATTCTTCTGCCTTCTTTTGAAGCTTCCAACCATGCAATGACTTCAGCACAGGGCAGCATTCTCCTTAAAAACCCTAAAGGAACTGGTTAGTAGGGTGCAACTACACTCAGCATTTACCATGATGTACCAGTTCTTATCTCCAGGCACTACAGAGAATGCACTGTAAAAAGGGAACACTCATTTCCTGAATTACATCATGAAAAAAACATGGCATTAAAGCATGAAACATTCTGCCAAGGTAAAAACGCAGTGAGGAAAAGAGATTATTTTGCTATCAGTTGCTGCACTTAAACTGGAAGTCCTATCTCCTTATCACTGTAATCTAGCACCATCCCACAGAACAACACACTGCTCCTAGTGTAACTCCAGAAGCTCAAATCATCCAGCTTCTCCCAAGCAAAGCTGCTTAGCAAAGTATTCAGAATGGCTTCAGCATTCTTCTGTATGTAAAACCTCCAGGGATTAAATTATGGTCTGCTGCAGTCATGCCTTTTTCCTCATTTTCATTGGCTTTAAAATCTCAAATGATATTATTTTTATATAGTAAGAGGCATGACCTGTATATCATACAAGTGGCATTCAAAAAGAAGCCAAGCAGGCAAACCACACCAGCACACAGTGTTTAGAATCCTAACCCTGCCTCCAAGCAGATCACTCAGACTCAAACATGGAAAAAGGAATAAAAACATATACAAAAACATAAACACAAGTTCTTCTAAATGTATATTCATATAAACACGTATATACAGCTGAATGTACATATGTGAACATACATGTATGAGTGCACACATGCAAACATGCACCCACATTCTCTGGGATTCAAGACAATAAAATTACTTAAAACAGGAAATGAAATTAGAGGCTGACTACTGCAATGAGTAACTCAGTGGGACTTCCACAAGTGGGCAGAAATACAGTTTTAAGGGAAAAATACTCTGGGCATATTTAAAAAAGAGAAGCGGGCTTCCAGCGAGTTCCTTATCATGTTGTGATATGCAAAGATTAGGTTCTGCTCTTTGCCTGGGTGTGCTTCTTTACAGCAACTGGAAGGTGCCATTAAGCAAAAAGTCTGGAGGAAAAAATAAAGGAGAGGTGATCAAAAGACAGTATTTTATCATTCAGAAAAATCTATATGCTAGACGTACGTCCTGCTTATTCACTGCAGCGAAGTCGAAGTCAATACGTTCTGGTAACTTATGTGTCTGGCTTCAACAGGAGTTGCAGATGCAGTTTCTCCAAAGGGATTTCCATAAGCAGGCAGGGACTTTGAGACAGTGCAGGATGGGAGCCGCTGGGCAACAAGTGGTCCAGAGGGATAACAAAGTGAAGGAATAAAATGCAGTATCAGAAACAGCACTGGGAGACAAGTAACGTAAGGAAAAAGAAAGGTCCTCGGGTTCAACCCGAGCCAGAGCTAAGCCAGGAAAAAAGCTGGCATCTGAGCAAAGAATTCCAAATTAAAGAAAGGTTTCTGGTGGGATGGTGAGCATAAAAACAACATTGTGGATGAGTTATAAAGCCTGTATAATCAAAGAGGAGGGAACAGACATGACACAAGCCTGCCCACTGAAAATAATGCAGGTGAATCCCTTGTCCTTGGCCTGGAATTCAGAATAAGCAAGAAAAGTGCTGGGGGGAAAAAAAGCTACATCAGAAATATTGATTGCAAGCTTCTGAGAGGAGAATGAAAACTAAAGCAGTTGCATGTCTTCCTCTATGGGACGGAGGTCTTTACAGCAGCATCTGTGCTCAGGTACTAAGAGCCTACTGCTGACAGCAAGTGCCTTGCAGTAAGGCAACTGCCAATGCAAATGGCTGCTTCATGAGGTTATCTCACAAAGGAAACCCTGGGACACCGTGCTTAATGCTACCACAGCTTATTTTAGGGAAACGTTGTAATAAAGGTAAAATCACTGCTAAAAGAACGACTGGATGACTAAACCCACAGGAGCACAGAGAGACGTGCGTCACTGCGGGAGAAGTGCTGCACTTTAGTACAAACTCCTACATCCCAGAACAGAGAATGCACATCTCCAGAGAGAGGGAGGCTGTTAGCAGAATGCAAAGAATCCAGACCTGACCTTGGATGCAGTACACAGCTGATAAGCATCACAGAGAGCAGGAGCAGAGGATGCTTTTGTAGTCAGGAAGCACTGACCCTGCTTCTGCTTCAGCCTATCCCAGTGGGTTTTTTTGTTTGTTTGTTTTGTTTTTTTTTTTTAAATGCTGTTAAAGCACTCAGATGCAGTGCTTGGGAAAGGCTTTACAGAGAAAACCTCAGAGTTTGGTGTGTTTGTTCATCAGGAATTAAAAAAAAAAAAAGAGCACAACAAAAACTAGCCAAGCATTCATCTCCTACGTAACTGCAAGAACGAAGGGCTTTTCAGAGCCTTCACTCAGAACTTGGGAACTCAACAGAGGAAGGCTGAAAAATTTTCTTGCAAGTGGAAAGGAACCAGAGGGTGTAAGCCTAGAAGATGATCAAGGAGCACCAAAACATGAAAGAGGTCTGGAAAGGAAGCCTGCGGAAAGCAAGCTGCAGCCCTCAGCTGCTCCACAACGTGATGGATTGCTGAGCACCCTTGGCTGCCTTATCACCAAGCCAGACCAAGGCACTAACAGAGATGAGATATAAAAGTGCCGTGCAAACCCTAGTATTGCATTACTGGCTTTGACACCTTCTGCAGCCAATTATTTCCTACCTAATTTAGTTTTTGGACTCAGACGTGGGACTCAACGCAACACACGGCTTCCAAGTACACAAACTGCACATCCCCAGAGAGATCCCTTTGCACCAGATGGGGACTTTGAGATTTTTCCCTGAATCACAGTCAGGGGACGTGGAGGAAAAGCATAAATTCTACTGAGTACAAAACAGCTTATTCCTCAAATCCAGACAGTAAATAAGTTGCACTTTTCAGTATGCTGGTCACTGTCGCAAACCCTGTTCCCCAACACCTGTCCTAGCTTGACAAGAGCAGAGCTAAGTCTTTGTTTGGACGTGGTTTGTGTTTGTTCCTCGGATGGATTCAGCCTAACACGACTCAAGTGAAGTTTTAAACACAGCAGAGACACATCCACTCAGCCACATCTCAGCAACAAACTCAACACCAAGCTCATCTGCTGTTGCTCTGAAAGGCCTCGCCACTGACAAAGGAATACACCACAGAATAAGAAAGCAAGTCCTGAAAATTCAGACTGATTTTACCTCCTTGCAGCTTTTATTTTAAGAAGCTCCAAAAGCAAGCCAAGCTCATCAGAAGACAGAATAATTTGTTTTTCTCTTGAACGGCAAGCATTAAGACTTTCTGGGAAATCTCATCTTTCATTCACTTCCTCAGAACGGAGCTGAACGAAACCGGCAGGGCCGAGGATGTTCCAGCTTCCCAGTAGGACAACAGAACTAACCAGAAGGGACGAGAGCTCAAGGGGACCACTCTCTGCCCCGCTACTATTTCCATATACCCAAGGAGGGAAATTCCCTGCAGATGGAACTCCCAGCCTCAGGTTGAACCAGGATCAGAGTGCTTACACACCCAAGCATCTCTGACTGCAATTAGTTGCAGCAGTCCTTGAGTTCAGGAGACTGCATTCGAAAGACATCCAGAGTGTGCATCTCCAGCTGGATGAGAAGTTGCAGTCTGAACTCCCACCTTCCTCAGCAGCAGTAAGACACAGCCTGGTTTGGCCGCAGCTGGGACATGCATATCCAAAGGATAGCAGCTTTGCCTGCAAGAGTCCTTTATTGTTTTTAAGTGAGTTTTTATGACATAAATCTCAATTCACCACTCACATTTTATTCTGCAGAAGCTGAAGTGTTATCACCCAACATCAGGAACAGCTTAGGAGAAACGAGGATTACTGCTCCTTGGAGAAAGCATGGACGTTCTGCTTAGAATACAAAGCACAAAAGAAGCCCCAAACAAACAGAAATCAAAGATGCCTCTTCCCGAAATAATACCTGACTTAATGCCTTTACATCCAGAAAAGTGACATTTTCCCAGTAGAAATAGGCACAAAACATACACAATAGACCCTGACAGTAATTTCCCTTAAATGCTCTAATGAGCATAAAATTATTTATCCATTTTGAAGTTATTCTCACATTTCACTTGCCAACCAACTCAAACCCCTTACACGTTACCTTTAGGCAAACTAAAACAAAGTGACTGCACATTAGAGAGATTCCTAGCACTGGAAGTATTTGTAGTGTCCAAAATGTGCATATTCACAATTCTACCTACACACATTTTTTAAAAACTCTTCTATAGTGGAAGAAAAACCATTGTGAAGTTATTTACAGGTGGCCGAAAACCATTCCAAAGCTCCAAACTGAGTTCTTCCTCAAAATAACTCAGCCACTCTTTTCAAATGTGTGACATTTGTTCCACTAGGCACTGCTTGCAAGAACTCAGCTCTTTGTTCCAAACTTTATTTATGATAAACCTTGTTCTTGCGTGGGACTGCAACTTCCCAGACATCTGCTGGAATTATAATACAGCAGATTGGGAACAGTCCTGGAGGTTCCTAGAGTGTGTGGGAGATAAATTCCTGACACAGCTGGTGAGGGAGTCAGTGAGGGGTAGGCACAATCCTGGACCTGCTGTGTGTTAACAGACAAGGTCTTGTGGGGGATGTGAAGGTTGGAGCCCGTCTGCAGCACAGCGGTCATGAGATCCTGGATTTCTTGATCCTTGCTGAACCATGGAGGGGAGTCAGCAGAACTGCCAGCTTGGACTTCTGGAGGACAGACTTTAACCTCTTTAGGATCATGGCTGAGAGGGTCCCTTGTGAAGTAGTTTTGGAGGGTGTGGGAGCCCAGGAAGGCTGGGAATACTTTAAGGAGGGTATTTTAAAGGTGCAGGAGCTGAACATCCTCAAATCACAGAAGATGAGCAACGGACAGGAGGCTGGACTGGCTGAACAGAGACATTTGGCTGGAACTCAAGAACAAAAGGAAAGTTTACGGTCTCTGGAAGGGTGGGCAAGCTACTTATGATGATTACAGGCATGCAGTGAAGCTGTGCAGGGAGAAAATTAGAAAAGCCAAAGCCCAGCTAAAACTGAACTTGGCCACTAAAGTAAAGGAAAACAGTAAATATTTCTGTAAATACATCAACAGTAAGAGGAAGGCTAGGGAGAATCTCCATCCCTTGCTGGATGCTGAGGGCAACTTGGTGACCAAAGATCAGGACAAGGCTGAGGTGCTTAATGCCTTCTTTCTCTCAGTCTTTAATAGTAAGACTTGTTACTCCCTGGGAACACAGCCCCCTGCACTGGTAGATAGGGATGAAGAACAGAATAGGCCATGCACAATCCATGATGAGATGGTTTTGGACCTGCTCCAAGAGCTGGATGCTCACAAGTCCATGGGGCCGGATGGATTGCACTCTAGGGTGCTGAGGGAGTTGGTGGATGTGGTTGCCAAGCCACTCTCAATCATTCTTCAGCAGTCCTGGCTAACTGGGGATGTCCCAGGGGATTGGAGACTGGCAAATGTGACGTCAATCTTCAAAAAGGGCCGGAAAGATGATCCTGGTAACCACACACCTCTCAGTTTTACCTCGGTGCCCGGGGAGGTTATGGAACGGATAATCTCAGGAGCCATCATGGACAATTAAAGGTCAAGCAGGGGATCAGCATGGGTTTATGAATGGTAGATCTTGTTTGACAAACCTGATTTTGTTCTATGACAAGGAGACCCGCTTAGTGGATGAAGGTAAGGCTGTCGATGTGGTCTACCTGGGCTTCAGTAAAGCCTTTTGACACTGTTCCCCACAACATCCTCATGGAGAAGCTGGCTGCCCACGGTTTGGATGGGCGTACGCTCTGCTGGCTGGATGCTGGGCCAAAAGAGTTGTGACCAATGGAGTTAAATCCAGTTGGCTCCTGGTCACCAGCGGTGTTCCTCAGGGCTCAGTGCTGGGGCTGCCTCTATTTAACATCTTTATTAACGATCTTGATGAGGGGATTGGGTGCAAGTAAGTTTGCAGATGACACCAGTATGGGAGGGAAAATTGATCTGTCCGAGGGGAGAAAGGCACTACAGAGGAACTTGGACAGATTGGATCGATGGCCAAGGCAAACTGTTTGATTTCAATAGGGCCAAGTGTCAGGTCCTGCATTTTGCTCACAACAACCCCAGGCAACCCTACAGGCTTGGGGAGGAGTGGCTGCAAAGCTGCCTGATGGAGAGGGACCTTGGTGTTCTGATGGGCTGAATATGAGCCAGCACTGTGCCCAGGTGGCCAAGAAGGCCAATGGCATCCTGGCTGGTATCAGGAATGGAGTGGCGAGCAGGACCAGGGAAGTCATCCTACCCCTGTACTCGGCACTAGTGAGGCCTCACCTCGAGTGCTGCGTTCAGTTTTGGGCACCTCAGTACAGAAAGGACACAGAGGTGCTGCAGCGGGGCCGGAGAAGGACAACAAGGCTGGGGAAGGGCTTGGAGAATATGGCCTGCAAGGAGAGACTGAAGGAACTGGGGATGTTCAAGCTGGGGAAGAGAAGGCTGAGGGGAGATCCTACTGCTCTCTGCCAGTACCTGAAAGGTGCTTACAGCAGAGCAGGGCTGGTCTCTTCTCATTGCTGACAGCTGACAGGACGAGGGGAAATGGCCTCAAGTTGCACCAGGGTAAGTTTAGGTTGGGTATCAGGAGACACTTCTTTACAGAAGGGGTTGTTGAGCACTGCAATGGGCTGCACAGGGAGGTGGTTGAGTCACCGACCGTTTGGATGTGTTTAAAAACCGTTTGGATGTGGTGCTCAGGACATGATTTAGCAGAGGGCTGTTAGAGTTAGGGTAGGATGGTTGGGCTGTGGTTGGACTCCATGATCTTTAAGGTCTTCTCCAACCTGAGCAATTCTATGATTCTATGATTCTATGCACTCAAACTATGTATGCATAGAACTTACAGGGTGCACACACACACGCGTAGAAACCCAGTCACACTGCTTCTTCCTTGCTGAGCCCGAGGAAATTTAAAACCTACTCAAAAGTGAAATAACCAGGCTCTGGAAAGCAAAAGCAATATAAGAGAGAGGAATATAAGAGAGTCATTGTTCACATTACAATCCACTTATCACGTTACATCACTTATTCTTTCACATACACACATTTATCAAAGGAAGTGACAGCTACAGAGAGTAAAGTGGCAACAAAGATAAAGAGTCGTTTAGAAAGGACTTATGGAAAACAAATCTGAAGAAAAAAATAAAAAAAGAAAGTCCAGTTGACTGAGATTACAATAAGTCTGTGCACATAATACAGGGACATTTTCAGAGCCAAATGGACATGGTCCATGTGAGAATCTTCAACCTAAAACACATTTAAAGAAATACTTGCATTGTTCTAGCAAAAGAGCTGCAGTTCTCTGCAGGATTGCTTCCTTTCACATGTATAGCTCTGCAATAGCCCAATAGGCTCCTCACTGCAGAAATGAGCTTTCCTCTACATCAGAGGCATTAGGTGCAGGATGCTCCAGAGCAGCAACAGAAGTGGTTTAGTGGGCGGTGGTGATGGTTTGGTGGTTGGACTTGATGGTATTAGAGGTCTTCTCCAACTTTAGTGACTCTTACCAATCTGTGGGTGGGCATGATGCTAGTCCTTCCAATATCTGAAGGGAGCGTATAAACAGGAGGGAGAATGGTTGTTTACAAGGGTGGATAGTGACGGACAAAGGGGAATGGTTTTAAACTGAGATGTTGCTCTGGGCAGCCTGGTCTGCTGGTTGGCGACCCTGCCCATGGCAGGGGGGTTGAAACCAGATGATCATTGTGGTCCTTTTCAACCCAGGCTATTCTACGATCTGTGATTCTGATGAGCTGACTCTTGGACTTCATGATCTTAGAGGTCTTCTCTAACCTTACTGATTCTGTAACATATGAAAAGTATCAGAGCATCTCTCTTACGTATTGTTCAGGCAGTGCAATAAAAAAACCCGAGAGAACCACTCATTGTGGCCTGCACGGCTGTGTACACGTTAAGAATTCATTATGCTTTCCTGCACGTTGCTAAATAGCCACATAACCCATGTGAGCACATGCCAGTCAGTGCTCAGGAATGGGCAGGCTTACTAAAAAACTCCCCAGACCAGGTAATTCACTGTCTTGGTTTCAGCTGAGACAGTGTCAAGAGCACACCGATGTTCTGGTTGTAGTTGAGTGATGGGAGTGTGCCCAAGGCCAGGACGCTCAGCAGGGAAAAGCTGCTGCAGTGATGAGCTGTGAGAGAAGGGGGTTATTCCATACAACGGGCATCATGCAGAAGCCTATCAGGCTGAGCACTTGGAGATGTAGGATTTGGAAGACAAGCTGCAGCCAGTTTACCTGCAGAACGGCCATTCACACAGTTCCAAAAAGGAGTCCAAATAAAGCAGAGATCAGCTCAGCTGCAATTACACCTGTAAGCTTTGTTCCTCTGCAGATAAGAAAGAGCAGATAGCTGTAACCCACCATGTTTTTCAAGCTGCTGAAAGCAATTCCTTCCGTAAAAGCAGGGTGGGTTATTTTTTTAACCAACGTGGCACTCCTAGAGGTCACCCTTTTATTACTTTCCAAAGAACTGTGATCAAATTCCACCAGTCGTGCAAATGTGGCAAGGAGGTAAACACTGTAAACAAGTTCTCTTTAATATCACCCAGGAAAACGCATCAGTAACCGGCTCACAACTCCCGAGCTGCCACCAAGGCGGGCGCGCGGCTGTACAACGCAGCCAGCGTTAGCAAGCGGCACATCGGGATGCTGCGAGGTTTGTCATTTTGTTGTTATCGTTATCAGAGAAGCGCAGAAGCAGATGCAGAAGTCTGAAAACAGCAAAAGGAAAGAAGGGAGGGCTGATCGCACGGCCGGCAGAACAGCAGAGCGAGGTCAGGTGCTGGCTTGGCCGCCCGGGCAGCGCTCAGAGCCCCGCGAGAGGGAAGGGAAGCATCGGAGAGCATTGGGAAGCAGGGTTTGATTGCGGGCGGCCCTGCGCGGAGCCGGGGCTGCTTCCAGCGGCTGGGTGCGCTTTCCCAACTATGAAAACACCCCAAATCGCAGCCAGAGCGAGAAGAATTCGGGGGATTTTTAAGGCACAGACGGACACACACACGGGGGCAAGGACAACGGGTGGGTGGCGATGGACGCGGAGCGGCGGCGCGGAGCCCCGCTCGCCCCGTGCCGGCACGCGTGGCACCGCCGGCGGCTCGCAGCCGATGCCCCTCCGCGTCCAACCGACCTCCCGAAGGGCCGCCCCGCCCGCACTTACCCTCGCATTGGTAACCGGCCAGCCCCCAGATGAAATCGGTGCAGTAGTGGCAGAAGGTGGGCTTGGTGAGGGTCACCCTGCGGAAGCTGTGACCCGGCGGGATGGCGGACGACGAGGAGGACGACGACGAAGACGAGACGCGGCCCCGCCCGCTCATCACTGGGCTAGAGGCCGGGCTGCCGCTAAGAAGCGAGCGAGCCCCGTCCGCCATGCCCGCTCCTGGACGCACGGCAGCGGCCGCGGCAACAGCCGCCGCTCGGCTCGCTTCCGCCCGGAGCGGCGGCGGCGGCGGCAGCGGGGGGGCGGGAGGCGGAGGGTGGCGGGCGGAGGCGTCGCCGCGCTGGGCCTCGCGGAGCGGAGCTGTGCTGCCCCCTGCCGGCCGCCAGGCAGCGCCTGCGACGGGACCTGCCGGGAAACTTTGGATAAGCCGAGCAGCGGGTTTTATCCACGCGTTGCTCTTCTTCCCTGCCTCTGAAACGTTTCCTTTTATATTGCTGTTAAACAGCAGGTTCGAGCGGGCTCCGGAGAAGGTCATGAGGTTCAAAATATCCAGGAGCAAGGTGTTGTTGCAACAATCCCTGCTACCGATATCAGCCAGGTGATGTAAGGATGGAGCTTGGCCCTCCCAAAAAAAGTCCTGGCGTTACGGGGGGCAGCTGGACATGTGCCTCGCAGCCCAGAAAGCCAACCATACCTTGGGCTGCATCAAAAGAAGTGTGGCCAGCAGGGCGAGGGAGAACCTGCCCATCCACTCTGTGCTGGTGAGAGCTCACCTGGAGCATTGCATGGGGAGTCCTCAGAACAGGAGAGACGTGGGGCTGCTGGAGCGTGTCCAGAGGAAGGCCACAGAAACGATCCACAGGGTGGAACAGCTCCCCTACGAGGACAGGCTGAGAGATGGGGCTGTGCAGCATGGAGAAGGGGAAGAGCATTGATAAACTGGAGTAAGTTCGGTGGAGAACTACCAGGATGCTTGGGGCTGGAGCACTTATCCTGGCAGGAAAGGTGAAGGAACAGGAACTGCTCATCCTTCAAAGGGTCCTCGTGGAAGTTCCCTATCGATAGTGAGGCTTCTGAGGAGATTTAGCAAGGCTCTTTACAGTGATGTGTGCTGGGAGGACAAGAGAAAATAGGGCTAATTTCAAACAAAAGGCTCTCAGTCTGGATATAAGAACAAACCTTCCCTCTGCGAAGACATTCCATCAGAGGAGCGGGTTATCTGCAGAGCTTATGCCCTGTTTTTGGAACTTTTCAAGACATGGGCAAACTGGTTTGACCTCATTTGCAAGGTCACGAATTAGAGTAGGAGAGAGCTCCGATGATCCTGGGATCCTGTTTTTCAGAATGTTACACTCAGCCATTTGAAATCTGAATGGAGCTCAGTACACATGCAAGCACCATCTCTTAGGGGTATGGCTATGTTGTCATTTGCTATCAGCTAATGTAGTTCCTCAGGTTTTAACTCTGTGTATACCAGACATTCACACAGGCCACTTGAATTCAGAGAAACCACAGATATGATTAAATTCCAGTTGAACATGGAGAAGGGGAACCAAGACTAACAGAGTCTGTGCAGCCTGACATCTGCATGCCTTGACCCCTTCTTACTGTATTTCTGTGCTTTCAAACAAGCTGAGTATGACTGTATCAGAAAGTTAATCTTTGACAGCAATTCCAACATTCATTAAAAAAGAAAAAGAAAAAAAGAAAAAAAAGTTGCATTTAGATTAGAAGTAGCAGTAGTATTTTTTAGATGGAATTTAGATGTGCTGTTTGCCAGGTTTGTTCTTTGGGACTTTGTTCCTCATTCAGGAGCGGAAACCCTTTCCCTATTTGCTCAACCCATGTCATTTTACACCCACCTACATACAGACACCTCTTCTTTTTTTTTTTTCAAGACCTTGTCTACAGAGCATCCCGCCTCTCCCATTCCGCTAGCCTGTCCTGCATTTCTCTTTCCCATGGATTTTGCACTTTAACAGTCTTTTGTACTGATCAAAGGACAGAGACTCAGGAGTTGGGAAGCTGAAGCTCCTGTGAACAACTCTTTCCTGTGATCAGGGAAATAACACTGAGCTGCATCAGAACTTGGCCCCAACTCAAAAGCTTGGGGAGGTAATTAACACATCTTTTTATAGAAATGTGGAAATCCATTTAGGGAACAGCAATTCAAATATGTTACCATTGCAGGATTTTCAGTTTCTGTGCTAGAAGCCACCTGTAGAATGCTAGTTTTTATCTAAATATTTAAATGACCAAATAAGATTTTGGATAGTTTTTCATGTCAAACTCCTCAGACACATATTTAAATGCTGTAACACGTAGGTATTTATGGCTTACATTTGTCGTGTTTTAACTTCCATTCTGTTTCCTGAGAAGGCAGCCTAACCAGTCAAAACAACCTAAAGCATTTAATTGTCCTCAGCCACGTCTGTTTCCACCTTTGCTGCCAGCAGCCATGGATCCTGGCAGCATTTGAAGGGCAGCCATTCTTTCCTTTTCACATGTACAACGAGGACACAGTCCTCAACAGCTGAGAAGAGTAAGGTAAGGAATTATTACCAGAGCTGTCACACTGATGAACATGATAGCCCTCTAGAGGGATCTGTTATCAGCTCCTGACTCAGAGCTTGATCCTCTGAACTGCAATGTTTAACTGCAAAATTTCTATCACCTTTATATTTGCACTTAGGGTCCTCATCCAAAAAGAGAATAATGAAGTAGATGGAAGCAATTACAGCTTTTTTTTTTTTTTTTTTCTATCAGGGTGTCTTTTATAAGCAAGGCATATACTGATCTTCATTAAATAAATAAATAGATAAATAAATAAATAAAAACTGTTTGGTATCCAAACTCTTTCAGAGGAAGAAACCACAGTTTTCCAGGGTCAGAGAAGATGGTGCTGTATGCAGCTAGCACGAGTGTCCATGCTCGGACGACTGTGGGGATCTATGCAGCTAAAAGAATGAAGGCAGTGTCAAAGAAGCGTCAAAGCAAAAACCCAGCCAGAAACAGTTTGTCTGAGGTCGCTGGATCATAGCAAAGCATGGAAAACGGATGCTATCAGTCAAGGTCACACTTGTAATTTCAGTTGTGGTACTGCTCATCTTCTGCAGTTCTGCTAGAACAGAATTATCACCAGTTTCACGCAGCAGTGCATTTCATATTTATATTTATTTCCATGGAAACAACAACAGGTACAAAGAGCACAATAATACTATTTGATAGAGCAAATTCTCAGCTTTACAGAAAACTGTTTTTCTGCATCAGCTGAATCATGTGGAGGAACTGATCAGGACACTCTTCGTTTTGTGGTATGACAGCTGTACATGGCTGTCTGGAGCACGGCTTGTATTTCACACTGCTGTCACCACTGCTGAAACACACCACCCAGCCCTCACTGTGCTCACATTTACTGTTTGGGCTCCGTAAATGTTCAGCAAGCATTGATGAATGTCAGTGGGTGCCATTTTTTCTGCATGAAGGAATGCAGTGACACAACTTTGCTCCGTCCACACTTCCATGCCAGACAACAGTCTGTTCGACTGCCCCTTTGCTGCCATCTTCACAGAACAACAGCATGAAATGGGATGTTGGTGGGAAAGTTCAGTCTCTGCTGCCTCATCTCCAACATCACCTTCGGATGTCATGGGCCAACAAAACAGGAGGTATTACTTTTGGAGCAGCAGCTGTTGTACTTTTTTTTTTTTTTTAAATTAAAGAAGTGCCACACACAAATGAAAAGAAGCAACGTTCTAAAAGTGTCAATTTTCCATGTTTTGACAGGATTAGCAAAAAAGATCAAAATGTAATTCTTCTGCAAATATCTTGCACTTTCTTTAATACTCAGGAAAGCATTTTGCAGCACTTAGCATTCTATAATGCCAAAAAGCTCCAGTGATAAAACTCTAGGTGTGGTCAAGAAAAAAATCCTTCATTTTTCTAAGACTCTTGGCTTGGTAGAGGTGTATTCTGTAACTCGTTCCAGCTTTGCAGCTAGACCTCCTGAACTCCTGTAACCTCATTCAACTCTTCACATCTAGTGAGAGGAAGCATTTCAACAGGAAGAAGGCCTTTGAATACAACTCAGAATTGCAGGTTCTGGTACGTTACTCCCATTTTAAGAGTAGGATTAGATAAATCTGATGTTCTGTCAACATGAAATCATATTTTTATTCTTTAAATAATAGAGTAAATTGTGTCTGTGCTTTCTTGACAGGCAGAATAATGAAATCCAGTTACCCAACACTTTTATGAAACAAGTTCATGTTTTATGAAGCAAAACTGTAAGCAAGCTTCAAAGAACTGACACTAAATAACCAGGGTAGAGCCAGGCACAGGGAAGATCGCATAAATGCATTTGACATCAAAGAGAATCAAGATTGCCAGTCCTTGTGATTATAACTTTCGATGAAGAAGCAGGACCAAGTGCAGCAACCTAAAAGAGGTAGAGAGAACTTCTTGAAAAAACATGAATTCTCTTGGCTTTCCCATTTCATTGTTCACTGGGAGAAATCCAAACACCTTCCTCCACTCACAGAACAGAGGTAGAGACTGTAAGCATCCCAAATGTCGGGTGTGCTTATCAAATTGCTATTTCTCCATGAAGTTTTATTTACATATTGGTGAGGTGTGATGTCCACTGGTGCAGCTGTCTCACAGAGGACTTGCGAGCAAAAGTCCTTCTAAGCTTAATCATAGAGTCACAGAACAGCCTGAGTTGGAAGGGACGCACAAGTGTCATCGAGTCCAACTCCTGGCCCTGCACAGGACCACCAATATTGAAACACTATGGCTGAGAGCATTGTCCAAACTCTGAGAGCATTCTCTAGCTTGGACAGACTGGGTGCCAAAACCACTTCCCTGGGGAGCCTATTCCAAGTGCCAGACCACCTTCTTTTCCAAATACCCAACCTGAACCTTCCCTCTCCTCTGGGGCTCCATGAAGAAGAGATGCCACTTGTTCATGAGGGCTAGGGGTGGGAAAAGAAGGGTGCACATAACCATCAATGGTCACCAAAAGGATTGTTGGTTGTTGGGTGGTCTGCCACATGAGCTTAGCTGGATCTGTTGTATTGCAGAGTTTTGAGAGTTTTGTTTTCTGAATTTCTTTCCTAGCCACTGAAATGCATAACATGAAGTATCTGTGCAGGTGGAGCAGTAATGTTTAGAATAATCTGCAGCTTCGTCAGACAAAGAGTTTTAAATACAGAGCTTTGAATCTGTTCTCCTCCGGCAAGCCAAGAGGAAGGAAGAGCTATGGGGTTTTAGGTTTGGTCCGATTTGCTTGGCTTTACATTAATGAGCACGGCAACATTTGGAATCTGAGGAATAATTCAGTAATAATCACTTACATATGAGCTGCTAAGGGGGAGGGTGCAAAGAAAACAGACAAACTCTTCCCTGAATTGTCCAGTGATAGGACAAGAGTCAGTAGGCACAAACTGAAACATAGGAAGTTCTGTCTCTGCAGAGACCTGAGAGCAGCCTTTCAGTATCTGAGGGTGGAATATAAGAAAGAAGGCAGATTCTTTAGCAGAGTCTGTTGTGACAGGACAAGGGGAAATTATTTCAAACTAGAAGAGAAATTAAGACTGGAGCTTTTTATAAGGGTGGCTAGACACTGGCACAGGCTGCCCAGAAAGGTGGTGGAAGCCTCATTCCTGGAGGCATTCAGAGTCAGGCTGGACAAGGCTCAGAGCACCTGATGGAGCTGCGCGTGTCCCTGTTCATTGCAGGGGAAGTGAACTGGGTGACTTTTCACGGTGCTTTCCAGCTCAAATGGTTATGTGATTTCCAGGCAGGAGAAGTTTCAGATTTGTAGCTTCTTCACCTCTCCATACTTTCAGTTGTTGGTGTCTGAAACAAAAGCAAATCCTGGTCATTTAAACGAGATAGCAAGTTTAATACTGAGGACAGACATTTTCTATCCCCACACACTTCACAGGCACCAATAGCAAAAAAAAAAACAAACAAACCTCACAACTGGAGAGATCAGGAAAATATTCCTTCATACATTCTACTGATTGCAGTGGCGAGCAAAATGGAAACGCAGCTCTCAGATCTACACTGAAAGGATTACCAGTACAGAGCTAGTATCTAATTAGTTCTCTTTTTGCTTTGTAGTAGCTTGTAGTAGCTTTCTTCCAGACAAGAAAGCTTTTAAGGCAATTACACTAACCTCACTAGAAATAAAATAACTGTCCACGAGCAGGAGAAGCAAAAGCACGGATGTGGTAACTTTGGGAACAGTTTCAGTTTATGCTGGTAAGACTGTTGGTATCCATTTTTTTATTGTATTCATTACAAAGGCAAATTAAGAGATTGCAGCTTTTCAGGTATATGTTAAAATAAACATTTTGTCTGTCCTCTTGTATGCCACAGAATTATTTTTCAGTATATACCGCATATACAGCACTCCACATTTAGATATAGTGACTTAAGTCAGAAGGAAGTGCTATTTGCTTCAGCTGATGCACACCCACCTTCTGTGGGGAAAAACCTACCGAGACTACATAATTCAGCTTAATTAAAAAAAAAAAAAAAAGTCATTATATACAGCCTGATTAAAGAATCTACCAAAAATGAAGGGGCACACATCACAAGCAGACAGAACTGCAGAACTCATGCCATATTTTATCATTTACGTTTCTTGCTTTTTCAGAAACATCTCTGGTTCTTCTTACAAAATGGCTATTCCTAAATGATAAGATATATCACAGAAAAAAGCATGCAACAGCATAGAAAAGTCAGGAGATTAAAGTTTTATTCCCAGTCTTCTAGCCAATGTGATGATGAGACAAGCAAGGCACTTGTGCTACAGATTGACTACTTTTTAACATTTAAGATCTTATTTCCTGCTCTGGAAATAAGTTTGGAATACTTGCTGATACAAGTAACTTCCTGACAGAGTTAAGCGAGGGAAAAACAACAACAGCAACAACCAACCAAACAAGATAACTAAACAACCTAGCATTTAATATATTTGCTGTGAGGGATTGCTAACTGAATTTATTTAAACATGTTTTGTCTATGGACCTAGGGAACATAAGTAATTCTTATGAATGGAATAGCTAACCGTGCATTTTGAGCTGCCAAGTATGCAGAAATACCCACGTGAATAGCAGCTTACTATTTCTGCTTGGTAAGACTTGAGAATCCAACTGGAATTGGAAAATAAAGATGTTTTGTTTGGAACATGATTCTTCTGAGATGAATCGTGAGGAATCTGCATAGCTGATAATGGTCTTTCTTTCTTAAATTGAAACACACTCTAGACAGACCAACATGAGCGTGCATTGTGCTGGCTGGTAAAATAACTTCTTACTTTAACTTAAAAGTTCTCAGCCAAAGATTTACACACTCAATAACTGAAACAGGATATTTTTTTAGCAGACCAAAGCTCTCTTCCTCCCCTCCCCCTCCCCTTTTTTTTGTCCTTTTTGCATATCTTCTGGGTTCCTCAATGAATCTCACTAAAATGAGTTCTGCACAGTGCAGTCCAGACTTGACTTAGAGTAAGATGCATACACTGACCATTAGCAAGAACATTATTTCACTGACTAATTTAGGATAGGAGAGCTCTCACCAGAGAGGCATCAACAGGCTCCCAGTGTAGTGGGCACAGCCCCAGGCCGCTTGAATTAAGAAGCATTTGGGCAATTCTGTCAGACAGATACTGGGCTTGGATTCTGGGTGGTCCTGTGTGAATCCAGGGGTTGGATTCAATGATCTCTGTGAGTCTCTTTCAACTTGGGATATTCTGTGATTCTATGATCCTAAGTGCTTTAAAGATCAAATACACATTGAGTTGTTGCTGAAATTAGGCAATTTCTAAATTAGTTTCAGATGAAAAAAAAAAAAAAACAAACCAAAAAACAAAAACAGCCTTCAATATTTCTCTTTCATTGTGTTAGCATTATGTTTAGGTTGAGAAGGCAGACTTCAGAGTGAGATTTTTGGGTGGCTGGTTTGTGAGTGTACCCATAGGAGAAAGAATCTGAAATGAGGGTGTTATATTAAGGCGTAGCAAATACTCCTTTGTGAACTTCCATCTGAATGCTTAATCCAGAACTAAGGGTCTGCAGCTTGAAAGAGTTTTTTTGCAAAGGCACCAAGCTAAATATTGCCAGTGTAATTTTTAGGGTGGAGCAGTATCAGCCAGATGGGACTCTAGTCTGGGATAGCCTGGTTGAGTCGTTCTCCAAATAACACATTTACAAACTCTCCAGTATGAACTGCGTTCAGGAAGTGGGCATTTAAAAGAAGGTCAGCCTTATATTGATAAATATTGACAGCACCAAGGAATTAAAGCTGCTTGTGCGCAGGAAATGTGATCAGAATACAATAGATTTTCAATGGTTTTGTCAATGAAGATATTGCACCCGAAAAATCGAAGTGAATGGGATTTCCCTGTTTGAAATGAAGCCTTCAGTGCTTGGTAGCATTCAAGTTAACATTTCACAGTAAGTCCCATTGAGTTGTTTGTTTTCTGCATGACCACAGCTGTGGAAAATGAGGCAATCTGTTCACTGAACAAGCAAACAATAATGGAGGTTCACAGAGCATTAGCAGAGGATTATTCACTCTGGTGGCACCTACGTGTTGCACTAAGAAAGAGGATGAAAATCTGTTTTTCTATCACCCTCCATACTTCAGAGAGATTTGTGAGATTTATTTCCGGATGCTCCCTTTTCCTCCTCCTCTTCCTTCTGCAGAAGATAATAGCAAGATCCTAGCACTTCCTGGCTTTACTTCTGCCTGTTCTGGAAGAAAACCTCTAGTACCTTCTGCTACTACTGAGTAATTGGTCTGATAGTAAAAATTATACTTTGTAAACAAGTGCTGTATGAGCACTGAAATTAATGACAGCTGGTGGACTAAATACGCCCACAGATTAGTGACTCTTAAGGAAAATGAAATATTCGTTTTCTGCTGCTGTCTTCGTATCTTTCATTAATAATGCAGTAGCCCTTACTTGTTATTAGAATAAGACTGTAAATGCTCCATTTAATATTATCCACAGTGAGCCCAAAGAAAAAATGTTAACGCAGAGCCTTTGCTAAGGTTACAAGACATGTGCAGATGGTTTTTTTTTCCTTCCCCCTCAGAAATTAGCAACCATGGATACACAAAGGAGAGCACTGTCCTGTCCACTCACCAAAGTCTTGAGTTGTTTCAGGGGTGCTGGTGTGCCAAGACACTGGGAAAGACAGTTCTTTTCCTCCTCATTTGTTCCTCAAGTGCTCTTCACTTCCCAAATTTTGCACATAAGTCTACAAAGTGAGTGTCTCACCGCAGGAGAAAAGTGTCATTTGAACAGTCTGCAAAAGGGAAAAGTGACAGCGTGCCTCAGCGGGCCGAAATGACAACAGCTCCACTTGAAGCTGCACATTTGCAGCAGTGCGGATCTGACCAGGCTCAACCATAGGCTGCAAGTTCCCAGTCAGGGAAAAACTAGTTCAGTGATTGTGGAATTAATTTCTCTGAACATTTTACAGCATTTATTCCTAGTATATTAACGCTTGCGGAATCTATGGGGAAGTTTATCCTTCTTTCTTTGAGAACCCTGTGATTTATTTACGAATGGCTTCTGGCCCATTTTTCTACCAGTGACCACCATGAATTTCAGCACATTTTCTTTTTGACCTAGGTTCCTTTCTTTTCTAACATATTTTTATTCTCAAAGCATTTTCTCGTGAATTGCTCTCACACTCTACATTTGGAAGACCATTTCAAAATGCTTAGTTTTTATACAATCTTAAAGCAACTGACTTCACAATTACCTTAATTCAATTGCAGATGATTCTGAAATCATCCTTGTGCTCTACAGAAAAGCTTCACACTCTGTATCAAACTAATTTTCCATAATTTCTACCAGAGCTTCCATCCCAGTTGATCAGAGCAATGCGGCAGTAATCCAACAGTATTATACTCTGTAGTAATGTTTCTCTGCAAAGCAGAAGTTATTCTCAGATTTGGGGTGAGGCTCTCACCTCTGTCCAGAACTCAGGATTACTGGAGCCCTTCCTGGGAAAATCCGTTTTGGATACAGAGAAGCTATTACAAATTCATTAATCCAGAATAGGTAGGCTTTACACTTCCTCTGGAGTCTCAGGGAGTCTTCTCTTTTCATAAGTAGAGTTCTACTCACTTACTGGTAAACTCAGTTATTTCCCAGACATTGGGCAGAATAATTTCCCCACTGTTTTAAAAGACTACATTGTTGTTTTTACACAAATGCAAGGCATTTTAGAAACGATGTGCAAGTTTCAAAAAAAGTATCTCTGAAAAAATCTGCATCTAATATTTTGATGGGATGGAGGTAAGATTAATGTGGCGTGCATCATTCTCACTGCTTACACATCCTGAAGTTAAGCATCTGAAGTAAAGCCCATCCTCACAAGATCTGCCCAAAGTGCTGAACTTCACCAGAATACATGATGTCAGAGATTAAACTCATACTGAGCTAACTGCAAATAATCAAGAATATCAACATTTACATGTTGTATATGTGAATTGAAAACAGCTGAGATTGGACACTTAATGTATGGCACAGGGGTCTGTGCTCCAAAGATTCTTTACCAACATTCTGCATTACTTTAATTCTAGTCTTCCTTCATCCCCTTTCATTTTATAAGATAAATAACATCTCTTGCCAGGGTCCCTCAGCAAGGTTACTTCAGTGCAACTGCAATACAAACTAATACCAGCACAGATCCAGCCTAACTGTGTACACTGCATGAACACTAACATATAAATAATAAATTTATATTTGAGGAGGGTTTGTTTTAGAGTGAGCGTGCTCAAGAATCTAGTCCAGGTAAAAATCCAGCTATGCAGAGAAAGACAGCAAATAGTTCTGCATTTACTGCAAATTGTATCGTTGCTCTTAACAGAGACAGGACTTGTGCTTACATAACGTACACAGATTTTTTTTTTCTGATGCTCGGTACAGTGACTACAATCTCATCAGAGGTTATCCGTTTCTGAAGGAATTCTGCAAAAGTAATACACAGAGTCTGGTTTTAACAGCATAATGCTGGCAGTCACGTTGTCCCTTTCTCACCTCCTTTTTCTTCAGTTCCAGTGTCAGGATGGAACAAATGCTTGTATTCCACAAGAGTGCTGAGGGAGTTCTTTGACATTCCACCTATGAACTTGAGCTGGGAAGTAAAATCACAATCTGAACTCTGTGTTATTGCCCCCCAGCTGTCAGTGAGATACAAAGCCCCTGCTAAACACCATTTAACCGACAGATGGCATAAGTTAAATCTTTGTTTTGGTTCTGAAGCTAAAGTGATGTTCAATAAGCGTTGACCAGTTAAATGGAGAATCATTTAAAGTAAAGCACTTAAGAAAATCACTGCTATGATCAGAAACAAATTATAATGCATTTATTAAAATATGCTGGCTACACAGTTTCCTTTAGAGGATGCACAGTCATCTGACTGAAGACTGAGAAGCAGCTGGCAGGCCATCACTTATTTAAATTCCCAGAACTCCCTTTGGTATTTCTAACAGGATTTCTGAGAGACTCTAGGTTCTCACTTTTCAGAGTTGTACTAGCATTGCACAGCAACAATTCAGACAGCTTAAAATGATGTATTACATAAATATGAGCGCGATTTCCTTCACAAGCAGCTATAAAAATCCTATTCTCCATAACCTGCAAACTTCCACCTCAGCAGCTCTCAAGCTCTGCCTCACACGTGGTTTCCTGGGGTACTAATGAGAGCTGGATATATTTGAAAATATTAACTCATATCAATATCAACTCAGAACTCACAGAACGTAGTATGTAATATGATAAACCTTTAGATGCTGCCTGGGAGAAACACAGCACTCTGGAACAAACCAATTTGGTCCATTTCAGAAAGCTGAGACAAGCTGGAGGATGCACCTTTATAGCGCTACTGATGGACACTTTTTTCAGATGACTACACTGAAAGGTCAACAGTTCCTGGATCCTCCAGGCTGACAAGCTCTAAATTACTGTCTCCCTTATCCCAGTCTTAGCCTAGTTTGAAACAGGTGGCAGCAGTCAGAGGATTGATGCAACCTGAGTGATCAGCTGAGGCTGTGGGTGGAATCAGCACAACACAGAAATCCGCTAAATGCTTTATGCAAAGGCTTTCAAGCTGTAATGAGCTGAAAGCTCCCCCGTGAGAACCCCACTTATTTGTAACTTCTTGACAGGATAAGAACAAATGAGATAAGTTTACAGGTGTGACAGTGAAGTCATAGGACCATACAGTGATTTGGGTTGAAAGCGACCCTATGGATCCTATAGTTCCACCTCTGACTAGACCAGCTTGCTCAAAGCCCCATCCAACCTCATCTTCCTAATGTCCTAATCTAAATCTATCCTCTTTTAATTTAAAATCATTATACATAGTCCTTTCACTACATTCCCTGATAATGTGTCCCCATCTTTCCTCTAGGCCCATACTAGAAGGCATCCATGATGTCTATCCAGAGCCTTCTCTTCACTAGGCTGCACAGTCACAGCTCTTTCAGCCTATACTTACAGGAGTGGTGTTTCAGCCCTCTGATCATCCTTGTGTTCCTCCTCTGGACCTGCCCTAATAGGTCCGTGACTGTCTTATGATGTAGGCCCCAGAGCTGAACACAGCACTAGACTACGTGTTGGGTCTCATGAGGATGGAGTATAGCGGAAGAATTTCCCACCTTGCCCAACCAACCCCTCATCCTTCCATGCAGCACAGTGTACTGGCTTCCTAGGCTGAAATGCACACCGCTAACTCATCTGTTTTTGTCCACCAATCCACCAAATCAGCTTGAAATGGAACAGATATGATACACTCCCTGAGCTCCTAGCACATCACTTGGTGAATACCTTCAGAGAACGCTCTTCTAGAAGCAATTTGAAGTTAGAACAGCCTCTTGTAAATTGATTTGCCCAGTAGTGACAAATTATTAAAGGACAAAGTACTGACACACAGTTCCTCATCTGTTGGGAAATTATTTCATGAAAAACTCTGAAAAACAGGAAGTCACGAGCACTGGGACTCCCAGGATTGCAGTACGAAAAGCATGACACTCCTATTTGTGTCCAGCTTGGGTGCAACAACTGAAGGAAGTCAAGTTGCTTTTTTTTTTTTTTTTTTACTTTTTTTTAACTTCAACCCAGATTCAGTACAATGCACAACCACCCAAGAAAACTGTTGGAGGTCCTTGCAATCTGCTCATAAAACCAAGAATCTATTCCAGTGAATATCTTCCATACAAACAATGGAGTTAACCTACTCACTTCCTAGCAATCTTTGGAGAGAGACAAAACCACAGTCATTAAACTGTCTGAACCACATTACCACCAACTCAACTCTGCTAAGAGGAATAACAGTCCAAACACTCTCTACTGCAAAAGCCAACCTACAATAACCTTCAGAGAGCATTACTATAAACCCTTGAAGGAACAGCCTATCTTTCAATCCCATCACAGTCTCTGTGTCCTTGCACACAACCAGCAATGTTGCAGAGGTGCTGCCTCTGCCTGCACTAAGAAGGCTTCCCTCCCACAGCACGTCTTGGGGCCTCCTGCACATGGAACATTACAAACCTTGGAGATTTTGACTGAGGGAAGTTAGAGCTGACAGATTACTCATTTTTGTTACTGACCTATTTTACTATTTTACTACGCTATTTTACTATGCTTTCTTCCCCACCCAAGAGATCTTAGGCCAATTAGATTTTGCAGCAATTGCTCTGGCATTCTAGGTATGAAGAATTTCATCAATCATTCAAAACTTGGTGTCGAGCATAGGTCTTATAACTCTGTTTTTTTGGAAACAACAACAAAAAACACAGTCCTTTTCTCTGAAAGGATGTGGCCAAAGGGTTATTTCCAGAGTTTATCACAACAAAAGGAAATTATATCATTAATATAATTAAATATGTACAAAAATCAAGAATGCTAACAATTAATGCATCATCTAAAATCCTAAGGAAGGCACTATGAGGTTTCAAAAGTTCTCCAGCTTCTCCTACTACCAAAATCATCACTATTTTGTAGTGTCCTGAGAAAAACATTGGCTTTCTCCTTCTACTGTCAAATTACAACTATGTCTTCATTCTGAAAAACTCAGTTTATTCTATCTCTCCAGCAAAAGGTTGGAAAAGAAGATTATGAATAAATGTCCATCTCCAAATGTCCAAGCCAATCAAATGTTCTCAAAAGTCTTTCCATTATAAAAAAGAGGGAGCATGTACATTATTCCATGAGATATTTATGCCAAACACAAAGCAAGTCAGCCTGCAAAAGATTTTGAGAGATAACTCAAAATACTATATTTTGTAGATGATGGGACATCAGTACAACAGCAATTTTAAGAACAGAGAGACCCTAAGAAACAGAAGTGCACCACTGAAATCAATATCAAGTGTGCCAAAGCGAGGACTGTAGTATTTAGTTAAAAACAAGAATCAGCGTATCTTCTTTGCTAGACCCTGAGATCTTAATATTTATTTTCCCTGGCCTACATGTTCCAACCTGACAGTCTGTAGGCAGGAGGATCTGCCAGTGCAGGTCAGGACGCAGGAAACTACCCCATAAACAATCAGAAGAGCCATCTCTAGCCTTGCACAAGGTGCCAGCAGCCCTTCCCAGCAGAGAACAGTGCTTCTGTTTTTACTCCTTGCGTCACGTCATGCACCTTAGATCTGCTCCTCTCCTGCAATGTCAGCAAGTAGTCCTCTTTTTCTTCACTTCACAAACTTTTTTCAGGGAAAAATAAAACAAAACAACAATAACAACAACAACAAAACACTGCTGGCCATCTGTTTCTCCTGGTGTTTAGGCAGCAAGTCTCCTTGTCACTACTCTCCAAGATGCTCTCCAGAGACAGGTAAGACATCCAAGCTCTTTTCACACATGTAAGGGATGAGTCCATCTAAGCTCTTTTTATCCATGTAAGGCACAAGTCCCATGTGACTGAACAGTGAGCGTGGACAGTGCTCCAAGATACAGTTAAACCACGGGGAATAGCCTGGTCTTCCTTGGATTTAGTTAGCGTCTCAGCTACTCCAGGAACTGAAGCAAGACAAGGATTCAGAACGATGCCTGAGAAACACCCAGCGGGGGCTGGTGTCACTCAACCAATTCTGGAACCGAAGTGAGAGGAGGTTCCAGAAATCCAGAAACCGAGACCAGTAAGGAGGGGCATGTACAAAATGGAGATTTAGACAAGATATTATTTGGAAATCATGATAAAGCTCAGGGCGGTGAGGCCCTTGCGCAGCTGCCCATATCAGCTGTGTTGCCCCATCCCTGGAGCTACTCCTGGCCAGAGCGGATGTCCCCCGAGCTGCTGGGGGACAGCCCTACCGACGGCACGGGGTTGGAACTGGGTGGGCTTTAAGGGCTCTTTGGACTCAAGCAGTTCTGTGATTCTGTGTGTATCTATGGACCCAGAGTGTTATTTCACCTTAACCCACACCAAGTGGATTTGTGAATCTAGGTCAGCCACCCTCACTGCTAGAAGGACACGACAGTGCAACCCCTACAGACCTTTATTTCCCTCTTTCCTCTTTATCTAACACTTCTGTTATAATTAGATGCATTTTAATACGTCTTATTCAAGCTCCAAATGCACCCCCTTGTATCACAGGCATGCCGCACACTTAGAAGGGCCCCACATCGTTCAGCTGAAGGACGCTGCACTCCTGCACCTCCTTCAGGCCTGCCATCACCATGGTGGTCAGCTTGCCAGACGCTGTCAGTACCGACAGCCGGGACAGCGAACCGTTCCCCACATCGCGAGGGCTGCGTTTTCTGTAGACAGCGATCCCGAGAGCACAGCGTCGAGGGGCAGCGGAAATCCACACCCGCCTCATCCACCGGCCGCCACGGCGAGGGCGGGGGGTAGGCGGGAAGCCTTTGAGGGTGCGGGCGGAGCCGGCCTGCCCCCGCCCCATCCCTCCCGAGGCCGTCGGCAGCGGCGGGGAAGCTGCGGCGCTGCGTTCCTCCGAGCTCCCCGGTGAGTGTGGCGCTCGGTGGGGCCGCCGTGCCCGCCCGTCGCCCTCCCGCTTCGCCCGGGGGGGGCGCCGCGAGCCGCCCGCACTTCCTCCGTGCGGCGCCGGGCTCAGCTGCGGGCGGTGGCGGCGCGGATCCGCCCTGGCGGCCAGCGGGCGCGGGGCGGCCATCCTGCGGCCCAGGCCGCGCTGAGGGCGGCTCGCCGCTGCGGCACGGCCGCTTAACGGCGGCGGAGGCTGCGAGCCAGGCGGGTTCGGCCTCGTCTGCTAGCGGGCTAGCTGGGAGGAGAGGGGGCAGGAGGAAGGCTGCGCTCAGGCTGCATTCGCTGCCTGCGGGCGGATCCGCTCCGGCTTTTGGGTTCCGTCTGTCCGCGGTGCTGCTGCCATTGTGCAGACCGGCTCGTTACCAGTAGTAGAGGAAGACCACCCTAGGGACAAATATTAACACTGGGATGTTTATTTTGTAATGCTTGGCTTAAAAGCAATTGTGCTTGGTCAGAATGTCCTAATAAACTTCTGAGGATTGTTGGCTCTTCAAAGGGCAGAGGGAGAATTTAATGCACACATAGTAGGAAGCGCGGCTGACTCTTATGCCCTCTGGGTTTTTGATGTCTGTGAGGAGTTACTTGAAAAATTGTCAGTATTTTACCAATCCCGGGCTTTGTAAGACAGAGAGGATTCCTATTATAGAGCGTTTCAGTATGTGGAGGAGTTCGAACACTTTCTTACAGAGAATGTGCTGCAGATGAATGCTGAACCAAAGACTTCAGGTCTTTTGAACTTCATTTCTAGTCATACAACGTTTTAATTGGACCCCTGCCTCCTCTCTGGTTCCTTTGAATTGAGTGTCAGCCAGTGAATGATGCTCCCCCACTCTGATATTTCAAATAAAGCGTCTCTGGTAATTATGGAAGAGCTGATGCAATAATTGCAGAAAACCATAGGAGATATATTATTGATATTAGTAGTAAATATAGTGGGAAATTTATTTTGCTAGTGTTCTTTAACATCTATTCTCACTGTGGGCTTTTACTGTGTAACAGCTGGAAATTTTCTCCCTACCTGCAATTATGATCTGTGTCAAATTCCTGAAAGGCTTAGAATGGAAGGGTGGTCTCTTTCCCTCATAGAAACAGTGAGAAGGTAAAGATGGTCTTTCTCTCCAGTTTCCCCTGTTTGTATGGATAGAAGATAAGGATTTTTCATGGTTATTGCCTTCAGTGTTGCCTGTGGAGTAGCTACTGCTGTAGCTAGGAACATTTCCTCTAGATATTTGGGATGTTGTCATAGGCATCAGGGACACAGAATAATTTTAGGGCAGGGACTCCAGAAACTTGCAAAATACTCTCTAGTGGGTTTTTTTTTTTTTTTTCTTCTGTTTTTTTTCTGTGGAAATCTGTTCTGAGAAAGCTGATTAGAAATGTGTTGTTGAAACTTCATTTGGTTCCTCTGGGATTGTGGCTAGCAAGCTCTTGTAATGGCTGGCTGGAATTGATGAAATTTTATCAGATACTCAGTTGTTCTGCTGCTTGCATACTGAAACCAAGGGATTTGAAAGTTGGATTTGTCTGCATGAACAGTCAAATAGTTGCTGAGATTCTAAGCTGGAGATGTATTAAAGAGAAATCTCTTGCTGTATTTCCAGAGTGCAATTTGCCATGATCTGAAAAATTAGGACCTGATGGTGCCAGATTTGTTTCACAACATTAATAATTCTTTCATCAGTTCTTCATCCTTCCACCTACCCTTTTGTGATTGTTCTGAAACAGTGGAAGTTCACACAGAAAGACTCCAATGGGTGCAGAGGCAGAAGTTGACAGAACTCAAGTGATGGTTCTGTAATGAGGAGAGGGCTAATTGACAGTACCCCCAATTTGTTTTCCTTCCTCATGCTCATCCTTCCAACCTTCACATGAGGCTTTTGAAACAAAACAAAAACAGTAACAAAATGTTTTTTTAATCCCCCATAACAAAATGCCTTTTTTAATCCCCCATTCTGAAACTGAATTTCAGGCTAAACTTTTCCAGGTGCTTACTGAGCTCTGTATTTCCACTCTCTTGCAGTGCTTCCATGTTAACTTATTGTTAGGAACATGCTTCTGCATGTGCCCCTGGATATATATATATTTTGTACTAACACTGAAAGCTAATTCTTTGTTAAAACTAGTCCATGCTGCATTTATATTAATGAATAGTCTAGGACTGCCAAGATAGGGGAAGTGAGCAGCAAGTTTGTACAGAAGTAGGAAAAAGGTTAAAGTTGCCCTTTAAGGGGAAAAGAAAATATTGAAAGATTCAATTTTCAGCGTACTGTGACCTCAAATAAGATTTCCTTTATTCTTAAGTGTAATGGTGCTTGTTTTTCTACAGGAAAAAAAAAAAAAGAAGTCTAGTTTTAACTGGGGCACTCACCGGAGAGTCTGCTGACACAGCATTCCCTTAACACTCTTGCCTGCTTAATTAGGATCTGGATTTTGTTAACTTCATGGTTAGATTGTGTTCTGGAGGCCATCTGAAGATACTAGATAATGTGTACTTGCCTGGTTGCCTGGATCATCAAAAGCTGGTGAGATGTGTGCATGAGAAATGTTTCAATGATCCCTCGAGCAAAAAGTGTGCTTTCTAAAGTGAGGGAGGAAGAAGTTGCTTTCCAGAAGGATGACTTGAGGGAGTTTAATATCTTGAAACTGGACATATCTAAACTTCCAGCCTGCTTGGAGCTGGAGTTTCTGTAAAAAGACGGAGGCTTGATTTCACAAACACAGTCTCTGAACTAAATCTTCAGATCCTGTGCGTGTACTACTGCACTGCTAACAAAGTGAAATCCTCAGAATGTTTATGATAGCCAGTGAAGTATATCTTTTATAGGAATACACACTTCCCACTGTGCTTGAAGTGTTGCACATTGTGGCTTTGAAAATGTATGCGCTTTCGTGTTGCAGTCAAAGGTTTAGATATCAAGAGGAAGCAATTAAGTCAGCAGTTCAGGGTCTCACTTGTGTTCCAGGACAAAGTTCCTTTAGAGCCTTTAAGTTGAAATGGGCTCCCTGAAATGTTGTGCAAAGTGTTTTAAATAAACTCCATTACAGATTGCTGTATTTTCTTCCAAGGCACAATAACGGCATGGTTTATACCAGCAGAAGAGTTTCTCAGCTGTCAAAAAGTTAGTGGACTTATCTTTAAGGATCTGTGTAGCTATGGACTTCACTGTGCAATGAAGAAACATATTCTTTCTGAGGGCTCTAAGAGTACTCAAGTCTCACTGCTGGTAGTTTACAGCAGGGCAGCACTGCATGGTTCTTATACAGTGGCCTTATCTGTCACAGGTAGAGCAAGTATTAAACAGTAAGAGCTTTTTTAATCAGAACAAGAAACCTGTGTATTTATTGCAGCTGTAGTTGTACTCATCTGTTCTGTGTGCATACAAATGTAATTATAGCTAGATACAGTACAAAACAAGACTCTGCTTGTTCTAGTGGTGGTGTTGAACTTTATCCAAATGCTGGGTTCTTTTTTTTTTTGGTGTTCTATTTTTTTTTTTTTTAATAGATGCCAGGATAACAAAAACATTTTTCTTAAGCAACTTGGATTTTTCAACTGATTCTTTTCTATCACAGAACTATCTGTGTCGTGTCCCCCCCCCCCTTCACACCCAAACTGACTTGAATTGTGAATGGATTTACTTACCGAAGTGTTACTACTGCGGATCCCTGACTCATACTGAAGAGGCTGTCCTTCCATATCAAGCATGGAGACTTCTGCCAACGTGCTTAAAATGTTCTTTGAAGCAGGATAGGTACATACAGAACGTGTTGCAATTCCAACATGACTGAAGTTTCTTGCCTACTTGACCTGATCACAGAACCACGAGGTGTTGTGGGATTAAGGGACCTTGAAGATCATCCAGTTCTAACACGGGCAAGAATGCTTTCCGTGCTCTTCCACTTTCCAGATCTTGATTCATGGGTAAGAAATCTGTAACTTAGGTAAACTGAAAGTTGAGTTGTCGATGCCTTCAATTAGGGCCATTGGTGAGCAGAATATGAAAATGTAAGTAGAGCTGTGTAAATTGCAGACACTTACTTTCTATTAGGGAGGAGAGCAGTAAACGTAGGTTTGAGAAGTGCTCTTCAGCGATACATAATTCTTACTGATGTCAGAAGTGGCATGCTCAATATTGTCTTGATGGATTTACAACTCCGTAATCTGCTGCTCTGTAGCAGCTCCTCTCAGATTTTTTCATCCACATACGCACACAAAATGTCAACCAGCTGAGTAGGCAAAACTAAGGTAAACAACTTGTACTGGCTGGAGAAGGAACAGTTATCACAGCTGTTGGTACACATGGGACAGATGTGATCAGGTTCAGCATAGGTGGTATGTGCTGCTGCAGCTGTGAGTGATCCATATGTCTTTTGCCTTTTCCCAAGAGCGGTCCTGCCAGTTAACCTCTCCTTTCCCCAGTTTTCAGTTGCAAGTTTCTTCATGGATTCCCATAATCCTTGCAGGTCTAAGTCTTCCACCATTGCATTTGGTGGGTTTAACCCGTCTAGTGTCCTGTAAGGTGCCCACTTTAAATTGCCTAATTGGTGATTCTATGCTAACTCATTCCTCCCACTGGTAACAGTCAATTTACTAGCGCCAAGGGAAAATAACTTTTACTAATTGATGTCTACTTTAGTCAGTCAAACCATTAGGTGTTTAATTTTATGAGTTGATGTTTAAAATCTTAGAATCCTGGAACAGCATAGCTCTGAAAGAAGCTTAGATCATGTAGTTCCAATGCCCTCCTCTCAGCAGAGTTGCCAGCCACCAGATCAGCCTTCCCAGTGTCCCATCCAGCCTGGCTTTGAACACCTACAGGTTTGGGGCATCCACAGCTTCTGTGATCAACCTGTCCCAGAATCTCACCACCCTCTGGATGAAGAATTTCCTCCTAATATCTAATCAAAATCTCCCCTCCTTCTGTTTAAAACTGTTCTACCTTGTCCTGTCATTGTCAGACCATGTAAAAACTTGTTCTCCCTCCAGGTTATAAGATGTACTGAAGGCCACAACAAGGTCTTGTTAGAGCCTTCTCCAGGCAGAACAAACCCAGCTCCCTCAACCTTTCTTAGATGACAGGTGCTCTAGCCCTCCTGTTATGATTGTGGCCCTCCTCTGGACCTATTCCAAGAGATCAATGTCTTTCTTGTGCTGCGGGTCCTAGGTTTGTATGCATTACTGCAGGTAAGGCCTCACAAGGGCAGAGCACAGACAGTCACCTCCCTTGCTCTACTGGACACTCTTGTTTTGATGCAGCCCATGATACAGTGGGCCTTTTGGGCTACAAATGTGAACTGTTGGCTCTTCTAAGGCTTTTCACAGGATCACAGAAACAGCAAGGTTGGAAAAGACCTACAAGCTCATGCAGTCCAACCATAGATTTCGTTCATCAGAACCCCCAGGTCATTTTTCCAGGGTTACTCTCTGTGAGTTCTTCTGATCTGTACACATACTTGGGATTGCCCAGACCCAAGTGCAACACCTTGCACTTTGCCTTGTTGGATCTCAGTAAGATCCTGTGGATCCACTTTCCTTGTCTAGGTCCCTTTGAATGGCATGCTTTCCATCTGTTGTGTCAAATGCAGCACTCATCTTGATGTCATCAGAAAACTTGCTGAGAGTACACTTGATCCCTCTGTCTATACCATTGACTAAGATGTTGAAAATTCCCAAGTGGGATACCACTCATCACCTGTATCTACCTGGACATAGAGCCATCCACCACAACCCTCTGGCAGCAAGTATCCAACCAATCCTTTACCCATTAAATAACTATCCAAATCCATACATTTCTAATTTAGAGATAAGAATTTGGTGTGGGATCGTATTGAAGGCTTTGCACAAGTCTAGATAGGTGACATCAGTTGCTCTTCCTTTGTCCACTGATGCTGTCGCTCCATCATTGGAGGCCTCCAGGTAGATGAGACACAATCTGACCTTGGTGAAGCCATGCTGGTTGTCCCAGATTATCCCTGTATTGTCTTATTGTAGCTTCCACGATTTTCTCAAGCAGAGTGGTGAGGCTTACCAGCCTGTATTTCCCCGGCTTTCCTTTCTCTCTCAAAACTTCAAGGGACTTTTTCCTTTTTCCAGTCACTGAGAACTTCACCTGACATCCGTGGCTTTTTGAATTTGATGGAGAGTTGTTTGCCAATCACATTGGCCTGTTGGCCAAAGTTATTGGCCACATTGTGCA
Source organism: Meleagris gallopavo (assembly GCF_905368555.1). NCBI lineage: Eukaryota > Metazoa > Chordata > Aves > Galliformes > Phasianidae > Meleagris > Meleagris gallopavo. The sequence continues at coordinate 76,020,399 of NC_139435.1, forward strand.
ATAACTGAGATACCAAAGATGAAATAAAAGAGCCAGTGGTTTGTTGTGGCTTTACTCCAGCAGGCAGCTGAGCACCAGCAAGCTGTTCTCTCTCTTTCTTGCACTGGGACGGGAGAGAAAATCGAGGGGGCAGTAACTCTTTGGTTGAGATAAAGGCAATTTGATGAGACAGAAAAGGAGGGGAAAGTAATAGTAATAATAGCTGTATACAATAGAAGAAGTGGTGCACAATGCAGGTTCTCACCACCTACTGACAAATGCCTGCTCAGTCCTGCAAAATGGCTGCCTGTTCAGCCAATTGCTCACAGTTTTTTATGGTTCATCATGAATTCATATGGTGTGGAACATGCCTTTGACCCATTTGGATCAGCTGGACTGATTCTGTTGCCCTCCCAGCTCCTTATGCAGTTCAGCTCCTCACTGGCAAGGCAGATGAGAAGCAGAAAAGGCTTTCATTCAGCACAAGCACCACTCAGCAACAACTAAAACACCAATACGGTATCAGTGTTGTTTTTCTCCTAAATCCAAAGCACAGCATCATACCAACCACTGTGAAGAAAAGTAACTCTAGTCCTGCTGAAAGCAGGACAGCGTACTGCTGAGATGGTCATCCAGTGGTGTGGTCTACCACAGAGATCTGCATGTACGTCACAACCCATTCTCCTGCTAGTCTGTTGTTGCAAGGACATGTCTGATCTATCATGGTGAATATGAGTTTATTGATGGACTCAATACAGATAGAGTGAGGATGATGTACGCGTATTTTGCTAGTGTGAATGCTACAAAGTTTCGTTGCTGGAGAGATATGAACCCTCCTGTATAATTTCGAGTGGTAGTTTAAGGAACAGCTGTTTTAGCTAAGAGTTCATTCTCTGCTTGGAAGGGCAAGTGTTATGTGCATGAAAAACAGCTTCCTTGTTTTATATTTGGAAAGTTATGGCCTAGTCCAAATAAATCTCCCCCTCTTGGTATTCATGGTTTCCATGCCTGTGCTTAGAATCTTTCTGCACTTTTACTTCTGTGGGGGAGAGTGTTCTGGAGCTGGGATACGAGAGAGCCTGAAAACACTTCTTGTGAGGAGCTGATGTGCAGTCTGTGTGAAAATTCAAAACATACCCCAGTGGGATGTGAAGGTGAGTGACACAGTGCTGAGCAACTGCATTGGCATAGCACTCTGAATGGGTAACTGTTAATAATGAAGGAGTTTAGATTTAAAGATGTTCGGCATTAATATAAACAAGACCAGTGTTTGCCAATCTCTGTTAGTTGGCACAGGAAGCAGTGAAGTAAAATTGTAGTTCATCTTGTTCACTTTATACAAATCATACAACCTTTGAAAGGGCTAAAGTAAGGAGGATTTGTATCCTGGCTGCTGATATTTGAAAGGGACTGTAAAAAGGAAGGAACGTTGCTACTTTAGTAGGTTATGATTGAAGAAAGTGAAATTTACCATACTGCAAAAAGGCAGATTTGTATAGGTAATGCTTAAAAGCTAAACATCCTTATTCCAGATCCAACTTCAAGTATGCAGTCACAAAGGCATGGATTTTGTGAGACGGAAGCTTTTTGAAGACCTAGCAGTTTTTATGCAATTCGTTGGGTTTGTGGTGGTCTTCTCTATTATGATACTTTCTGTTAACCTTTGTCTTTTTTCTCTAACCAAAAGTTTCTCTTGCTAGTTTTCTCTTTTTCTCTGTGTTTGCCTGAAATTATTTTTGCTATAACTTTTATGGAAAATCTGCCCCCCATCTTAACATGCTTGTGCTCTGAAATCTGGTTCTGTAAAATCATCTGTTTTCTTAGCTTTCTGATCCACTATACATTTATGTTGCCTTAAAGATCCTAAACTGAATTTAAAATAGTTTTCTTTTGCTCTGCAAAGCAGTCTGAAGGAAACTTATTTTGCTTCCCTTCTGATCCATTTTCTCAGATAGATCAGTCGTGTGAAACCACTGAAATCACAAGAGAGTGTCCAGAATTGTACAGAGGTGGGGAATGGGTGGGGGAATGGGAGTCTTGCTAATCAGAGACCTGAGTGTAGGCAGCAATTAATGCTGTCCTCCAGAGCCGGGAGGAGTGTGGCTTGTGTGGGTGACTTGTGGCTGTAACCATGAGAAAGCTCTTCATTTGCACTTCTGCCTTGCTGGGGGAGTGCATGCAGAACGCCATTTCAGACGTGACCTCTGTGCAAACAGTTTGGAGGCCATCAGGCAGCAGATCCAGCGCTTTCTTCAGTCTGTATGTTCAGCTGTTGCTGTGACCGTGCATTGTGACCCCTGCATACTGAGCCAGTGTTTGACAAGCAGACGCTGGCTAACCTCACTGCATATTTACATTTGGGTGCAGGCAAGAAATGAATAAATACTCTGTGTTGCAATCTCAAGTTAATCTGTATCCACTGCAGTGATTACTGCAGACGGTCTGGTGGCCTTCTGTGATGGAATGAGTGGACAAAGGATGTCAGCTACTTGCGCAAAGCCTTCAGTATGGGCCCACACCACATTCTTATCCCTAAATTGGAGAGATGTGGACTTCATGGGTGAGCTGTTCAATGGAGCAGGAATTGGCTGGATAGTTGCAGGCAGAGGACTGTGGTCAATGGCTCTACGTCCAGGTGGATGTTGGTGATGAGCGGTGTTCCACAGCGTTCTGTCTTGGTCCCAATGGTTTTCAGTACCTTCATCAGAGACCCAGTTAATGCGATCGAGTACAACATCAGCAAGTTGCTTATGACATAACCTGTGAAGAAAGGTTGAGGGAGCTGGGCTTTTTCTTCCTGGAAAAGGCTTGGGGAGACCTTGCTGTGGCCTTCCAGTGTTAAAGGGAGCTTGTAGGCAGGAAAGAGACTGACTCTTTTACAGGGTCTGATAGTGATAGGACAAGAGGGAACCGGAAACTAAAAAAGGAGGTTTAGATCAGATGTTAGGAGGAAACTCTTTGCTCAGGGACTGGTGAGGCCCTGGCGCAGTTGCCCAGAGAAGCTGTGGTGCCCTGTTCCTGCAGCCCTGCCCACAGGAGGGTGTTGGAAGTACGTGATCTTTAATGTCCCTTCCAAGTCAAGCCATTCTAGGATTCATTCTGTGACTGTATTTCTTTTTTAGTGGATTTAACCTGTGGAGTATTGCTTCCTCCTGACTTTTAGGCAGGTCAGCAACTCGATGCAGTGCTTTGGCCATTTTGTTTATAGTTTATTTGGAAATAACAATAGACTGTTTGTGGATTTGTGCTGTGAAATTTGCAGGAATGTTGTTATGAATTTGGTATTTATTCTCTGTACTTTAATTCTTGCTTGGGGCTCTGTAGAGCTTACAAGATTGTGAGGTTTGTTTGTGTCACTTTGACCAGGCAAGATAAGAGAACGTGCATGTGAGCCTTGGCGACCTCACAGTTTGGCACCTTTGTTTAGCTAACTGATGATGGTAAAGAAATGGTAAAAGTCAATAATGTGTGACTGAATTGCCTCTGTGGGTTGCCAAGACATTGGCTTAAATGAGAAATGTTCCTGGTTCAATTTGTACTTAGATAAAAGTATGTCAGCTGAGTACGGTGGAGTCGTATGGTCATATTGAAGTGATGATCTCACTTGCTTTTATCTGTTAGGCTTTTCCACCAGAAGTGAGTATTCTATAAAATAAAATTCTCATCTTGGAAGGCAGAAAATAAAACTCATTAGGATCGTAGCTTGCAGTCAGAGCAAGGAAGAAGTTCATTTCAATAGTGCTCAGTACAAGAAGCATTGAGGTTGCTTTAGAAGGGGAATGCCTGTGTGAGTCATGCTTACCAAAGAAGAGGACAACCAAAATTTGGTGAGATGTGTGAGGGACTGGTATCTGCAAAGCTGGGAAAAGGGATCTCAGAAAATGACTTGCAGTTGCGAATGTGAGAGGTGACACCTCAGTAGCAGCTGGAATTTTAGGGCAATACAGGCTCCAGTGCAAAAAGTAAACGGTCTTTGGCCTTATACAAGGACAAAAAAAAAAAAAAAAAATTACAAAGAAATCAAAGTAAATTGTCTGTGAGTAAGCATTCTTTAGAAGTTTCCCTTGTTTTATGTGGCAGAATACTGGGCATTTTCTTTTCCATCTTCCATTTCTCCTCTCCATGTATCTCACCCTTAACTGTTGTTAACTTGAAAATTTGTGAGATGTGATTTGTGCTGGAGTGCTTTAAGAATCCTACACAAGAGATGGAACACCTCTTGCAAGGACAGGTTGAGAGCCTGGAGAAGGCAGGGATGTGGGGGGAAATGGAGTGGGCACTCAGTATCTATGGAGAGGCTACAAAGGAAGGGGACAGACTCTTTAGCACGGTCTGCTGTGACAGGGCAAGGGGAAATGATTTCAAACTAAAGGAGGGGAGATTTACATTGGATATAAGGAAAAAGTTTGTTATGATAAGAGTGGTGAAGCACTGGAACAGGCTGCCCAGAGACCTAATGGCTGCTCCATCCCTGGAAGCACTCAGGGTCAGGCTGGATCAGGCTCTGATGGAGCTGTAGGTGCCCATGCTCACCGCAGAGGAGTTGGACTAGATGACCTTTAAAGGTCCCTTTCAACTCAAATGATTCCATAATTCTCCCTGTATTTGTATTTCCTGAAGAGTCAGTGAGATCCGATGGGTGAAAAAAACTAATTCAGCCTTTGGCCTGACATTAACACAAATCATTAAGGCAACACATCACTACTGACAAGTTCTGGTCTTTGTGCAGCCATTTGCACCAGCCCTGGAGGCTTGTCAAAGTGGTGCATTTCATTCTGTTTTTTTTGTTGTTGCTTCTTTGAAAAACTGAGACACAGGGAGATAATGTTACTTGAAAGAAGACAGGAACAGTGATGCCTGGAAACAGCAACTGAGTTTGATCTCTCTCTTTTTTTTTTTTTTTTTTAAAGAAAGAGATAATCATGTTGCCTGGCAAAGGAGGGAAACAGTATTTTTTTTCTCAAATTATTGGCTTGTTCCCAGGCATATGTCAGCCTAAAGTGTTCCCAAAAGAGCCTTGGATAGAATTCAGGTGTTAGTGTCCTAGAAACTGTAGGCAGGCAGATCACATGCAGCTAAACTTTTTTGAAGGTAGAAAGATGTTTCCAGTGTGAATTCAGGCAATTTTGTGCCTTGATGTTGGAAATATTCATGGACACTTTGACTTGTGTAAGTGAGTGTTAAAAGTCCTATATCCTGGTGGAATATTCTGCCCACTGAACTGCTAGGATAGCCACAAAAACCATCTCAAGATGTTTACAGTAAAGTCAGCCTTAATTTTCTTTTTGTGGGGACTGAAATCTTGCTGATGGCAAGAGGACTCCTTGTTTCTCGAATATTCAGATAGGGTTGGTAATCTTACTGTGTAACTCTTTCTAGCTTAAATAAAATCGTCATGTTTCTGTTTGGTTGAATTATGCTAATTTTTAATTTTGAATGCAAATGACTTTCTGTTTAGCTTTCAACTACTGCCACTTCAGGAACAAGATTGCATTGTTGTAGTTATTGCATCACAGGGGCTCAAAAGGTTGTCCAGAAGTAGCTTGAAGAAGACAGCAGTGCAAGCAGTGTCAGTGCAGACATTGAACTTGTTTTGTAAGTCATGTGATGCCTCTTAAATTTTTACAATGCTCTTATCTTCCTGCACACCTTTTATCTCTGAGGACATATTACAAGCGGATTGTAAGGAAAGGGCACTACTAATACAGGCTGTGCTGTGCCTTTTTGCACAGGCTTTGCACATATATGGAAGAGACATTTTGTGGGGTTACGGAGTGTGTCTTTTGCACACGGGGCAGATATTGTGAAGACAATGCTAATTCTTTTTCTTTTGTATTTTAGGGACACGAGGTGTCTTTAATAACCATGAGCAACCCTTTTGTACAGATTGTGGAGCCACTAGATGCTGCACAGCCTCTGAAGAAGTTCTTTAATCTGAGCAAATTGGAAGACGTGAGATATGGTACGTTGACAACACAGAGAAAGCATTTGATTAGCTTTGATGAACTGTACCAGAGACACTGCAGCACTGGGTGATAATGAATCTGTGACTGTACAGTCACGGAGAGAATTATGAATTCAGAAGATATTTCTTGAAAACAGAAAAGCAGAGTTTATTTCTGGAAACTCAGAATCACAGAAGTACCAACAGGTTGATAGTGTTATTTTTTTCATCATGTTGTGCATGCAAACTGCATGTTGCAATTGTTTTTCCAAAATAAACAAGGAGGGCTAGCCAGATCTAAGTTTTTACTCCACAACTGTGAAAGGCTACAAATGACCCGACTCTGATACAGCTAAATCATCCAGAAAAGTTGTTCAAATATAAAAGGAACAATGAATAGAGGTGTGACTTTTTTCTGAAGATGCTTTTTCTCACTGACACTTATATTCTTAGCCAACTTCTGTGTGTCATTGTTAAAAACCTTACAACCCATGCCACTGACCTAGAAAGCCAGTACCTATAGCTTATAGCTGCCTGTGTGGAGTGCTCTTCTTCCTTCAAAGAGAAAACAAGTGATTAGGAAGAATTCAGGAAACAAGCTTAGAAGAGAAGGAATATTTTGTTTGAATGTTAAATGCATATCCATTGCAAGCTCAGATGCTGTGTAAAATGAGGAATGAATTAACTGTGGACCTGGTCTCTGGAAAGCAAAGATGAGTCTTAAGAGACAGGCAAATGCATGTTTGTTATTAGCAGTTGTCTTATTTCAAAATCCCAAGAGGAATAAGTTCCGTGTTCTGTAAAGAAAAAAAAAAAAAGGGTGAAATTCTCACAGTCCAGCAGAGAGATGGAGTAACATACCAACTGACTGTGGTGGTGGTGATGAATTACCAACCAACAAAAAAACCACAAGTGCAAGTGATTCTGAGTGATTAGATGACTTCTGTGTCTCTGGGACCCTGGATAGAACGTTACAACAGACTTCTCAGTTTCTTTTTTAAATTGAAATATCTAAAGAGAGGATCTCAAACATCCATTATTGCAGATAAGCTTTTATTTTTTCTTCCTATTACTTATGGTAGGGCTGTCAAGGCTATTCTAATCTTTGGTAACATCTCACATGTACAAGGATTAAGCCAAAAATAATGCTTCCTACGTTACTGACTCATGATATCAGGGGCAGATGCTGGTGACACGGCAGTAGAGGTTGAATCTTCCCACCAATTTTCCCTTACATTTTGTTGTCATGCAACAAATGGCAGCAGAGGGGTATTCTGACAGAATGGTGTCTGGCATGGAAGTGCAGATGAAGCAGAGGTGTGTCATTGAATTCCTCCCTGTGGAAAACACTGCATCCACTGACATTCACTGATGCTTTTTGAATGGTTATGGACACAAAATGCGAGGTGGTGAGTGATGTATTTCAGCTGTTGCAGCAGTGATGTGAAAGACAAGCTATGTTCTGAATGGTCTTGCACAGCTGTCACACTATGAAATGAAGAGCATCTCGATCAGGTCATCCATGTGAGTCGGTGGATTGCAACCAGGGAACTGTGTACAGAGCTGAATGTCTGCTCCGATGCATTGGAGATAATGGTGGCAGTGTTGGAATATCACAGAGTTTGTGGCAGGCAAGTCCCAGGATTACTCAGACAGGAATGGAAAGAATACTGTAAGTAAATCTGTCAGGACCTATTTAACCAGTCCGAAGATGAAAGTAACTCTTTCCTGGATAATATTACTGGTGACAAGATGTCTTGTCACCTTCATAAGCCATAGTCAAAATGGCAATCCATAGAGGGGTGGCGTGTGAATGGCCCCTGGAAGAAAAAGTTCAAGATGCAGCCCTTGGCAGATAAAGTGATGTGTGCTGGCTTTTGGAATAGGAAAGGGTGTGATCCTTCTGATTTCCTGGAGCCTGGACATACCATCAACTCTGTCCATGTCGTGATGCTGAATAAGCTGAAGGCTCAAGTTTCTACAGTCAGGCCAGAGAGAAGACAACTTTCTCCTGCAACAGTGCTATTTTGCTCTTTGTATCTGTTTCTGTGGAAATAATTAGGAGGCATTACTTTTGGAGTGGTCTACATGTTTCTCTCTTGAAGTAAAAGTTTAGCAGATGCACAAATACTGCAGTTTACTTTCATTCTCCATCTCTTGAGAAGAAGAAAATGGTTAGATCATCTAAACTATGTTTTCAATTATTCTAGGTAGAAAATTGAATTTTTCCGTTGCGTTTAAAAACCTCTTATTTATTACCTCTCGCCCATGCAGCACGCCTTCCATTTTCTATTCGAGTCCTTTTGGAAGCAGCGATCCGAAACTGTGATGAGTTCCTAGTGAAGAAGCAAGATGTTGAGAATATTCTCAACTGGAAAGTGATGCAACACAAGAATGTTGAAGTGCCATTTAAGCCTGCACGAGTTATTCTGCAAGATTTCACGTGAGTCTGATGCTCTTCACAGCTAGCAAGAGAGTTTTTGAAACTGCAGGAGTACTCAGCTTGGGATGGAGGGGATGAGCTGAAAGAAATAATAGCAATGAAATGCTAGGAGGGACTATGTTCAGCTTTCCTGGATATTATTATGCAGACAGCTCTTGGGGAGGCAAATGCTTGTAATAAAAGCGCAGTACCTCCGAGATGCAGAAATAAATATCTTCATGACGTTCCCCAAAAAAGGAGAGAAAGTAAGATGGATATGTTTGCATCAAATGGAGAAATTTGAAATAAGAGATTTTGCTGGTTTCTTTTTTTCTTCCTTGTTTTCTTTTTCAATTTATTTTTGGAGAGGCTCTTGCTTTTAGTATTTTACACTTCTCAGTCCTCATTTATTAGTCCCATCATTGCTTTCTGTTCTAAATCACTATTATTCCAAGCGTATATTTTTAAAGACTTTTGAAAAAATGAATATCTACTTTTCCCCAAAAATGTCAGTTGAGATTCCTACCTGATGGACTCTGACACTGGGCCCTTTTATTGCAGTGGTGGTAATACCCATATGTTAGTGAGTCACTGATAGGTGTAGAAAGTACATTTTCAGGTGAAACAGTAACTTCTAACTGTTTTTAATAGGGCTTTTGACATGAAAGTCCACATTACTTTGAACCTTTGTCCTGTACCTTTGTACAGAAGCAGAGATTTCAGTTCTTCTGTGGTAAGCCCCGTGCTGTTAAGCTGTCACTTTATTTTATTCTTCAGGACTGTAATGTGTCTTGCCTGTTGTACATCCTGGTTTGGATTTCCCCAAAGGATGGCCTCTGGATGGGGGCCCAATACAGCTCAACTTTTGAAGATGTTTGGAAAACTAACAGAGCTTCAATTAAAAAAAAAAAAACAAACGTTTTCCTAGATACTCATTTTTGTCTGTTGGCTGTTGCAAACCTTAAAGATTATGGAGGCAACCAGTTTACAAGCAAGCTTTGTTCCTTTTGCTACAGCTTTTCTCACTCCTTTCTCTCTAGCTGAGTTATAAAAATTTTGCTTTAAGTCTGCAGAACAGCTGTATTCAAAAACATGTTCCTGAGTGGGAGCTTTTAGAAAATGGTAGCCTTATAGAAGCCACATAACAATTACATTCATAGGTCATGGATTAGGATTATTGAATTTACTAGATTTCACTGTTCTGCAGTTATGCTGAGTTCCTCTGAGTATATAGATGAGTATTATCTCTGTTTCTTTTCAGTTGCATGGGGTTTGTAAATTGGTAAATGAATCTTCCTCTCACCTTCTTCCACCCCTGCCCTCCCTCAGATCCATCCGTAATGCAGCATCGGCTTCTTTCCATGGTGTATGCATATTCTGGAGGAAAAAACCCAGCAACCTGCTTCAAGCTACCGAACATCAACAGCTAGTAGCGTTGAATGCTAGATAATATGGAGCCCCTTTTGCTTGGAGAAAAGAAGGCTCGGGGCAGGGGGTGGGGAGTGGCAGTTCTTACCAGTTTGTGTAAGTCCTTGGATGGAGGGTGGAAAGAGAATGAAGTGAGGCTCCTTCCAGTGGTGCCAGTGACAGACAAAAAGCAATGCGTTCAAACTGAGAAACAGGAGGTACCCTCTGAATGTGAGGAGGTGCTTTCTTACCCTTTTGAGGGAGGAGAAGCATTGGCACAGATTGCCAGGAGACATTGCAGAGGTTCTGTCGTTGGAGATATGCATAAGCATGGGCAATCTGCTGTAGATGGCCCTGCTTGAGAAGGGTGGTTGGACCAGAGGACCCCCAGATGTTCCTGACGCCTCAACCATGATTCTTCCTGCAGTGCTTCTGCTATATTTTAAAATTTTAACAGCATTCTTATAATCAGGAGTTCAGAACAAATCCTTGCTACTAGGGGCTTGCAGAAGCTTGTTCTTTGTGAGATACTGAACGGTATTAAATCATTACAGACACATCACAGACAGCGTTTTTGTCTCAGCAAGTAGCACAGTGGGATTCGTTGATAAGCAAGAGGGTTTCCCGAATGAAATCCACTTCTGAAAATAGAGGTGTTCTGTAGTCATGTCCTTTGTTCTTTAGCAAGTCTTGAATACCCTGCTCTACCAGTAAAACTAGCAGAGGTGTGGAAGGCACTTTTCAAATCAGGAAGAAGAGTATCCTGCATTTTACAAACCTTGGAAGAGAGGGTCTTTACCCTTGAAATCAGCTGATAAACATAGCAGAGAATGGAAAGACAGACACTGTTGTTTTTTTGCTCTGCCTGCCCCAAACCTTTTTGTTTTGCTTTTGTTTTTCTTCAAAGCATACTGGAAAGGAGAGCAGAACAGAGCAAAAGAGAAACAAATTCAAGGTCCCAAAGGAACGCTGAATTGAACTATTTTTTCTAGCGTCCCAGTCAAGCATGTTAATCTCCTTGATGAACTTTGATGAATTTTGTTTTTGGTTTTTCATTGTTACAGCACTCTGAATGTAGATACAGTTCAGTCTCTCCTGTAGTTCTGAGTTCATTTGCTTAAGAGTACTGTCTCTGAAGTAGAGTAATGATCCCAAGACTTAGGGTGAGACCATAATTTGCTTCCTGTGTGGCTTCAGGTGTCTGTTCTGAGTCTCAGGACTTTGGCTGAATTTGTTTTGCCTTTTTTTTCTCCTTTCACACTGCCTAATTATCTTCCATTATAGTGGGGTACCTGCTGTTGTTGACTTTGCTGCAATGCGTGATGCTGTGAAGAAACTTGGTGGGGACCCTGAAAAAATCAATCCTATCTGTCCTGCTGATCTAGTGATAGATCACTCCATCCAGGTTGATTTTAACAGGCGGTAAGGATCTCAAAACATCTCTTACTTCTTAATGTTAGTAAGCCGGTAATGTAATCGGTGATATTCTAAGCATTTGAACTATAACATTGTCGAACCTGAGAAATGATAAGTTAAAGCGTTGCATCAGTTGCTGTGAACAAAATAGAAATTTCATTCTTTCTGTAATGCCTTTCTCAGCCACACAAGCCTGGACTGAATGTCAGTAGAAACAGGCTCAGTCCAGACCTGTGGTGATCGCAGTTTTCCATAATAATACTGCATTATTATTAGTTGTTCAGAAATAGCTTTTTTCCACTTGCACTTTTTGACCTTTGGGGCTTCCTGGAAAGGATAGGCAAGATTGTCTCCTTTCTTCCTTATTTGTGTAAGAGTAGACCTGAGCTGCTCTGACCAGCTCTTTGCTGGTTCTCTGCCTCCACAGGGCAGAGCACAAGATATTGATTAATATGACTGCTAAAAGGAAGCCAATCCTGAATGTGCTACAGGCAGACAAATGCTCACTAGACTCACAATTAAATCTAAGACTTTTACAGAGAGTTCCTTTTACCCTAATATGTAAACATGAGTCTACCAAAATACTCTTTGAAACAGATCTTGCCATTGCGTGTTTCTTTGTGGTTTCCTTCTGTGTACCAAACTTCTGAAGTTTGTTGGTCTGCAGTTACCTTGCCTGCAAAAATACTCTGTATTTATTGGCCTCTGTAAGAGAGAGTTTTGTAGCAGGCCTCTTAAATTACAGAAAAGAAAAAGAATAAAAAGTAGAAATTAAAGATAACAGAGAACATTTTAGCAATGCCAATATTTCAAGGGCTCTGCTAAATAAAAATAATGAACTTCTGAGCAGAGATGTAACATAGAACTTATTTCAGAGCAGAATGTTGACAGAAAGTTTTAAATATAACTATTCCTTCCTTTTTTTTTTTTTTTTGTAATTTTTTTGGCTAAAGGCTTATAGAGGCACAAGCTCATTGCCTCAGTTTCATAACTGATGGGAGAAAAAAGGCCAAAAAATTTTGACATACAATCCTGTCAAAAATATGCTGCCTTTAAATTTTTGTAGAGGTGTTGTTGTGAATCTTAACACTAAGGAATTTAGAAACAGTCACAAAATTAAAAATAAGACTTCTCAGTGAGTTAGTGGGTGCTTTAGCAGCAGTTAAGTAAACTAGAAGCCTAACGTTTTAAAACTTGTAAATGACATCTGCATCAGTTTTATGGAGACCTTTGGAAAGTAGGACAGTTTTTTTTTTCCCCCCACTTTCCTACTCTTTTGATCACTTTTCTTATCTATTTTAATAACTTTCATTTTGTCAATCCTATTCAGGACTTTACTTAGAAATTTTGCTAATAGTTACTTTTTGTCCCAGCCTTGTTCTGATTCTACTAGGACCTTGTAGGTGTGGAGAGAATATTGGACAGTCCTGGCTTTAGTTCTTTCAAATTCTTCAGCCCTAGGTTAGGGAGCTAGTATAAGTGGAAAGTTTGTTAACCCCTTCTGTCTTAAAGCACGGGGATAGCTACTGCTTAACTTAAACTGCAAGGTAGTTGTGTTCCAGTTTCCTTTTCTGCTTTTCTGATTTCCCTGTATTTATCAAGGCTTTGAAAACTTCACATTGCTCTGATGAGTAGTCTATCTTTTCCCAAATACAAGTTTCAAGCCAAACATCGGTATGATATGCAGACCAGTGCGCAGATTTAAGCTAAACTTCTTAAATAATACAAGCAATATTGATTACCTTTGTTTTGCTGCTGTGATGGTATTAAAAGCTGAGATTGATTAGCATTAAAATTAGCTAATAACTTTTCTTTCACCATTTGGGCATATTTGACCACACATAAACATCATGTGGATCCTTTTGATTGTGACAGATCATTATTTTCACTTGCAGATCAGACAGCTTGCAAAAGAATCAGGATTTGGAATTTGAAAGGAACAAAGAGAGGTTTGAGTTCTTAAAGGTACTGAAGTAGTTAATCTTATTTGCATGACCGAAGATGGAACAGACATAAATTCTTCCAGTGCTCACATGTGTTGACTCTTACTTTTTGTTTCAGTGGGGCTCTCAGGCTTTTAAAAACATGAGGATTATTCCACCAGGCTCTGGGATCATCCACCAAGTGAACCTGGAATACTTAGCAAGAGTGGTGATGGATCAGGATGGCTACTACTATCCCGACAGCGTGGTGGGCACTGACTCGCACACCACCATGGTAGATGGCTTGGGAGTACTTGGCTGGGGTATGTGCAGTAGCTCATGGTGAATAGTCTGGTGGAAGAACAGCCTGTATGCTTCAAAATTACGGAATCATAGAATAGTTTGGGTTAGGAATGGATCTTAAGGGTAAGCTAGTTCCTACCCAATTCCATGGGCAGGGAAAAACCCATACCTTTGAAACAACTGTAAAACAACTTTTCTGCTTTTGATTGATAACCAGTAGTTACAATACCTTTCACAAACAGCACACCAATGTTCTGTTCCCTGTCAGGGATTTTGTTCTTTGTTTATTCATGGCATGTTTAAATCTTTAAATGAGACTTCTGCATGCTCACTGTGGAATCCAAGTCTCTTCTGAATTACTTAAATTTATTTAATATCCCAACTGATGACTGAGAATCGAGGCTAGAAATACGAAATAAAGCTTAACCTTGCAAAAAAAACCAGCCTTGCAAAAACTGAAGATAAATGTCTGTTCACAGAGGTCTCAGCCCTGTTTTACTGTGTGCCTTCTCTCAATTTAAATCAACATAAAATACTTATCTCATAGGTTTATTTGACTCTTCTGTGTCTTTTGGATAGTCTGATGGTTTAGTTCTGTTGCTTCCAGGTGTTGGTGGCATTGAAGCAGAAGCAGTGATGTTAGGCCAGCCGATTAGCATGGTGCTTCCAGAAGTGGTTGGCTATAAGCTGCTAGGAAACCCTCAGCCCCTGGTAACATCCACTGACATAGTGCTCACCATTACCAAGGTAATGAACATGCCTTTTTTTTTGGTCATTATTGCTGAAAAACTTGCCTGCGCTCTAATAGCCACTGTGCTGTATACTTAGGATCCCTGTGTATACTTCCATGTAGTTGTTTGATCCTTCAGACTTATTGCTCTGTGGATTGGAATCAACTACCCAAATTTGCTATGAAAATCTGTTTCCTAAAGTGTAGATAAAATAGAGCAGAGTGCTGGTACCTAAAGGCCTGTTTAATTCCTCACGTGTAGGCCCATTTTGGAACAGCAGTATTTGTACAAAGTTCTCAATTCTTTATCATCTCAAAATAAACAGAATGGCTCTCTTTTGAAGGCCACACTTAGAATGAGGCAATGTAGAAGCTGAAAACAGTAAGTTCTGCAGTCCGAGGTCTTTGATTTACGGGCATTTTGCTCACGTGCTCATAATATGTTTATTCACTCTGTGGCTTGTGACTGAATTGAGAGTATTAACTGAGTCAGCAGTAATGTTGAGTTGAAGCTCAGCAGTCTGGTAGATATGTTCATCATGGGTTGCTGGCTCTGGAGAGAACCTCCAGCTGTGGAGAGTTAATTTTTTTTGAGTTCATCCACATATTGTGCTGTTCTTGTTCCTCTGCAAGAGTTCACTGGCAAAAGAGTGCACGTTGTTTTCTCCTTAGAGAGTGAAGTTAGGATAAATGCAGTTATTCGAAGATAGACACTAATTTAAGTGAGAGGAAGAGTATGCTCAGAAGGAACACCACGTGCCTGTTTTATCTTCTTGGGAATTTGCAGCTCTCTGTCCTTTTTTTTCTAGTGTAGTTTACTATATATAGTTTCCTGCTTTAAAATGTATATAGAATTTTTACACAAGTCTCTTGATACCTACCAATAATGTACTCACTGTATTTTTATAATAGCACCTTCGCCAAGTTGGAGTCGTGGGTAAATTTGTGGAGTTTTTTGGTCCTGGTGTAGCCCAGCTGTCAATTGCTGACCGAGCCACCATTGCCAATATGTGTCCAGAGTATGGAGCAACAGCTGCCTATTTCCCAGTGGATGATATCAGCATTGGATACCTGGTGCAAACAGGTTAGTTACAAGAAGAGACATGAATTAAAGGCGTAGAAGCCCAACGTGTATATGGTGAAGCCTTGTAAGCTTGAAGCTTTTATCATAGATTTTTATCATGTATTTGCTTATTCAGCTTGCTTCTTGCTTCTAGTGTTAGTAGCTATATTTAGGAAGAGCAAAATTTTAGGTTGCCTTGTAACTGTCTGCTTAGCCCTCCTTGAACATGGGCTGTCCAGATTACAGAAGCAGGAACCTAAGCTGCTTTTGTTCTGCAAAAGCCACTGTCTGCTCAATTAATCTCTTTCTAGTGAGTTCCTAGTACATGTGTTGAAAGAGTCCTTTTCCACACGGTGCAGTGTGAACAGTGTGAAATAGCCTGTTTTACTTTCTGTCAAGCAGTAGTTCCTCAGGTCCACTTGTGTTTTGTTTTTTTTACTGTATCTGTATCTTTTTACTGTATCTTTCGCCATAGGCCGTGATAAAGAGAAAGTTCTGTGCACCAGAAAGTACCTTGAGGCTGTGGGAATGCTGAGAGATTTCAAGAACTCCTCTCAGGATCCAGACTTCACACAGGTTAGAAATTACTGTCTTTTGGTTCCTTTTTTTTATGCCCTGCTCTATTTTAATATGACCGTTGTCTCTTTTTTAAAGAAACTAAAACTAATCAGGGTACTCCTCCTGTTCCTTTGACTTTATCTGTACAGCTGTCTTATTCCACTGAGTTCTGAATTGAGCCATCTAGCTGAGTCTCCAGATGTGAAAATTTGGTCATTAGTATAGACTAACTATCAGCTGAACTCTAGCTGCTGCAGATAGCACGACTGGTTCCACGTATTTTTGAGAACGCTGGTCCAGAAATGAACATAGCTCTTGAAGATAATGCAGATGTGTTCACTCTAGGCCTTGTCTCATGTTTTTCTCTTGCATGTTCAGCAACTTATTTTACTGCGTGTAAGGAGACTTCGAAGCTTTGTTTGCTAACTGCATACCAAACAAGCTGTTTTCTGTGCAACAAAATCAAGATCATGGTCTGTATCTAGGCAACTCAAGATTAGTTCCAATTTTGTAACTTATGTTCAGTTTTACATGCTTATTTAAAAAATAAAAATAAAAAAAATAGAAACACTATAAAAGCAAAATTGAAACGTGGGTGGGGAATAAGAAACTACGATAATTTCTTGTTTTCCTAATAGGCTCTGAATATTCTCCCTAGGGTGGACATAAATAGTCTGTTCTGGTTTATGCCAGTATCAGAATTTCTCCACAGCATTGTTTTCTGAAAAGGATCCTGTTACTAGTATGTGAAAGGATGTAATTCTCAACACCATCTACATTGTTCAGATGATTCTATTGCACATTGAGCTTTCAATGATTGGGCTACTTCTGGGAGCTACACCTGGGAGCTAGCAGGGTCTTCTCAGTGTAGAACTGTTCCTTCTTTTCTGATCTTTCCCTTCTCATATGTCTCTGATGATTTTTACAAACATAAAAATGTGCAGACTTAGCATTCATTCAGCAGTGAAGCAAAGCTCGTGTGTGACTTAACTGGCTTCAGCTTGTCATAAGTGCTGAATCCCTCTCTTCTGTTCTTACTGAATAGGTTGTTGAGTTGGATCTTCATACTGTTGTGCCTTGCTGCAGCGGACCAAAGAGACCCCAGGACAAAGTTGCTGTGTCAGATATGAAGAAGGATTTTGAGACTTGTCTGGGAGCAAAGGTGACTGGGAACATATGTGTCTACAAACTACTGTGTGCTTCTAAAATAGTTTAGGAATTACATTCTGGGATTGACTAGTTTGTTCCTTGCTTTCCTGTTGAAAAGTGAATGAAAGTGCTTGATTGGTGTTTGAATGCAGTATAGAAAATGATGTCGGTGTTCCTTTTGAATGTTCTTTCGCCTGAAACTGTTGCTATCCTACTGAAGTAGAGTTCCTTCTGATTTTAGATCAGTCTTAGGCCTAACGCAGGTTCGGTGTGTGATTGGGATCTCTTAAAAAAAGCTATGTTGGGTATTGTTGTAGTTTGGAGAAAGTAGCTGTTGCACTGACCTGTGTAATGACTGGCCAGCTCCACATCAGGGCTTTCAAAGTGTGTTAAGCCTTGAGCTCTGCACGGTAGTTTTGCATTCTCTACTCAAGCTAGATTCATCAATTCAAGGCCACTTCTGTCTCTGTGACTCTTCACATTGATGTTGGTGACAGAATAAAAGATATTTAGAGAATTAAATACTTCTCTCTGCGTCATCCAATGAAAAGCTGTCATTGAAAGAAAAGCAAGATTTTAGTTCAGAATGTTATGCCCAAACTTGTACACTTACAAAATCAGTTTGAATCTTTACTTGATATGATATCCCTCCCTGATAACCTTATACTCTACCTGCTAGACAGCAGTGCAGAACTTCAGTGATTTAAATCAAGAAGTTTTAACTGCAGTGATTTGTTACATGTTTCTAATTGCACTAAAGGACTTTATCCTTCTAAATCTCTAAACTTACTGCTTTATGCTGCAAACAGTGTCTTCTTGCTCTTTACCAACTGTCAGACTTTTGCCTCTCAAATCATCTTGTAACATATGTTTGTTTTTTTAGATGTTCACTGCTTAAAAGCCTTTCGTATTATGGCTAAAATCTCAGAACTAGGCCGTATAGCAAGATATCCTGGGGAATCTTTGCTTTCCAATGTGATCAGGAATCCAGAGCAAGTAGGTCAGAAGTCTCAGCAAACTAAGAGGGGATACATTCATGCAGGAAGAAAACCCAAATACTTTTGCTTTGAAGGCTGTTTTACCAGTAAAGAGAAGGGATATAGAGCCATGGAAATTATTTTTGTCCACCACTTCGACCAAAGATGCAAACCTCCAGCACCAGTGCAAGCACTGGTGTGACTGCAGACACTTCTCATTCATGAAGTTTGCAGCTGATTTCCAGTCAAAATATTTACATTAGAGGCATCCTTTTTGATTATTTCTTTTTCCTCTTACAGCAAGGATTCAAGGGATTCCAGATTGCCCCAGATCGACACAACAGCATAGTCAAATTTAACTTTGAGGGCTGTGACTTCGAGCTATCTCATGGTTCGGTAGTGATTGCTGCCATTACAAGCTGTACTAATACCAGTAACCCCTCAGTCATGTTGGGAGCAGGTAAGTATGTTGTCTGCTCAGTTTTGTGTGCAGTAGTCTTTCTATGGCTCTGGCTGTGTGTTGTGAAGATAGTGACAACAATAACTCTGTTCTCGTCATTTGGCATACTAGAATTGAGAGTAGTCCTTAAGGAGTAGCAGAAGAAATTCTGGACGTAGTAACTGGAAATGTGGGTTGATGTAAGTGTATTTTTCCTGCGCTATATTCTCTCCAGGTCAAACTGGAGCTGAATTAACCAGTACCTCTGACACTTGATTAGATGCACAAAAACAGCTTTGTAGATCTGTGATAGGAGCTGAGAAAGGACTACTGAAAGTCAGCACTACAGGGAAAGGGTCAGTGAAGAACGGTCTGTTGGTTTAAATCTGCAGGTGCTCTTATCTATCAGCAGAGTATGAAGCGTATGCTTAGCTGTCTGAACAATTGTCTGAGGGTAGGTAAGGACAAATAAATGAGGAAGAATGTGTTCTCTGGAATTTCTGTCCCCCAGAGCCTTGTCATTTTCATTTGAACTGTATCCAAGAAATGGTCCAGGTGGACTTTTGTCTCCCGCTCTCTTGCTTATCAACATTTAAATACTGTAATATAATACAATTGATATGAATATGAATAGATAAAATTTGAGCTAAGATAGTTGTACCAAACAAGCTGCCTTATACATTTGTCTGCCAGTAAGATACAGCTCGTGTTTCAGCAGTGTACTGTATCTCTAAGGTGATTTTCAGATGTATTGAAAAGAGGTATTGAAATGATTGAATGTATGGGAAAGATTCCCATTGATTGGGATCAGCCATGCCATAGTACAACTCATGTTTGATAGCTGTATCAGGAAGTACTGCTTAAAGGAGTTCATAAGGGAAGCTATCTGTTGAAATTAATAGTTAGTATTTGTATTTGGTTGTTGTTATTTATTTATATACCTCTACTGCTAAGAATCTAGAACTTGACTCTTACAGAAAGCCATTCAGTTGATGTTAGAACCATTGCCTCTACTTCCTCTTGAGAGGCGAAACACAAGTTCTACCTGAGATTTCACCATCAAATAAATTAATGAAAGCACAACTAAAAGGACACTGCAGCTGAAGCCATTTCGTTTCCAGAACCATTAAATAAATAAATAAATAAACAAGGCTATGACCACTGAGAAGGTTTATTACTCACACACTTTATTTCCAGAACTATGAATTAGTAACTTAGGAACTTGTAATAGTGTGGCTATCCCCACTGTCTTCACTGATGCACAGGCTCATTACCTGTATCTGCCCTGTTGGAGCTGCAGGTGCTGGGTTGCCCAGGGCTGCCAGGCAGGTGGCACAAGAATGGCAGCTGCCCATACTGCAAAAGAATTGATTAAGGAAAGACAGTGTGGCCCAAGAAACCTGCAGCTCTGGTGCTTGTGGGAGCTGGAGAAGCTCTAGAGGTGGTGGGCCAGTTGTAAAACTGTGTGCCATGGAAGATAGAGCACTGTGTGGTGGAGGAGCAGAAATAGTACCCAAGGTCAGCAGGAAGGGGGCCAAAGGCTTTACTTTTCCCTCCCTGCTGCTGTAGCAAGGTCTGGCAGGGTTGGAGCAGTGCTGTTTGGGGCTCAGGTGGTGGCTTTCTTGGAGCACTTGAGTGATAGGAGACCAATGTGTACCACAGTCTCTGTGCCTCCTTCCTTTTCTGCCACCAGCAGGCTCCTCTTTTGCTCTGCTGCTGCTCCCCATGTGGGGTGGGTACCTGGGCTGCTCCTCAGATGGTTTGTGTTCAGGTCTCTCTGCAAGGTAGACTCAGCCAGGGCATCTCTCTTCTGGGCAACTCTTGGCTTGCAGTGTTCAAGTGGTTGTGGATAATCTCTGTTGAAGCATGGGTTATAGTAGAAGAGTAACTAAAAAATGCAAACGAGAAGAGTTGCTATCATTTTGAGGTTGAAAGACAGCAAGATGCAGGAACTAAAGCAAATTTCTAAAGACACGTGTTGGTAGTAGAATGTCTGTTGGTCAGTTTAATGCTACACCTTAGGCTGACTAAAACAAGATATGTTGCAAATATACGTAAATAAACAGACTAATCATATCCTGATTTTTCTATCTTTGATGTATTTGATACAACTCAAATATATTTTATCCATATTTCAAATACTCAGCAACTCTCGCTACCTTAAAATACCTGAAAACAGACAGAAAGAAATAAAGACCAGAATATTTTCTGTTGTCCTCATCTCCTGTGTTGCCAAGACTTACGTTATTGGACCCACCATCCTTCTCACCAGAATACTGCGGGCGTTGGTTCATTTAGGAACAACTGATGTACCTCCTATGAGCAGCAAGTGCTTCTTCCTCTGCCGGAAATTCAGGAAGTGAGGAGGACCTTTTGCAGTCACATTTTATTTTATTGAATCTGTGCAGATTAAATCAATGAATCAAGTTTTTCTTGGTTTCAGTCTGAAAAACTCTCAAAGGTCCTTTCCTACCTAGTACTTCTACCTTAAACATTTATTCAAAGATTGCAGCACAGTAAATAAGTAAGGCTATCCAATGGTCTTAAATTGCTCACTTTCAACCAGTAGCCAGAGATTCTGTGGAAAGCTGATGGCTGAGAAGATACTTCATTTGCCAGAGCTCTCCTCAGAAGAAACATGAGGTAAACGTTTGTTTTCCTCTTCATCTGTAAAAATTTGTGATTTGTTTTCTTCTATCTTCAATGCTCCAGCAGCATCACAAGCCGTCTCTGTTTCCTGCACCTTTGAGAGGAACGAGATTAATGTTTCGCAGTTCACTTGCCCTTAACGGGACAACTGGATCAGGTCCATCCTGGTAATGATCACAGATGTTGAGCTGTGTTTCTTTCTTCTGAGGACCAAGAAGTGGTTTTCCTTCAGGCAGACTATCTTTACTCAGTTTTTTTCCTTTAATTCTAGCTGGGTGTATCCTTCAGTTGTTCCACCAATGTAGTATAGTTTCCGCAAACCTTTGGCTTCCAGGCTAATGGTGTGCATCTTACTTCTCTTTGCTGTGGCATGGAGATTCTGGTCTTTCGGCCTAATTAGCTTACTAGCTCAAAGAGTTTGATGCACAGAAGTCTCTGCAGATGCCATCAGGTTAGTACTGTGAGTGCATTCACTACAGTGTAATACACACGGCAGCCTGAAAAATGCAGTGCCAAGGATCTCAGCACGTTCACTCAGATTCAGTAGCAGCTGTAACCTCTGCTGCCTTACTCTTTGGCCTTGTCAAGCAGGGAAAGAATAATTCTCTCATTCTCTGGTAACTGTTTATACACAACCTTGTTGAGAACCATCAGAGACATCCACAGGAGAGACGATAATTTCTTTTTCAAAGTGGCGTTTGAAATTAAATAAAACATACAGTGCTAAAAGAAACCCAAAATGTGGATAGTTCTTTCAATCTACAAAAGTATATTCTGTGCTCTAAGTGGTGTGGGAGGGCTATATGTTTGTGTGGACAGTGTGCATGTGCTGTAGTAGACTTGACAGCCGAATCTGAGTTTGTAAAAGAGTTGGATTAAGATTTCTCAGAGTAACTGAAGTTCTGTCATTTCCTTGCCTGGTTTAGAGTTTGATTTTGAGTTCCTTTCAGAGCTGATACTTGTAGGAAAGCAGAAGCCAGCGCTTTCAGAGGGGCTGTCGGCCTCTCAGATCTTAGTATGATCATCTGTTCGTGGTTACCGAGTATCCAGGAACTCCAGTTTACAACAGCTGTCTCTGACAGCGAGGTGGCCTCAGCCATTTCAAGAATGGGGCTACTTTTTTGATATATGATCTACTGTTAGGCCTCCAAATCTAACGGTCTGGGCCTTCTCACAAAATGCTCTAAGAGGAGTTCTCCAGGGCATGTCTAATAGAATGCCGAACAGCTGGCAAACAGCAAACTAGAGTGATGATTATCTTTCTGCTGGAGCTCCTGCTGGATCGAAGCAGAGCTCACATATACTTTCTCATCCAAGTAGGTGTGTTTTGGAAAAAACTTACCATTTAAAATTAAAAAAAGGTAAAAATTACCCGTTGGGCATTCCTGGCACATATGAACTACTCATTTAAACAGCAGAAGGTCAGAATCAATATGTTTCTGGCAACGTATCTGTTTCACTAGATCATCTCTATGCACATTGCAAATAAGGACTGCTAAAATAGCACTCTAATGATGAATTGTGATGAGGACCAGTTGCTGCACTCAGAAGCAGTTTGTATGAGTGCACCAATAGGTTGGTTGTTATCTCAGCACAAAACTGCCAGAGGTGGGAAGGTAACAATTCTTGACTGCATTTTTGGTGAGGTGTTTGTCTTATGGCTATTGTTTGTTTAACCGTAGGAGTTCTAAATGTCTGCATGCCACCCCTGTGTGCATTTTGTTGAATGTAATTTTCCGTTACTTTCTAATGAAACACAAATTGCAGACTGAGTTTACAGTTCAACAATGCATTTGTACTCTAGCTGGTTACTCTGTAATTAGTGCTGTAGTCCTTTTCTGCTTTCCAGTTATTTAATGACACTGCTGTTAACCTGTTGATCCACCAAACTATTCCACTTCCAGGAAAAACCGCAAGTATCCTTTGCCTTTTTCAGGATTGCTTGCCAAGAAAGCTGTTGAAGCTGGTTTGACAGTGAAGCCTTACATTAAAACTAGCCTGTCCCCAGGAAGTGGTGTTGTCACTTACTATCTGAGAGAGAGTGGAGTCATGAGTTACCTTTCTCAACTAGGGTAAGTGAGCTTTTCTCACTGTTATCCAGTGCTTAACTGTAGGCATTGCCAAGTATTGCAATGGAATAACTCATGATCTGCACAGATTAAAAGATATGGCAGATGCCCTACAACATGCTCCTGCATGAATTAATGCATTGCTGTTGTCCTGGCTGACTTAGTTCCATGGGGAAAGGGCTTGCTGCCTTCTTGAAGATTCATGTTCCTATGCAGGAAAATGGATTCTTTTTCAAGAATAATTGTTTTAAAATAGCATAAATGGCAATATATTGTTGTTCATCTTGCTAGATAGCAGAAGTTTCCCAGCTCTTTGCTCTGTATACGTGGAGTGTCACTGCAGTAATAAAAAGTGATCATTCTTGAAAATGCTGTTTTCAGCAGTAGTGGATTTGTTAAAACAGTACATCTTCTGAAAGTAAGCCTTACCAATTGCTAAGGAGTTAAATACCTAGCTCCAAAATAGTTTTTTAATTCCTTGATTATTTTCATGCTCTGTCTAGGTTTGATGTAGTGGGTTATGGCTGTATGACTTGTATTGGCAATAGTGGACCCCTGCCAGACTCCGTTGTTGAAGCCATCTTACAGGTATGCATCAGTCAGATTTCCATGTGCATTTTATGTAGGTAAGTTATTCTCTGTGCAGTATTGAGCTTAACCTTGTCAGGTGTGTACGAAGTAAATGCAGTTCATTTTCTGTGGGAGGTACTTGGGGATCATTTGGAAGGAGACAGTTCTTTGTCCATCATCTTACTGACGTTGCAGCATGATGCAGCTCTGCAAACCTGCACCAGCTTCTTTGTCTCAAACTCTTGCAGGGAGACCTCGTAGCAGTGGGTGTTTTGTCTGGCAACAGGAACTTTGAAGGGCGTGTGCATCCCAACACCCGTGCTAACTATCTGGCTTCTCCACCACTGGTGATAGCCTACGCAATTGCAGGAACGGTCCGGATTGATTTTGAGAAGGAGCCTTTGGGTAAGACACTGTGGGATGCTTCTTCTCATACCTTGTAGATGGGACTAGTTGGAATTGAGCTCTTAAGAAACGTTTGTCCCAAGGAGATACTTCAAATGTGTGAGTACGTCTGGGATACTAAGCATGCAGTTGTCAAGCAACAGAGCAAAAATGGAGTCTGTGTGTTGGAGGAAGGGGAAAGCCATGTTTACCCTATGTTCTAATTCCATGGGAGACATTTTGATTATATGTGGGTGGTGGTTTTTCATGAGCAGCCTCATCTAATAGACTTTCTTTGAGTAGCTAATTCAACTTAACAAACTTAATAGATCCCTTCTAACCTAAATTATTGTACAAATATTCTGAAAGACCAATAGAGATCACAAAAGTAATCATATGTACAGGCATCAAGTTCATGAGGCTGTCATCTGTCAGATTCTTGTAGTTGAAAAAGGGTATTTCTTGCGAGTTTTTTTTGGGTTAGAAGGAATGCACAACTGGAGGGCACAAGATACCTTTTATTCATTTTTCTTAATGGAACATGTATACAGCAGGTATAACGTTATCAATTTATACAGGAATAAATGCTTCAGGGAAAAAGATTTTCCTGAAAGACATCTGGCCAACAAGAAATGAGATACAGGCTGTTGAGCGTCAGTTTGTTATTCCTGGGATGTTCAAGGAGGTCTACCAAAAAATAGAGGTAAGTTAATCCTTTGGGAAGTGGTTTTATTCATGTGCTGTGCTATTCTGAAGATGTTAAGTGAATAAGTTTTAACAGAGAAAAGAACCTTTTCCTTCTGTTGCTGTTGCTCTGGTTGTGACAATGTTTTATTTATTATTTCAAATGACTCCTAGCAATGTAATTAGTTCTTATGGCTGGTCGTGCTCTGAATATTGCAGATTATGGACGGTTATTTTAGGCTGATATTAGAAAGTGAGATGTTCCAGCCTCACAGATATTTTTCTTCAGAACATAAAATTCATCTGCATTACTTGATAGCATTAATGGCAGAGAAGAACTTGTGCTTGGTAAGGTATTCCTGTAAGTCTTCCTCAGGTACTGAAACAAAATGTTATTGGGGTTTACATGGTAGAATAGTTTCCTTGGGAGTTACAAAATGTTACCTGCCTCCATAACATAGATAAATGCTAGAAAACTGGGTGAGTAGCTCTTCTTCTGCAGTGAAGGGAGTGTGCTTGCATTTCCTTACTCTTTCTTCTAATAGGTAAAGTCATCAAAAAACAAAGCAAAAAAGAACATAGTGGCACAAGAACTTCCCAAAAGCCTGAAAAAATACAAGGCTTTTGCAGAAATCAAATCTGTTGCTTCTGAAAACTTAGAGATGGAATGTTTATGTGTTTTTCAGACTGTAAATGAATCTTGGAATGCCTTAGATGCTCCCTCAGACAAGCTATATACTTGGAATCCAAAGTCAACATACATCAAGTCTCCGCCTTTCTTTGATGGTCTAGTAAGTGTGCACTTCCCCTTTGAATCAGGCCAGACACTATAGCAACCATGAGTAGTCTATAGCAGGGGCACATCAAGGGGCCTGGAAGCATCCATGATAGCCTGCTGAGACTTCATTTCTGAGATGTTATCATCACACTCGTTGTATTCATTTCAATACACAGGCACAAGCAAATCTAAAAATTGCAAGGATTCTTTATTGCATCAAGATTTTTGAAAATTCCCCTTTCTTGTTAAGCTGGGATAGTTTTAAGTAGTAACAAAACAAAAGAAAGGAAAGGAGAGGAGCCCATATATCTTCTTGCCTGCATTTTGCACTAATTAATTCAGCACTCAGATGCAGTTTCAGTACTGTTTAAAGGAAAGTGCAAATTTCAGTGCAAGCAGATGTCCAGGAATCATGGATTTTCCTCTGTGTTCATGCATTTGCTGTTGAAGTCCTCAGCTAGCTTTTTTGCCTCATCTATTTTATACATACATGAATTTGCTGACAGGCAGCCAGGACATCATACTTGGTTTAAGAATGACTATCTTTCATACCATTTTTTTCTTTATCCTAACTTATATGAAAAGAGAGGCTCTATTTTGCAGATTTCTTCTACATATTTTGTCTTTTTGAGAAAGGGAATTGTGTATCATTTTAAAATCATGTTCTTTGTACTTGTGGTGGTTTAGACTTTGGCTCTGCAGACGCCCAAAACTATAGAAGATGCTTATGTCCTGTTGAACTTTGGAGATTCTGTGACAACGGACCACATATCTCCAGCTGGGAATATAGCAAGGAATAGTCCTGCAGCCCGTTATTTGACCAGCAGAGGGTAAGCAGTACATTCTTGTTCCTGTTGCAGATTGGGAAGAGGAAACAAGCCACTGTTACTATGCCATGTTATGGACACACTATCAGCTGTCTGTTCATAGACGCTTGTGTACCTTGGATGATGCTTGGAGAATATGTAAAAGAAGAAAGGAAAGCATTCCTGTGTTGTTTCAGCATTTGACACTGGTTCTAAAAGCTTGTGTAGGGTATGCAGATGTACTCAACTTGAGAACTGAAGATGTTTGTATGGAAGATGATGGTTCAGGCTAGTTTTTTTTACTAAGTCAGTTCATAAATAAAGGAATGAGGTTCTTTTTTTCCCTATCGAAGCAGAACAGTCACAGTCTGTGGGGCCATAAACTGGTTCTGTATTCATTTACAGCATGTACAGCAATTTCATATAGCTAGGATGTCATGAACTACAGAAGTTTAGGTTTCAGTGCAGCTGCAATGACTGGCACAGCTATTGCCTTCAGCCTACAGGCTGTTGTAAACTGCTCCTTTGCTATGGACAGCCTGTCAGTTCAGTGCTGTGGGTTCAATTCAAGACAAAACCAGGCCTTGCTGAGTCTCCCTATTCACTCTTCACATGTAATATGGTAAGTTGTTTATTCACTGGTTTAGCTTTGCTTACAAATTCTGTGGAGTTTTGAGGAACAGTACTGACAGTTTAGAAATTAAGTATTTTCACTAGATTTAATAAATTTGGAGAGAAAACTGATTAAAACTGTGTGGTCTACTGACGATTAACTGTTTTGGCTTCTTTGGCCCACTTTGAAATCTAAATAGCTCCCTTCTGAATATAGTCCAATGTAAACAGTTCAATTCTGTGTCATATTCTTGTGATTTTTTTTTCCATTACTGATTGGGGTGGAGTCTCCTTTCATTCCCACATCCATATTTTCAAACGTAATTTTTCACCCTGTTCTCACTTCCAGCAAAGATTCTCTCTTTGCCCTGTTGGTATTTATCACAGTGGTGTCTCTACCTTGGTTCTAGGTGCTGTGGTAATATAAATGACCGTGACAAATTTCAGTAGCCAGCTACTAAGTGAAGCTGAGAAAAGCTGTTTCATGATTTGTAAGGAAGGATTGTATTGTTTATTCTGACCCAGCATAGCGGTATCTCTGCATTACTGTCAGATATGTTTTGTAAGGCACGGGGTGAAAATACCAGGACAGCTGCTTTCTAGGTCCAGGCTAAGTAGGCAGACTTCTATTTTCTTCTATTTTTTTTTCTTTTTCTTTTTTCCTGTTCTTCTTTAAATAACTGTAGAAACACCAGAGAACTGGGCGCTACTGCCATGATAGGAGCGATCCATAGCTGCTTCAGGGACACTAGCTCATGACTGTATTTAAACCAACAGCCCTGTTTTTCATTAATAGCTTGACTCCTCGAGAGTTCAATTCCTATGGTTCTCGCAGAGGGAATGATGCTGTCATGGCCAGAGGAACATTTGCAAACATTCGTCTGGTGAACAAATTTATTGATAAGCAGGGACCTCAGACTGTCCATTTCCCTTCAGGAGAAACAGTAAGTATACACGCTGCTTTAAAATGAGGCTCCTTGGCATTAGGTTGGATTTGCACTAGCTTTCCTTCTTACAGCTTACATCATTTATTTCAGCACCTTTTAAGTAAAGCTAAAGAGGGGACTGAAGATTCATTGACTCAGAGCAGCAGGTCACACATAGCTGCATAAGGTGGTGCTCTCAGGCTTACCAATGGAGAGCAGAACCATTGTGGTGAGAATGGAAAGCGTGGGCTGTGGTAGAAATGTGTTCAGGCTAGGAATCACAAAGTGCCGTGTAACTTAACGTGGAGCTTGGCATAAAGTGTGGGCTTCAGCTCTTAATGTGGAAACATGATTTTCTTATTTCCACAGAAGTGTATTTCCACCCAAAATGGTGTATAAATTGTTTGGTATTTTCATTGCAGTTGGATGTGTTCGATGCTGCAGAAAGATACAAGCAGGCTGGCCATCCTTTGATCGTGCTGGCTGGGAAGGAATATGGTGCAGGAAGCTCAAGAGACTGGGCAGCCAAAGGGCCGTTCCTCTTGGTAAGTAACTCAAGTAAAGTAGGAGGCGGATGATACTTAGAAGTTCATTCGTTTTTTCAGGAAGAGTAGCTTACAGCATTATCCTAGGTAGCTTATTCTCATTCTGGATACCAGAAGCTATTCTGAAGTACAGGCTGAATCCAAGAGCCACAGTACATTTGCAAATATATTCAAATATAGAGCCCATCAGGAAAACATGACTGAACTTCAGCTAGCTTTCCATACACAAGAAAGGACATTTTCTTTAGTCTTGCATCATACAGCCCAATAAACCTTGGGTCTGCTTCAGGCTGCTTTCTTCAGCTTGCTTATCAGAGAAGATATGAAGTGTAATAAGTGAAGTAATTAGTGAATTTGAAATTTAGCATTGCTTTACCATGCAGGTTTCAGGAATTCCTATCAGTATTGTTATTGGATCATGATGTAAATCCAGGTACAGTGGAACATCTGTCTTGTTCTTTATCCTGTCCTACATTATTCAGCAGCCTTTTCAAGGTGATTCAAGTTTTCTTGGTATGCAGTTTTTGAATGGAACAGTTGTATGCATTTTTAAACAATGAGGTGAGAGGGTTAGTGTTTAGGATTACATTTGCCTAAGTTTTTAAAATTACTGTAGCAGTAGTGAATTTTGTGTAAACTGTATTTGCACGTAGACATGTAAAGATCAATAACACTGCACCCTGGAACATGTAGGGTAGGAGAACACTGACATAGCAAAAATTACAAAAATAACTACTGGTACTCTACATGTAACACAAAGAAGTCTACAAAAACACACAGGAAAATTACACAGAATTCCCAGAAAAGTGCGTGTACTTTTTTGGCAGTCTTTCTTCTTAAGATGTTTGAAAGTTGACATATAATCAAGTTATTGTGGACAATCCACTGAGTAGCAGTACCTGCTGACTAGCAGTAGTCGGTGAATGAGAGGTGGGCACCTCAAACATACCAGTTTTATTCCTGTGAGAGCAGAAGGTCTATCTGAGCCATCTGGATAAGCACACCCATTGTGTACTTCTCAGGGCGTCAAGGCTGTGCTTGCTGAAAGCTATGAGAGGATTCATCGGAGCAACCTTGTAGGGATGGGAGTGATTCCTCTGCAGTATTTACCTGGGGAGGATGCAAGGACTTTAGGACTCACTGGAAGAGAACGTTACACGATTACAATTCCTGAAAATCTAAAACCACAGATGAATATCGAGATCAAGGTATGAAATGCCTGAGGGCTGCCACAGTTTCACTTGAATTAACTGTCTCTTCAAACAATGTCTTTTCCAGTAATCTCTTTTTTCAGGAAGGCAAAAGAATTGAGGGCAGGGGATTGGACTAGATGATCTTTTAATGTCCCTTCCAATCCCTGACATTCTGTTATTCCAAGGAAGCAGTAATTCTGAAAGCAGTGACGGGAGATAAAAGCAGCATTCCCAAACAGCTCAATTCAGCACAAAGCAGTCCTGTGTTGTGGAGTAGCCTGCAAATGTTGTCTTCGTATGCCCAATTAATGTCCTGAAATTGGGAGAGCGTAGGTCCCAGTGAATTCATCAGTTCATTGCAAAGTCACTGATGAAAACAGCTTTCAGCAAAACTGACGTAGTTTGATTCACTTTCTGCTCCTGTCTTTCTGCTTTTCTTCTTCCCATACAGAGCTCCACTGAATGCTAATGCAATTAGTGTTGCTGTTGTACCTAAGCCAGGAGAATGACTACACAGAAGAACATTAACAGTTATTAAAACCACTTGATTGAGTGGTCAGCTTACATGCCACTAGCCTTTGTTGACCTTAAATCTGTTAGAGACAGTAAGTGCAGTGCAAAGAGTGTCCATATTCTGCTTATTATGGCTTGTTCCAAGCCAACTTACTCTGAAGATGTTGGCTGTGGTCTGGTGTGGCCCCTCATCTTAAAAAAAAGAGCACTGGTGTCTACTTGCTGTTCATTTGAGCTATTAAGATTAGAAAACTATGATAATGGCCTGTATTTTACTATCATGTGGTAAGTTATACTGCTTGAACGACTCTCTTTGACCTCAACAGCTGGATACCGGGAAGACCTTTCGTGCCATCATGAGGTTTGACACGGACGTGGAACTCACTTACTTCCACAATGGAGGCATTCTGAACTACATGATTCGTAAAATGGCATCTTAATCAAAAGTACTGAGCACAGCCTCGCAGGCACAGACCTGCTTCTGGTGAGCACGACAAAAGTAATCAGTAATAATGAAGTTAGAAGAGCGAACCATAAAGTGAACGCTGGCTTCTTGGATTTGTTTTGTTCTTTTGAATAAGCCTTTTGAAAGGCTTGTTGACCATGCTGAATGATTCTGCGTATCAGGAAACTTGTCACTTTTGCCCATTAAGGAAAACAACTTTTTATTAGTTTTGAATGGCGACTGAAAACTGTGGTTGGCTTGACTTACCTTAGAACATGGTGCAAGTCATTAAAATGCTGACAGAATCTCTGGAACTATTGAAGATCATATGCTGGTTTTATGTATTTGGTCCATTTACTTTGACTGCTAAGTTCAGCTCTGCGTTATATTTAGTGGTCCAAAAACTAACTAACAGCATACATTTAATTTTTATTCCTTCCTGATTATCTGATATTGACTTCCTTTCTTATTCACCTGACCAGATTCTGAATCTAATACTGAAATTAATCATCTAGCTGTTTCTTAATTCAAAAGAAAATGTGAACTCTGTTCCTTTAAAATCCAAGCCTTTGTGGAAAGGTGGACCTATGGGGATATTTCTAATGGATAAAATTAAACATATTTTCAAGGAGTTCAGTGTGTTGTTTCTTGTTATCCTAGGTACTAAGATACAGAAGAAAGCTTCAGCTTTATTTTCTCATTCTCCCTACTGGAGCAGGACCCCACCAATCGTATCCTGTCATATTTTAATTCTCAGTTGTTTCTTTGAGTAATCTACATGAGACAGGATGACAACGAAAACTGTCCAACACTAGTAGTCTTCAGTAGGTCAGTGTGATACTGCTGATTTAATTCCCTCTCCTGTTTTGTGTCCTCAAGAAAACAATCTAGCACACTTCCAAGATCTACATCAGCAAGTTTATGAAGTCATACCCGTGTCACTGAAGTCACTGAAGTCATACCCGTGTACACTGATAACAAATGCCTTCTTACTCAGAGATAAACAAGATGATAGCACTAACTCTTATTCCTAACTGTATGTAGAGCAACTGCCAAAACAATTAACAGCGGAGAAATTCTTTCAGAGTAATCTCTTATTACTTATATTTTCAGTGCACTTTGCTCCTGCTCTGTTGGGGTGAGGTGCAGTGCAATTAGTTTTGAAAGAAATCAAAGGACTCGAGGAGGGGACAGAGATTACATTGTACCTGCAACAGCCTACTGATGACAGCAGCACTGCTGAGGCTGCACCTGAGGTACTAATATCTCTAGTTATGGACTCCCTGAGAGAAAGAAAGGCTGGGTCTGTTCAGCTTAGGGAAGGCTTAGGGCCAGCTCAGCCACCTGCGTGTGCAAAGACCCCAAGGGACAGCACACAGAAGATGGACGCAGGCTCCTATCAGTGCAGCAAGAGGGCTGGAAGCAATGGGCAACATTAAAACACAGGAGGTTCTGACTGAAGACCGAGAAACACTTTCTCACCGAGAGTGACTGCGCACATTCACAGGTTGCTCTGAGGGGTTCTGGGTGCTCCATCCTTGGTGGCATCCAAAAGGCATATGAACACGATGCTGGGTGTCTTGCTGCAGGTAGGAGGCTCTGCCTGAGCAGAGACTTTGGACAAGTTGACCTCAGGAGATTCCTTCTAACTCTGCCATTCTGTGAAACATCTTGGGAGCTGTTAATGTGGTCATCATCTTCAGCACTGTTTGGTAAGAAATACACAGCTTTTGGTTCAAACTATGGAAAAATAAATCATCTGACAAGCCAGTCTTCTTCAAAGTCTGTATTATTGCTAATATTGGTGAAGGGGAGGCATTATCATACTGTACATCATCGATTCTTCCATGTTTCTTTTTGGAAGCAACTGTATGAACAAATTTACGGGGTTAAAAACAATGTCCACAAGAAAGAACTCAATGTAGAACTGAATTGCTGACCCTGTACAGTGCATACAGCTTTCACAATAAAGGATAGGGACCAGGACACAACACACAACGGTGCTTAGAAAGTTTATTGTTTTTAATGCCGTAGGAAGTGCTTAAAAGAGGGCTTAAAAAATATGCTCATCATCAATCTGAAATTCAAAATGTTCTTCAGATCTGTCTTGTGGGGACAGTTCAGCAAGAATGCAGACATATACAGTTAATTATATAGCATTTACATAATTCTTGTTCAGTTTTAAAATTTACAGCTCTCCATATCAAAGGCTGTGAAGATTAATGCGTTTTATGTGATATTTTACATGACATTTTCTGATGTGAGCTTGGTATCAGTTGCCCCTTTTGGGTAACTCATGACTGATTCAAGACTGAGCTACAGTCCTCATGGTGCTGAAGAAGCAATGAGAGCCCAGCATCTGTACAGCTGACAGCTGCATTCTATTCTCACCCACTGCCACGTCAGCCAAACACAGTCAAGTTCGTGCTCCCCTGGTGAATTGGTGCACCTATGAACTGTATGAAAGATTACATTAATTGATTTGCATACAGTAATTTGTACGTGCCTGTGTGCTGACTTCCTCTCTTGTGCCTCTTTAATTCCATTCATGTTGCACTTATTCTTGATACACGTTTAAAATGAGAACGAGTCCTAGTGTCTTTGTGGCATATCTTCACCTGGTGCATATTCAGCTTATATTTTCAAATATTTTGAGAGCTGGAAAACAGTAAACATATGCATGTAATATTGGCAGTACTGTGTTTCATTACTGTGTTGTATTGATGTCAGCTCCAGTCAGCTTACAAAGGAGCGTAATCATCTTTATTTTTATTGATGATAAATAATAAATAATGCTGTTTTGTTCTTTGGTGAGATCTAGAACAGGGCTAGAAGGAGTAACAGTTCTTCCCTCTAATGCAAGTGAATCTATATTTCTCCCATAATAAACCTCTCAATAACCTGACTTCTGGTCACAGGGTGCATAAAAACACACAGGGCACTGCTTTTGGGGCAAGTGAGGCGTTTTCTGGTCAAGTAATGGCACACAATTAGAAGGTGACAGAATTCTAGGTGACTTCTGCTGGAGTTACCCTCTGGTTTGGTCAGGAATCTTGGGGAGTGCAAAGGGATCCAAGAAGATCTTGAATGTATTTTTATGTGTGTCGGTAAGGCTGAAAACAGATATTTCATTGATACAGTGTGCAGCAGAAATTTGTAGAACAAATAAACATTCATTTGTATGAAAATGTTTGAAAGAATGCGGCTACCTTTCCTGCCATTTTTGTAAGGTAAGTGCATATGGTGAGACAAAAGGATTTCCCTGAGTTTTCTAAGAATGTTTAATGATGCCATTAACTTCACTTAAGTAATTGAAGAAGAATACTCATTTTAACATTAAATTAGGGATGGCTCAGAAGGACCAAACTCTGTCTAATCCACTAATCCAGTGTTTCCAGATTTACTGCTTCTTATTATGAAATAGTAATAACTCACAGCTGGAAAAAAGAAAGGTGCCATACTGTCAGGGGGAATCATTGTCCCTTGGGATTCAGCATAATTAATGTAGATAGGAAAATGAATGATTTTTCTTTGTGTAAAGCTACTTTCATGCTGGAGTAAGTAGCAGTCTGCAAGTCTGATAGTACTACTAACAGCCCTGGCAAATATCAGAAAAAAAAATGTTACTTAAATGTTAAAGAAAATTAAGAGCATTCTCTGTAGAGGGATGCATAGAAGAACAAGAAAGGCTTCTACAGGTGTATCAACCAGAAAACAGTCCCAAGAGAAGGAGGCAGCTCTCTAGAGTAGGGGCAATAGAAGGATATTAGAGGGGTGTACAGAAGAATCCTGAGCTCAGAAGGTTTTGCCATACACAAATTTCAATATGCATCATGTGAGCTAAGCTATCTTCTACACTGTTTCTGAGAAGAATTATTTTCAACATGGTAGCTGTGTCATTGCTCATGGAAGGTAATCACAGCACAGGGATTTGGAAACACCTGTCCAAATTCTTTGTAGGTTACTGCAGAGTAAAATAGGACCAGAAAGCCACAATACACATAACTGAAAAAGCTAGAGAGCTCCAGTTTGATGTACACTAATATGCCTGCATTATCTTGGCTAGGAAATCAAATCAAGGGAAATCATTTGCTGCTCCTTACGCTGTAAAATAAATTAAAAAAAAAAAAAAAAAGGGAGAGATCACTAATCACAGGTGTAGAAAAATAATGAAAAGACACCTACACCTACATAAATACATGAATGAATGAATGAATGAATGAATGAATGAACGAACGAACGAACGAATGAATGAATGAATGAATGAATGAATGAATGAATCAGCCATATTCAGTGATCTGAAATGACACTGAAATTTGTAGGAATACCATTTTGTAAACACTACAGTTCATGGGAAACACTTGGATTTAATATCTAATTAACAAGGAAGGCTAGTTAACATCTTTGCTTTCTTACTAAGTGTCACCTTTCCATGAATGATCTGCACCCAAGATGAGCCCAGTGCTAACAGTGAGATCACAGTTAAAGTAGATTAATTAATTAATTAATTACCATGCCTAGTTTGATCACTCTGGTTAAATACCTCACGGTTTTGTTTCTTCCTAATATTGCAAGTGTATCCTCAGCGAAGTAATTAGCAGTAATTTAGACTTAAATATCAGTTTAATTCTTTGTATGCATACAAATTCTATTTTATTTTGTTCCTCACAAGTGTGCCTGGAGTCCTGATGGTGATGAAATAAAGAGGCTCTAAGCACTGTCTGAACAGGACGCAGTCGCAGCTGGGCACTGTGCGAGGCATAACAGAGCACTCCCAGTTACACAGTTAGCCACAAGATGGTGTGCTAACACTGTCAGCCAGTTGTAATCTTTCAGGCAGCCATAACTGAGGAAACGAGACAAATCCTTTCTATTGCCTGTGAGAAAAGCATGCATTACATTCCAATTTATGCCAGTGCCTTCTGGAAAATGTATGGAGACGTCTTGCATGGTGTGTTACTGTGTCATCCTTAACATCTACTTCTAATTTGGATTTCCATTTTCCTTGTCAGAAAAATATATTTTCCTTGACTGAAAAATCCTGCTCAGAATTTTAAGTAATTGTATCAGTTCTTTTAAAACTAATTCCTGCTTTATCTCATGCATTTTTCCTATATGTATCTGTACAGTTATTTTCTTTTCCTGAATACAAAGTAATCATGATTACTGATCACTATAAAACAAGCACCTTTCAATTCAGTGAAGAAACAATCTTTCTCCATTGCTATAATTTTTAATAGACTGCATTGAGTACAGTAATTTATTGTTAGATGCAATCTAGAACTTTGAGAATCTTTAGTAATGATTTCTCTTTGCCTACCTGAAACCTACAAAATATTCCTCCTTAAGATGAATTTTCTTACAAAAGTACAATTGCCTGCAGAAGCTGAAGAGGAGATCTGGAGTGCGACAGTCAATACTTAATTTCCAGGAAGCTTTAAAGCAAGCTCGTGACATTTCCTGTCACTTGAACTCACATGTATTCAAGAATAACTGATGTCAAAATTGTCAATAAGGCTGAAAAATGCATGTTATAACATGACTGCATTACTATGCCTATGCTCTCTCTATTCTATCTATAGGGAGAAATAAGTAGAGCTACATAAGAGAAAATGTATCGTATTCTACTCCGTTTATTGGGATTTCTTTTTTTGTATGTGTATTTTTGACATGTATCTAATGCATAATCTTTGGGGAAATGATAAATTGTTGATTGAATGGTTTTGTTCCTTTTAATTAATGATAGGTTTTAATGTCAACAAGTAAATGAGTAATAGTAACTGAAAACTGCTGTTGACTAACTCTTTTCTCCTGTCACATTATCGAGAAAACTAAATGTAAAGTCACTGTTTATACAGAAAAAAAAAAAAAAAAAAAAAACAACTAGGGATTTTGGCAATGCTTGTCCCTCACAAAAAAAAGTTCAGTTATTTAAAGCTACCTGAGAAATCTTCACTATCTCACTGCACGTTGTTAAGCACGCATTTCAAAAATTTAAGTTGGAGGTGTAAAAGTTGAAAGTGCAGGTGATTTTGTTACAGGTATTTTTAGTAGCTAAAATGGAATCAAGCAGTATATATTTATCACATGAAAAGGATGGAGAAGTTTGTCAGGAAATAAATCCCTTTGCATTCAGGCTTGTCCTTGGATACCAGAGGGACTGCAAGCAGCTGAGTGCAGACTCTGAACGATGCCCAGTTCGAGGTTATCAGCCCAGTCACATTCAATATATGAAATGCTGTGATAACGGATTCACAAGTAATGCCCTGTATTCATCTAGCTGTGTTTGATTGAGCTTTCACAACTGCCCTTAAGGAATTTGGCTGCAGCCACTGAGAGCTCTCACAGCTCCGTTAATCAATGGTTACAAAACTAAAGCAACAGGAATACAGAACATTTGGGATGGCTGGTAAAAAATGCACTGTCTGCAAAGCCCGTGAGGCTAACCAAGAACATGAATAATAGGGCTGACACAACTGCATCAAGTCATGCAACAGCTCTACAGAGAGTTCTGAGTTTCCCAGGAAAGCCGCTGGGGGGAAGGAGAGGGTCAGCCTGCTGACTGGTCCCAGAAGTTAACAGCAATGTCCTCCCTGCCGTTCCTCCTCCCTGAGGCCATTTGTAACTATTTTCTTACTGCTAGGTAGAATCCCAGCACTCTAGTCAAACATACTTGGCTTTGTAAAGTTAGTCAGAGAGCATGTTCTCGACAGCAAGGTGGAAAACAGCTGGCCCAGGGCAACAGCAAGGCAGATGATCAGTGCCATAACATCACCAAGCCACAGCCCTCTGGCATTATCACAGACCCTGGCCACAGAGCCCCCTCTCCATTCCACCCTCTATGCTGTTTTTTACTCAGAGTCAGCACACCAAGCTCCCTGTTGTTTACTGACAGCTGAGGTCGCAGGTCGCGTTTCGTAGGGAACTTTCACACAATAGATTATTCACTGTATTCCACCCTGGAAGTTTACCATCTCTCAAAAGGTGACACTTCAATAAGTCACCTCTGGTAAATACTCCACAGTATGGTAATGAATTCATTTTTTTTCCCTAGCATAACATTTTTGTCCATGTTCTAATATCATTATTAGTTTCTACAGTTGTGTCATTCTCACTACCTTGCTAATCTTTTCTTATGTGATTAAGTTATCAAGTCCTGTTGTTCCATCCCCAGAGCTTTCTATAAAAGCAGCTCTAGGAATAGTTCTACAGATCCAGTCCTAAATAGAGATCTGCAGACTGTGTCACAAAATGCACTTTGTCTCTTAAATGCACTTTGCACTGAACACACACTGCTTAAGTCAAGTGTTAATGAAAGTTGACTGTCTTTGTGTGTTTGCACAACAAAATGACCATCAAAATATTGGTTTTGAGAGCTGCTGCTACTCAGCTACACATATATATAATCTAGGAGGGTTGCTCCAAAAGTAACTCCTCCTGTTTTATGATGTAGGCCCATGCTATCAGAGGTGACTGCTGGTAATATGGCAGCAGAGGCTGAACCTTCCTACAAATATTCCATTGCATTTTGTTGGCAGGCCAGCAGATGGCAGCAGAGCTGCAGTTTCCATCAAAATCAATAGCAGGCATTACTTTTGGAGCACTGTGTGTGTGTGTCTGTCTGTCTGTCTGTCTAAGTATCTGCATGCACATGTGTACAGCAATGAAAAATTCATGGAAAAAGCACCATGCAAGGAATGCAAGGAGCATTGTCTTTGCCAACTACTGAACAAAACATTGCAGTGTTTTTCTCAATAATGTCCCAGACATTTCAGATTGGAGAGAAGAAATTTGTGGGACTGTCAATGGCAAATTAAGCCTCTTTTTTTCATCCTCAACTAGCTAAGATCTGGGTGACCAGAATTACCATGAGATATCTTGACAACATAGAAGCCAGTATCCTACATTAGGGTAAGCCATGAGTTCTGCCAAACCCCCAAGGCATTAACTCCGAAGTGCTAAAGTGGAAAGAGTGGAAAAGTGGAGAAAATCTTGTACATGTATCCTGGGAAGTTCTAGCAGCTTTGTGCCGTGGTAAGAGGCCCTTTTTCTAGTAAGATAAGGACACATCAATTTTGCTAGAGAAGTGAGATCATGCTTTCTTGATAGGTAAAAGAAATATATAAATAAATTTCAAAATTCCTCAGAAATATTTTTTTGCTGAGACTTCTTCAATCCACATCTTTAACCTTTTGAAACATTTTTATTCTTCTTCTTCTTTTTTCTTTTTTTAATGAATTTTTTTCTTGTACACTCAACATTTTGGTCACTTATCTACTTATCTGTTGTAAAATGTGTCAGTGTTTCAAAAACATGCCTAAAGACAGAATTAGTTATGCCAAGGATGAAGACACAGCTAGAAAGCCTGTATCTTCTTCCTTTAGTTTTGGGCTTGTTATAATACATCCTTCTCGAGACAAGTGCTCACAGAAGAGTTCTGGGAGTGTCTATTTCTCCATTTTCTCTCCGTTTTCTAGTACCCAGAACAGCTGTGCTCTCAAATCAGGACATTTGGACTCAATTTTGTCTTCCATCTGACTACTATGCACTGAAAAATCAAGAATGAATCAAGAGGAAATCAGCTTCTCCATGCTCGTGGATGACATAAATTTGAGCTATCCTTCTCAAGACACTCACAGATGTCACTTACAGTCAGGATTCTGATGCAGACCTGCTCAAACAGCCAAAGCAAGGTGCACTTAAATGCCTGCTTATCAACGCCTCTAGTAGAACACATTCCTATATTTAAATATACACAGAAATATTTATGGATTTTTAATTTTTTGTATATATTCATGTCTATTTCATGTATTTAAAATAGATAATTATATATAATGTATTTAATTTATATCATTATATAATTAATATATTTATTATATGTGCATACATGTATTAATTCTGTTCTTCTACTGACCAGAGATAACTAGATATGAGAAAACACTCACAAGTCTGCCAACAGAGTGCTGTTCACAAGGTCCCATCCAACTCCGCAGTTCAAGTGGACAATGCAGTTGTGACAACAGCAGCAGGTGAGCCACTAAGGTGGAAACTCGACCTTTTCAACGTAACAGCTGGGTAACTTGTGTCTCAGTTTTAATCATTTTGCCCTTCTTTTTGCTCTCCTTTTCATGTGAGTCAAAGTATTAGAGTTGGAATGTGTATCTGTGTCAAACGGAAGTAGAACAGAGATCAGGAGAAGAAGGAGATGCTGAAGATGGCTAAATTCCCAGCAGAATTAACTTTCTGTTTCTAATGATCAGTGAGAAATTAGCCAGCAGCACATCTGAGGAATTGGAATCTAGGTTTATCCAGCTATCTTACCACAGGTGACACCGGCAAGCAAGCAATGAAATAAAAATACTAAGTATGAAGTGCCTTTTGCAAAGAGTTGCCAAAGAATTTCAGATCAGTACATACTGCTGGAAGGTTTTTGTCAGGACTGTACCTATTTCATCAAGAATTCATGTAAGTATGCTGCCATCATTGCCCTCCACTTATTGAAGGTGCCTTCATACATTCCAGTTGTTGGCAGACACTCAAAGATGTGGAAGGTTTGATAGGTAAAAGAGCAACTCCCTCCTTTTCTGTGACAGTGTTTTGTGTGTTCCTTAAAAATTCGCATTTAATGCATTTTACTTTTAAGTGAGAAAGTCAGGAGGGTTTTGTTTTCATTTTCAGAATGTAGAAGTTGTTGGTTTTTTTTTTTTTCTTTCTTTTTTTTTCGTAACTAAGTGTCTTAAAGAAACACAAATAGTTTGAAAACCATTCTTCCCAGGATACATCTTCCAGTTGACAGGAATAGCATTTCTTATTTAACCTGGAGCTAGAAAGAATGGAAAAGGGAACTGGCAGCTCTACACTTTCTTATTTTAAATATATATATATATAGCTGAAAGGAATCATATAGTAGATAATGTAGCTGTCAATGCATCTGCTTTTTTTTTTTTTTTGTCATTTATTGATCTTTCTTCTATTTCAGATAAATCAAGCAATCCACCAGCTCTGCAGAATTATCCCTACTCTGCAAGCCAAAAATTCTTCAGACACATCAGAAGATATTTGTAATACCTTGGCATAGCCTTTCTCCAGATTAGCCCTTTGAGGGCTGAAATAACTTCTGATTCTAGCTGACAACAAACTGCTTTCTCACAGACATTTTACAAGAAGTATTCTTTCCTTTGTCATTTGGCACAAACATTTTCCTGCAGCTTCTGATCTCTTAGCATAAGAAAAATTCAAAATTGTAAAGGATCTCAGTATTAAAACCTTCATCATATCTATCAAATATGCTCAAAGTCTTGGCTCACAACATGAAATCATGTGATTTAAAAAAAAAAAAGTTTGTTTGTTTTCATTTGTATTTGCAAATCTCACAAGTCTTGTCAGTGCAGATTGGCTTGCACAGCGAGCCTGGCTGGCTAGTCCTGAGTCTGAGCTCATCTGGAGTGATTTGGTTAACAAAATAGATACTCCAGGCAGTATAGAAGCTCAAAATTCAAGTACATACCAGTAAGCTCTGCTGATAATCCTGCTGAGGCAAAGATTACTAGCAAAATGTGCAGTGCAGCGCTTTGCACATTGAGCACAGGCCTCAGATACACCGCTTGCATGGCCAGTGAAACACCACCAACTATGAGGCCAGTGATTCTTTGAGCAGGTCACAAAAGGGATTTGTCATTTTGATGGGCTGCCTTGAAGTTAAAGACAAGAATAGGGCTGGATCTACGTAGATCATATCGTAGATCATACGTAGATCGTATCTCAGTCATATATACAAAAAGTCTGTTGCAAAAGTGTGATTTCAATCCAGGGTGGGAATGGGCTCTACAGATTGGAACTGTGTTTGAAGTTGAACCTGCTGTGTGCCCACTGAGTTGGCTGAGTTCCTCTCCAATGCTGTTTTCCAAGCCACAGTCCAAACCAAGGCAGCTTGCAGCACTGGAAAACTAGTTACAAATTTGAAGCATTTGAGGCCATTTGAAGCATCTCTTCAAGCACTTCCTCGTCTGCACAGAACAGAAGGCCAGATCAGTGTTGATTCTTTTTCAGGCAGCATGGGATATCAATCTGCCTTGGTATGCAGCAAAGACAGTTGGCT
The DNA here is from genome assembly GCF_905368555.1 of Meleagris gallopavo. NCBI lineage: Eukaryota > Metazoa > Chordata > Aves > Galliformes > Phasianidae > Meleagris > Meleagris gallopavo. The sequence goes on from NC_139435.1 coordinate 76,061,980, forward strand.
TTGGTTTTATAATTAATGCGTCCAGAAATGGCATCCTCTCACTGAACGAGTCAAAGTTATTAGAAGTACTTCATGTTAATAAGGATTCTCAAATCTTTCAAAGTCTCTGCTTAACAAAGTTATATATAAAAAATCCAAAAAACAAAACATATTTGTTAAATAGAATGTTTTCTACGTATTTTTTTCTTTACATCTACCCTATGGTTTAAAATCTATCCCTTAAGCCTTCCTTATGATTTTGTAGCATGCAGGTTATATATTTGAAACAAAGCAAATTTTCATTTGCATAATCCCAAAGGCTAATGTCAACCTGTTTGCAGCCATGACCTTACATGGAGATAACGTCTACTCATAAGGGTCACTGGAAATCACAGCAGGAGCTCTGGGAGGTGTTTGTGTGTCCCCATTGACTTCCATTACTTTTTCAAAGTAATGAAGAGCTAAGAAGGATAAGAGTGAGCAGCAATGCAGCAAATAAAACTGAAAAAGACAGAAGACCCAGAAGCTCTGTTGGCCCCTTGCATCAGAGCTAGAAAGAGTCTGGAAGACAGTAAACTGTTACGTATACACGAGAAAGAGAAATAAAACAGCCCAGAAGAGTAGATTCTTTTGGCTATTCAGATTTATATTTTTTCCCTGATTTCCTTCTTTTCTCTTAATGCTAAAACTTTCAGTAAATAAGCACAAATATTAGCTCAGACAAAACTATACTGGCTATCGACAGGCCTTGATCACGTATCAGCAGTTCAGAGGATAGTCTCACTTGTGTTGAGTTGGCCTTCAGGAGTAAGGAAATCATCCAACGCACATGGCACTGCTGCATTAAACAGAAAATGTGTCCCTTGCTAAGGACTCTGAAAACACAAAATGCTTGGGAGCAAAGAGAAAGTACAGCCCACCGAATCCATAATTTGGATAATCCCCTTGCAAATAGCTGACAATCAACTCTGTCCAGTCACAACGGACTTCTGTCTGTTGATGCTCTGGACTGCTGGAAAGCTGACGTACTTGATTTGGGATTCTTGTCTGGTTAAAAGAACAATGAAAAATACAATGGATTTCATTGCCCTTGCAAAGCCAAAAGGAGCTTCTTCGGCAAGATGAAACTATTTTGTAAAGATAATGCTGAGAAACGTACTCATCCTTCATATAATTTCTGTTTTATTTTAATTTATTTAGGAGCCTTTTAACTCTTAAGGCCTAAAGAGGAATCAAGAGGAATCCAAAAGTTTTCAGGTGAAGAAAACAGGAATAGATTTCTTTTATTTCTTGTTTTTATTTACATTTCATATGCAAAGATGTCTTCTGGGACAATAAATAGGGATAATGAATGGAATAATTTCAATCAGTAATTATAAGCATTTGATTACTGAATGATCTCTGGGGGTCCAGTTCTGTGGTTGGTTGTCTTCTGCTGTTGTCTCACTACCTGTTGCTCAGGGGAAGATCTGTTCATGTTCAGTGCTACCAGGAAACTCACACAGCATTGTTGTTGCTCAGGAGGGCAGGTGGTGAACCTCATGAACCAATGCCTGCAGATGGGCTTTGTGGAGAAAGAGGTCCTGCAGGCATTGTGTGACAGCCACAGAGCTGTAGCAAGGCTGCATCCATGTAAAACCCAGAAATCCATGGAGGTGTGAAGGTGAGCTGTGGGCTCTCGTAACACAGGAGAGGATGTGTGCAGCATCTGATGCACGCACTCAGACGTGAACGATCCCAGTTGTTTATTACAAGTTCTCACATCACTTACAGACCTTCACAAGTTTTCTTTTTCTAGCATTCCTATCTACCCCTCCAACTTCCACATCCAGCTTGACGTGCCAGCAGAGCATTCTACAAAACACTCTTCAACCGTTCATGCAGATGCTTATCCCATCAGAGCCGTGAGACGTTCTTATTTCTTCATGAGCTGCCCTTGGTTCTCATGCTGCTTATCTTGCTCCACAGCTGCCGCTCTGAGCAGTTTCTTTTGTATTCCCACACATGTGCGTGCTTGGGGTTTGGGTACTTCTGTCTGTTCCAAGCGACTGTAATCCCACTGCTCGGTCAGTTTGAGTGTCTGGAACAAGTGTGACATCCTTTTTGACAGAGTCCTGTGAAAGGAGTCCTGTGGATTTCAGATCCAACTCTCAGCCTGTGGGCATCATCCAGGAATTGGTGTAGGGGATGAGGCAAGGGAACTCGGGGTAAGAAATTTAGAAAGCAGCCTGGTAGTATTTCTGTTTTTTTCCCATCTCCTCCTGTATTTCCTTACAGGTGAAATAGATATGTGCTGTACCCTGCCCTTGAATTAAAAAAAAGGACTCTAGTGTGGATTTTACATAGGCCCTGCACTGCAAGGTGTGCTGTTGAGAGGAAATGTCCAGCTGCCTGAGGGGAGGAAGGCCCTCCAGAGGGATGGCCGAGGCCAGTTGTACGAGGCTCAACAAGAGCAAGCACTTTGGTCACGACAACCCCGTGTCAGCTTCTCCAGGATTCGGCTGAGGTAGAATTCCAAGCGCCCACTGGTTCTAGAATGTTGGGGTGCCGCGATGGAATCTTCTGGTCTTGTGAGTTGGTCTTGCCTCCCCACCCTGTCCGTCATGGTGGAGCAGCCTGGTGGCCCTTATGATGTCATAAGCAGCTCGAATGAGGGGAGGAGCAGTGCGTGCTGCGTCCCTTCATTGGAGCGCTTGAGCTCTGCCTGAGTAGCTCGCTTGTTGCACTTGTGCATCGTCTGAGTACCTTTGTTTTCACATCCTCTTGCGCAGCATCTTGTAGGTAAGCTTGAGACAGCGTGGGAGAGACGGGTGGGCAGTGAGGTGTTGAGAACTGCTGGCTGGCGGAGCTGATTCTGTGATACTGATTACTCTTGACCATCACACGTAATTTTTACCCAGTCCATGCATTCTAAAACAATCCATAAAGGTGGCATTTGTCCCATGGCTTTTCCCTCGTCTTTGCTAAATTGTGCAAACTCACTGACCGGCTCTTTCTCTCTCCTCTGCCTGCTGGCCTGGTGCAGCTTTTGCTTGTGGAAGATCAGAGCAAAGTGACAAGGAACGGCTGCGGGTTCAAGGAACTTGTCTACCTCGTTCTGATCTCTTGCCAGGTACGTGCCACGCTTTGTCCCCCACATGCTTTAGCAGCCATTGTCGCACCGTGTTTAGTAACACAGCCTCATCCAGCTTTGATGGGACACCGGTCCCGAGTGGGTTTTTTGCACTTGTCCTCCAGCTCAGCCCTCAGAAGGATGCTGTCTGTGGTGCTGTGACCAGCCAGCCTTAGGGAAACCAATCCCTTAGGCAAAGAGTCCTAGCCCCAGCTTGTGCAGAGCTGCACAACGTGATCCAGGGCCACAAGCAAGCGTGCTTCGGCTGTGAGTGTGCCCGACAGCAGTAGGGAGCACAGCAGAGACGCAAGCAGAGGAAATCCACGTGCAGGGCTGCAGTGGGTGCTGGTGGTGAGGCTGCTGGCAGCCGGGGCTGGGGAGCAGATCCACCTCCAGCAATGCTGCTTTGTGCCAGAGTCCCCATCTGCTAGCAGAGGGACAGCACTTGGTAAAATGCTGCCTAATAGGCTGTCACATTTGAACTGACTGAACAAACTGGTTGCTTCTAGAACACCTGCCTATGCCAGAGGGTAGCCAAGGGTAGTTCTGAAGAAGTCCCTCAGTGCTGTGGTGTGTGAACAGAGAAAATATAAGTGTGTTTCTTTTCAGTTCCAGCTGGTTGTGCCTGCTGTGATGGGCATCGCGTGCAGTGAGATCAGCCGTGGGCCTGACCCGGCACGGATGGAGGTAGAGTATGAAGCTCTGATTGGTCTTTGTTCCCTGACTTGAGCCAGCAGAGTGAGCTGCAGATGAGCTCTCCTGCTTTTCAAGAGAGAGAGAATCCTTGCGACTCTATTGGTGTCACTGAAAAGCTGCCCTAAAAGCTTTCTTTTCTTGGTACGGGCATCGAGGTGGCCGTGAAAGTCATAGTAGCGACAGAATCCGATCTGGCGTCACAAACATGCAGGAGCATTGTTTCCCCATCTGCCTGGATTTTGTCACCCAAAGACAAAGTGGTGTTCTCGTCTTCACCAAGTTAAAGGAAGGTGGCACTGCTAGTGAGCCAAGGATTGGGTCAGTGGACCAGCTCCTGTGTCCAGTCCACGGCTGAGGTCTCCAGGCAATAGGTTACAGGAAGTGAGCAGATTATTTTGTTCCTCTTTGGCAAGACAATAGTGCAAGTGTGGCAAGTTTATAAAACTGCCGGAGCCGTCTCGGTTGTGGTGTTTGTCCTCTGCTGATTTTTCCCTTGAAATAGCTGCAGAAACAACAAACGTTGTCTGTTCCCCAGTGTTTGGCCTCACTGTTGGTTGAACTGCTCAAGAGAGCTTGCTTTGTGCTTGCAGTGGCACTGTTTGCACCTTGTGAACAGCAGCCGTAGCTTTGGTTTCCCTCTGAACGGTCTCTTGGCATCTTAAACAATCGACCTTCCTGGACAAAGAGCGCAGGAAAGGATGGGGCAAAATGGGCAAGGCCACCTGTCTGCCAAGTCAGTGCCATTGCTGATTAGTCTGGGTAGAGAGAGATGCGTCTTGGCATTGCCTGGCGAGCGCCTGCTGCACCCCAGGCAGAGAAACAGCTGTTCTTAGACTTGCCGCTCCTTTTTATGTGCCCATGATCAGGACCGAGTGCATTTCCTGCAGCTTTCTCTGCTGATGTGCTCCTCAGCCTGACATCCTCCTCGTTTGTCCTCAGCTCCTCACCGTGGCCTGTGCTCTCTGTTTCAGACTGAGACCAAGGGGAAGCCTCTGCTGGTCCATAAGGAGACATCTCTTAATACTCCAGCTATTGCTGCTGCTCACGTTATTAAGAGATACGTTGCCCAGGCACCGGATGAACTCTCCTTTGAGGTAAGCAGTTCAAGGCGTTCCTTGTTGTCATGTGAGAAGAGCATCAGGTGTGAACACATCAGGGATATTCTCAGACACCTTCAGAATGTTTGGTGAGGTGAAGCCCAGAAGATTCAGTTCCAGATCAGACTTGCACTGGGTTGGATGCAGGGAGGAGTTCAGCCAGCTCTAAAATATGGCTTTATTTGGCATTTGAATCTTCTGATCAAACAGATACTGCCCAGTGTGGTAGCCTGGTCTTTGCGCTACAGCAGACCAGTGTATGGAGTGTGTAGATCTGTTCAGGATCTGTTCTGCTGACTTATGTCTGTAGATAATTGGAGCTCTTCCATCCCCTTTGGCAGAGAGCCTGCTGCTGTGTAACACAGTGACTCTTCTACCTCCAAATTCAGTTGTACAACGGCAAATGCCTTAAGAGCTGCACTGGTGCAATTGCTCTCCAGCTCGACAGTATTTGGCAATGCAGAAGAATGCAGTCATTTGAGCTGTGCTTTCCTCCCAGCCATGCTGAAGCTGGGATTGACGTTGCAATCTCTTGCAGGTGGGAGACATCGTGTGCGTTATTGCTATGCCAGCAAAGGAGCTGAGCCCCTGGTGGAGAGGCAAGCATGGCTTTCAGGTAGGCACAAGCTTCAGACTTGAGAGCGCAACTTCAGTAAAGGCAGGAATCTCAGCTTAGAGCTGCTCTGCCTGCGCAGGACGGCTTCTGCACGGGAACCGTTTCCCTGTGTCGGTGTCAGAGGACTTTCCCTTTTGCTGTGGGCTTGGGCCAGCGCTGAAAGTTGGTCTTTGTAGGGAACTGCCTCCTCCATTAACTTAGAAGCAAGAGCCTTCACAACATGCATCAGGTTGCGGCCACTGAACCGCACCTTTGGAAATACAGCTGCTAAGACACGTGTTCCAGTGTCTCAGAGAATCGTGTTTGCATGCATGCGGAACACGAAGCTAGTGTCTTTTAGGAAGTCACTGCCTGTCAGCCGAGGTAGGGTAACAGACCCTCCGCGTGCTTGTTGCTGCTGCTGGCTGCAGAACGCTGGGTAGCTTAGAGCCGGGGATCACAGCTGCATCTCAGTCAGCAAGCAGAAATTTCATAGGCTGTGCTAACTCAGAGATAGCTGCATCAATCTATCATCATATATAACTTCTAGATGAAGTCTTTCTGTCCAGGTACGCTTGGGATTTAGGGGTACGTAGCATACTTGTCCTCTCCCTGCTCCGTACACAGTTTTCTGGATCTTTAGGCTGCAAATGTTGAATAATGATTACTTTTAAGCAGGCCATTTTGTGCTGGATAGCCTTACGGAGCGTCCGGCAAGAACGTTCCGAGGAAAACGTTACGTGGTTTTGGTTTCCCTGTTCAGGCCTGAGAAATGCTGCATTCAGTATTGCACCTCTCTTTTTGTTCTTGTTACAGGTTGGATTTTTCCCTGGGGAGTGTGTGGAGCTGATTAATGAAAAACTGCCGGAGTCTCTCATTAACTCAGTGCCAAAGCCAGGTACGGATGTTACATTTGATGGTGCAGGGAAGCAGAGTGGAGTCTTTTTTGGGGTGTGTTCCGTGTTTAATAGCTCCCTTATCCATCCCATGTTATCCTCTGTGCTGATGATCCTTCATGCATACCACGGGGACCAGGGCCCTATCCAACCTGGCCTTGGACTCCTCCAGGGAGGGGGAAAATCCATTTCTGTAGGTACTTGTTGGTAATGTTCTTCCCGTTTTGATGTGCTCTGTAGAATGTGTTGTGCTCAGCCTTGTCCAACTGAGCCAAACCTGGAATGACTGGAATGACCTGGTTTCTTCTTTTTGTTGCGCAGTGCCAAAGAAACGCGGCAAGCTCGTCACCTTCCTTCGTTCCTTGGTGAAGGCCCGCCCAAAGAAACCAAAGGAGCGGGAGACGGAGAAGGAAAGGGTGTTTGGCTGTGACCTGGGAGAGCATCTTCTCCACTCTGGTCGCGATGGTAAGGGAGATCTTCCTCTGCTGGGAGTCTAAAGATGAAAGGGAGATCATATGTAGCAAGGGGCAGGTTGATACCAGTGGAGAAACGAGTAATGCGAGGCTGAAGGATAAAGTGAGGCTAATGCTCCTAAGGGACAAGCACATTTGTATTTGCTTCAACCAAGGCTGGCTGGGCTTAGTGGATGGGAGGTGACGGGAGCACAGCCTGAACCAGGACTTGACTCAGGAGCTCAACTAAGCGCTGGCATGTGTTCTTTAGTCCCCCAGGTCCTCCAGAGCTGCGCTGAGTTCGTTGAGCAGCACGGCATGGTGCAGGGGATATACCGCCTGTCCGGTGTCGCATCCAACGTCCAGAGACTCCGGTAAGAGCGCTGCGACTGACGCAGCTGTCAGCAGGGGCACGTGCCCTGTTGCGGGCGTTCAGAGGCCTGCAGGAAATGCCTTAGCAAAAAGAAAAGGTCTTCTTTTGGAAACATCCCATCCAGCATGGCTCACGTGCTGCTGCTGACCGAGTGTTTGTTTTCTCCTGTAAATCAGGAAGCCCTTCTAATTCTTGATTGCATGTGGTGTGGCTTTTTACTTGCTTTCCTCTTCCTCAACCATTTTGGTGTCCTTCTCTCCAGCCATGAATTTGAGTCTGAGCGGGTTCCTGAGCTGACTGTCCGCGACACTCACAGCGTGAGCTCCCTCTGCAAAATGTACTTCAGGGAGCTCCCGAACCCTCTGCTCACCCACCAGCTCTACGACAAGTTCTCGGTAAGCACAAGGCAACGTCTTTCCTTTACCTCTTCCCTGGGCCTCTTGGGACATGGCTGCAGCAGTGCCCAGCTCTGAGGCCCTTTTTCTGTTCGCCCCATCAGGTTTACTCGCATGTCTTTGCCACATCCTGCATCGTACTGATGCCATTTCTGGTGGCCCCAGGAGGTGGTTATTTCCACATTCACTATGCTTGTGAGAATTCCTGCTGTTTTTTTTGTTTTTTTTTTTTGCTATTCCCCAACTGTTTATAGAACGGGAATGGGATCAATAGCAAAGTGTACTCGGAGATGAATGCCCACTGCGAGGAGCTGAGCTGCCCAACCAGGCTGTAAACCAGCCCGGTGCTTTTACTCCTTGGCCTTGGTGGCACCAGCTGCGTGCCGCAATTCCCCAGAGGCCTCTTGGAAGGCATCAAATGTGCCTCGGTGCTGCCCAACAGTACACTGTCCCCATGGTTCCCGACCCTGAGGCGGGTTTCTAGCCTGATTTGTGTCTCACTCCCTTTCTGCACTATTCCAGGGTGCTGTTTGTGCCACTACAGATGAGGAGCGGCTGGTCAGAATGCAGGACGTCATCCAGCAGCTGCCCGCTCCTCACTACAGGTCAGTGCTGCCCTCAGCCTGCTGAGCTCAGCCCTGCTGCACTTCAGAGGGCAACGGTGCCATTCCAGGCTTTGTCTCCCGCTAGCAACACGATGCCTGTGTATGCTGAAGCGGTTGAAGGCTCCACGGGGTGAATTTATTGGGTCAGTTCCTGGGCACGGCGGCACGCTTGGTGCAGCTGATGGCTGCGGCTGTGCTGTGCTGGGGCTTGGTGCTGCAGCGTGGCACTGAGTCAAGTTGGATCTACTTCGTCTTCAGTGACAGTAGCAATAACAACAACCAGCATGAATTGAGGTTTGCTTTGTGAATTGCAGCACGGCATGCTGGTTGGTGCTGAACACTTGCCTCTCTTGTTTTCCAGAACACTGGAGTACTTGATGAGACACTTGGCTCGTCTAGCTGAGAGCTCCTCCGTCACAAACATGCACGCTAAGAACTTAGCGATTGTGTGGGCTCCAAACCTCTTAAGGTAAACTTCTTTTTCCGTTTCAACACAACGCTTAGATCTGTTCTCCAGTAAAATAAAGCAGTCCTCCCTTTTTCTCCATCAAATGTGCTCTTCTCCTGTAAAACCTGTAGTAAGTGGCTGACAGCAGAGCAGGAGCCTGGACTGTTCTCCAACCCCACGGGCACAATTTCTAGATGACCATTCCTGCTCTCTTGTTTAGATGGGACTGGTGTGTCCTTGATCAGCCAGGAGAACTTCTTCAGTGGCATCACCGATTGCCCACTGCGCAAGTCTCCAGAGCCCAATTTGACAGCTTTGGGCTGCAACAATGCAGACTTGGGGAAACGATCTTGGAGAAATGACTTCTAAAACCTGCCTTTTCTACAGATCACAGCAGAACGAGTCTGCCTGCGCCAGCGGAAGAGCTGCCTGCATGGAACTGCAGACGCAGTCGGCTGTGGTGGAGTTCATCATCAACCACACGGACGTCCTCTTCCTCTCCAAATCCGGATCCGCCATCGCAGATGGAGCAGGTGAGTGTCTTCCTGCATGAGCTTGATCTTGATCAGACACCTTGATCAAATGCAGGCCTTCTGCAACACCTTTGAGCTACGCTTCTACTATCGAGGGGACAGCAGACTTCTGGGCTTAGGTTAGAATATGGCATCCAGTTGCTGACAATGCGCAAACCCAAACTTGACAAGAAGAAAACCGTCACTGTCGTTCTGATGTTTTGCACACAGGTGAAGCTTGATGAAAGTGCGGCACTGAAGCTCTCTCAGTTCCCTGCCCCCATTTTCTAGGGATTTTGTTTGCCTGTTTCGATACAGTGAGCTGCTCTTCATTATGACTGCGTCCTTTGCCATAAACACACCTCTGACCACATGGTTATTTTGAGCTCTTCTTCTTCCAGTGGCTCGGATAAGCAAGTCTGGGAAAAATACAGCACCTGCCCCAGAACTGTGATGGCCGTGCTGCCGCTTTCTGATCCTCGCTCTTACCTGTGGTTTTATCTTACAGCGCGCAGTTCTCTATCAGCACCCAAGTCTGTGTGGGTGTCTTCTGCTGCCACAAAGCTGCTCAGCCTGGAGGAGGCACAGGCACAGAGGCGAGGCCACAGCAGCTCTGCCATCGTGACAGAGAGCAGGGACATAGAAGTGGAAGAAGGCCCCGCAGCTTTACTGGGGAAATTCCACACAGTCATCGGCTTTCCATCGGAAAGGTAAAGAGGACTTCCTTTTCCAGCACCTATCATCATGGCTTGGGTGGCTTTCAGTGGCTTTATTTCCATTATTTCTAGTGCCAAAACTTGCAGAAACTAAGTTACGCTAATGGTGGGGTTTTCCAGATTTCAGGGCCACGTGCCTGAAACCAATTTCGGTTCTCCTCAAAGCAGAGCTGTTGGTTGGACTTGCTGGCACTGGAAACTAAACATGGCAGGGAGATGGGCTGCTGAGGTGTCAATGTCAGAGTCAGAGATGCTTTTCAAGTTCTTTTATGGCTGCACGGTTCCTCAGCGAGCAGTTACGCCTGCCAGCTCAGTCAAAGCCATCCCTGAGATGCTGTCCTGTACAGCTGTGGAGCCGTTGCTCACATGCTCTGCACCTTGCTTGACGCGCACGACTCACACCATTCCGTGTTTTCTCTCTCCAGACAAAGCCCACGCAGCAAGATGAAGGAATCACCAGCTGGAAGTTGGTGTTCCTGCTTTGGGCTGGGAAAACCATCCTCTGGGGCCAAACGCCAACTGCAGCACAATGCCAGGGAGCCCTCAGAGACAGAAGTCGTAGTCCTGGCAGGTAAGGGTGCGAATCCAGCTTCCAAAACCCTGCTTTTCAGCAACACAGAATTCATGCTGACATTGGGCTTTTATCTGCTTCTAGCATTCCAGCCCATACCTAACAGCTTCAGTTCACCCCTGATCAAGAACCACTTTCATAATTCAGCTTGTGAAAGTTTGACACCAACCCTTGTTTATCCTTTTATAGGTGAATCGAGCCCTTGTCAACCCAGAAGAGTCAGAGCAAGTAGCGATGATGGGCGGTGTGCTTCCATCAATGCACAGCTCTTAGGAAGCACGAATCGCTGCGCTTCAGATGACAGCCTTCCGCATAACAACAGTGACGGACACAAGGCGCTCATCCAAGTTCAAGCCCTCATTTCCCCCAGCTCTGCTGAAGATGCTGACCTGAGCCTGCCAGCCACCGCAGTCACCAGCCTGGACTGTGAGCCAGCACCTCTGCAGTGCAGCCCAGCCCAAGCACAGTCCGAGTGCCCCGACAGCAGCACATCCATGCAGGAGCAGGTCAGCATCAGCGAGGAGAAGCCGAGCCTGTTGGAAGGGGACTTAGAATCAGGCCTCCAGCCCCAGGCACCGGGCAGCAGCACTGAGAGCTCTGACCTGCTCTCTCCGTGACCTTTCCATCCAGGGGAGGATGATTCCCATCTTTACCCGGACCTCTCACGCCCTCTTGTCTTTTACATAATAATAAAAGCACACTCGTGCTCACTCAACGCTTGACTGCCTGTGGAGTCTTCATTCACACAGATTGGGATGAATGCAACAAAGAGCAAGGCACCTCAGCTTGCAACGCTGAGGCTGTGGGGTGCATGAAGCAGAGCTCCGGGTTTGTTCCCATTTTCCCTGGCTTTGGGATGTCTGCAGCTACCGTTTGGTACGGTAGCAAATAATCTCTAGCATCCTGGATGCTGCTCAGGATAATCCCAAGTTTCCCGGCTGTGGCTTTGTGATGCCTTTCAGTGCTTCTTGCTGCATTTTGATGCCTTGGCTGCTCCCTAACACCTCTCTGCTCCTGGCGTGTCCATTCCTGGCTCCCAACCCACAAGCTGGCTGTGCAGAGCATCTGCAGACCTGTCATCATCACGCTGCAGCAGGAGGAGCTCACCCAGACCAGCATTTCTCCTGACGCGGCTTCTCGTTGGTCGCCGGCATCGCTGCCCCGCCCCCTGCCTCTCGTTGGTCGCCGGCATCGCTGCCCCGCCCCCTGCCTCTCGTTGGTCGCCGGCATCGCTGCCCCGCCCCCTGCCTCTCGTTGGTCAGCGGCAGCACCGCCCCCTGCTTCTCATTGGTCAGTGTCAGCACCTCCCCGCCCCGCCTCCGGGGTCTCGTTGGTCCGCGGCAGCTCCGCCGGCTGCGATTGGCTGAGCCGCCGCGCGTGGGAGCGGCCGTTGGGAGCCGGCTGTTGGAGGCGCGGGACACCTCGGCGGCAGCCGTTGCTGTCCGGGCAGCAGCGAGGCGGAAGCCGCGGCACAACGGGAGCGAGTGCTGAGGACAGCTCCGCCGCGCCGGAGGTGTGTGGGAGAGCGGTCCCAGAACAGGAGAGGAGCCCTGCGCGGCCGCAAGCAAGGGGAAATGGCCGTCAGCTGGAGCACGGGCAGTTCCGCACCTGCGTGAGAAGGAACTTCTTCACAGTGAGGATGACAGAGCTGTGGAACAGGCTGCCCAGGGAGGCTGTGGCTTCTCCTTGTCTGGAGATATTCCAGAGCCGCATGGACGCCCACCTGTGCAGCCTGCCGTAGGCAGCCCGTTCTGCAGGGAGGTTGGACTCAATGATCCCTGGGGGTCCCTTCCAAGCCCCGTCCTGTGATTATTTAGCAAGGAAAGGTTGGAGAGGCTGTTTGCTAATGGAAGATGGAGAGAGGAAAAGCAAGTCAGAGGCATGCTGTGCATAGCCAGCACAGAGCATCTGCACCATTTCGCCCTGCACAAAGGAGGAGCAGCTCAGCAAGCTCGGCCTGGGCCATGGAAGGGAGTGCCCAAATGTCTGGACCGACCCCAAACGAGCTGGTTCTGCAGGTTGGTTGTCTTCTGCTGTTTGTCTCACATCCTGTTGCTCGGGGCTACATTTGTTCATGTTCAGAGCTAAGGGGAAAGTCGCGCAGCACTTGGTTTCAGCTGTCCCGATGCTTTGATCCTTTGCTGCTGGGATGGGGCGTCTGAAGAGTGATGCGTGTGCCGTTGTCCTGCCAAGCTCTGGGGATGAGTCCACATACCAGGGTATGTCTGACAGGAGTGAGGGTGGGGGACCGGGCCAGGGGCACTTTGCTCTCGGTCTAAGTGCTTGTCTTTGCTCAGGAGGGCAGGTGGTGAACCTCATGAACCAATGCCTGCAGATGAGGCTTGCAGAGAAAGAGGTCCTGCAGGCCCTGTGTGGCAGCCACGGAGCTGTAGCGCAGCTGCATCAGTGTAAAACGGCGGTGTGAAGGTGAGCTGTGGCCTCCAGTACCACAGGAGGGGATGTGCATGCTCGGGGTTTGGATGCTTCTGTGTGTGTTAAGTGACTGTGATTGCTCACATGCTCTGCATCTTGCTTGACAGAGTTGAGGGGAATTTAGCCAGCAAGACTTCAGGGCTGAGCTATAGGAATAGCTCAGAGCGAGTTTCTAAGCTGTGTTTCTGCAGAAACCGGGCAGTGCTAGGAACAAACAACTGCTGCCAAGAGCTCAGTGCAGCTCTTCCCTCACCCTGTACCACGCACGACTCACACCATTCGCTCTTTTCTCTCTCCAGACAAAATCCAGCCAGCACGAGGAAGGAATCACCAGCTGGAAGTTGGTGTTGCTGCTTCAGCCGAAGAAAACCATCCTCTGGGGCCAAACGCCAACTGCAGCGCAATGCCAGGGAGCCCTCAGAAACAGAAGTCATAGTCCTGGCAGGTAAGGGTGCAAATCCAGCTTTGAAAACCCTGCTTTTCAGGAACACAGAATTCAAGCTTGTTGTGTGCTTGTATCTCCTTCTAGCGTTCAAGCCCCTGCCTAACAGCTTCAGTTCACCCCTGACCAAGAACCACTGTCATAATTCAGCTTGTGAAAGTTTGACACTAATCCTTGCGTATCCTTTCTAGGTGAATTGAGCCCTTGCCAACCCACAAGATCCAGGGCAAGTAGCAGTGATGCACTGTGTGCTTCCATCAGTGGAGAGCTCCTAGGAAGCACAAATCACTGCAGTTCAAACGGCAGCCTTCCATGTAACATCAGTGATGGACAGAAGGAGCTCATCCACGTTCGTGTTCTGATTTCTCCCAGCTCTGCTGAGGATGCTGACCTGAGTCTTCCAGCCACCGCAGTCACCAGCCTGGCTTGTAACCCAGTGCCTTCGCAATGCAGCCCATCCCAAACATGGGCTGAGTGCTCCAACAGCAGCACCTCCATGCAGGAGCAGGTCAGCATCAGTGAGGAGGAGCAGAGCCTCTTGGAGGGGGACTTACAATCAGGCCTCCAGTTCCCAGGCACCGGGCAGCAGCACTGAGAGCTCTGAGCCACTCTCTCCATGATAAGAGAAGATGATTCCTATCTTTACCTGGACCTCTCACACCCTCCTGTCTTTTACATAATAATAAAAGCACACTCGTGCTCACTCAACGCTTGACTGCTTGTGGTGTCTTCATTCACACAGATTGGGATGAATGCAACAAAGAGCAAGGCACCTCAGCTTGGAACACTGAGGCTGTGGGGTGCATGAAGCAGAGCTCCAGGTTTGTTCCTGTTTTCCCTGGCTTTGGGATGTCTGCAGCTACCATTTGGTCTGGGAGCAAATAATCTCTAGCATCCTGGATGCTGGTCAGGGTAATCCCAAGTTTCCTGGCTGTGGCTTTGTGATGCTTTTCAGGGCTTTTTGATGCATTTTGATGCCTTGGCTGCTCCCTAACACCTCTCTGCTCCTGCTGTGTCCATTCCTGGTTCCCAACCCACGAGCTGGCTGTGCAAATCATCTCCAGACCTGTCATCTTCAGAATGCAGCAGGAGGAGCTGAACCTGACCAGCATCTGCCCTATCCCTGCTTCTCATTTCTCAGTGGCTTGTATACGTATATATATTGGATATACATATATATGTGTATAGAGTGGTTTTCCAGGTCTCAGGATAGGAAAGGTGTCCAAAAGAACTCACCTGATACAGTTTCCTCTCCTCTAGTCTGAACAAACTCAGTGATCTTGCTCTCTATTCTCTTCATTATCTTTCACACACTGTTAACTCAGATTCAATTTGCCATTTTCCCAGATCCATTTCTGCAGGATTTCTCTCTTAAATTCACGGAATTTTAATGAAGCAATTTTTCAATTAAGAAACTAAGCATTCTTAAATGCAGAAGTGGTCCCAGCATTCACCCCCTGCACCTAGGTTTGGTTTGGATTGTCATGTGCATATGTGCATCCTGGGCAGCAGGGGAAAGAGTGAGTGGTAGGAGCGACGGAGAAGTTTGAGGTTGCAGTAGGCACGAGAGAGTACTAAGGAGAGGGGAGCTCTGCTTGTGCACAAGCTCTGGGGCTGGCAAAGAGAGCTATCCTCTGTTGTGTGGGAGCCACCGATGTGCCAGGGCAGAAGCGTGCCTGTTTCTAGGGCGAGAAGGCAAGATCACCTCTTAGGCTGCAGCAGGACAGGAGAGCTAGGTCTGGCTCTGTGCTCTGAAGGAGGAGAGAAGACCTGCCATGCTCCTTCCTCCCAAGGTGAGGAGGGCGGCCAAAGAGGTGCACTGCCTCACCTAGGCCTTACTGTGTGGAACAGCTCAGCCCATCCCAGCCTCTCCTACTCCATCGCTCTGCCAGGATGCTGTGGACGGTGTGCAGAGCTGCTGTAGACTCAAATCTGATGTCCTGGTCCTCCTCGGCACAGCACAGGGTGAGAGCCCCCAACAGCTGCCCCATGAGCATCTCATACTTGTTTTCGGAGAAGCAAATGCCACCCATGCTTTCATCGCATTGATACTAGCTCTGAGGAATGAGGGAAAGACAGAGTCAGCTGGGCTGAACTGGTGCGTTACTAAACTTATCAGTATCAGCTAAGTCAGAGAAATAAAATATCAACATTTAATGAACCGAAACAGGAATAAATAAACATTTGAGACATACAAAGTTTGTGTTATCACTGTATCTTTCAATGTATACACAGTATACTGAATCAGAAGATGAAAAAGAATAATAAATAAACAGGTTGAAATCAGAAAATTAAAAAAGCTCTAAAGCCTATTAAGCACCTCATCACCTTCAAATGCATGCCTTCAAGTCCAATATCATTGACAAAAAAATACAGAAAAAAAAAAAAAACCAACACAATTTTCAATTTCTGGAGTTCAATAGAAAAAGACACGTCTGAAAAACACATAACACTTCTGCAGTTTTACATATATGTTATGCCACTTTCTCCACTCTAAAATATGTTATTATATCTCATTGCAGAAATATCAAACTGTTTTTTTAAATGTTCTCTGAAGCTGGTTTCTAAGTTCAGCA